>NC_089250.1:29126409-29476140 GCF_963930625.1 Muntiacus reevesi
CCTCCTGAGAGATAAGCAGTGCAGGTACCCTTCTAAAACCTTTCAAGTTGGTCACTTGTCTGATTCCTGGAGCTAGGTGTTCTGTGTCCAAAGCCAGGGTTCTTTCCGTGACCCTGGAATTTTATTCATCAGTATGGCTTACAAGGCTGCATACTCTGGTTATGTTTGCACATGGCATGTAAACAGATGGCAGAGGGTGCAGATGAGCTGCCAGAAAGAGCAGCAGATGGAGAAGCCATCTGAGGAGGTGACACATACAGGGCTAGGTGTCAGGAGACAGGGCTCTGTCTCGTGCTATGACCTGAGTGTCTGTGTCCTCCCCAAATTCATATGTTGGAATCTTAGAGCCCAAGGTGATGATGGCATTAGGAGGTGGGAGCTTCAGGGTGATTAGGTCATGAGGGTGGAGCCCTCATGAGTGGGATATATGCCCTTATGGAAGAGGCCCCACAGAGCTCTCTCTCCCCTTGTCCACACTGTGAGGATGTGACAAGAAGATGTCTGTTGGGAATCAGAAGGGTCCTCATCCCATCATGCTGGGTACCCTGATCTCGGACTTGTGGTCTCTGGAACTGTGAGAAATAAACGTTTATTGTTTATAAGGTATCCAGCCCATGGTATTTTGTAAAGCAGCCTGAACAAACTAAGTCACCTGGTGTGGTCCCGCACTGCCTGTGTGGGGAGGTCACTTCAACACTCTTGGCTCCAATTCCTCCTGTGTGAGATTACCAAGGCTCTTTCATGTTCCACACTCTTAGGGGCTCTAATGACTGTTCATTCTACTGAGGGGAAACAGTCTTATAGGAATTATTAGCCACTAATAATTAGCCACCAATAATAATAAAAAAAGAACACCAGCACTAAACAAGTCACCATCTCTGTAAAGAATTATAAAAACTTTTATCAGAGATTTTGGTGTGTATTTATATCATGGCTTTGAAAATATAGTTTCAGGTGGGTGGGAAAGGGGGTTGAAATTTCCACTTCACCTAAAGAAGTTGGAAACTTCCAGTTAAAAAATTAAAAAGTCATGGGGATAAAATGTACAGTATCATGACTATACTAATAATGCTATACTGCATATTTGAAAGTTGCTAAGAGAGTGGATATTGAAAGTTCTTATCACAAGAAAAAAATTCTCTACCTATGTATGGTGACAGATGTTGACTAGACTTATTTGTGATGATCACTTTGCAATATATACAAATACAGAATCATTATGTTGTACATCTGAAAATAATATAATGATAATAAAATGACAATAATATATAATCATAATACTGTATATATAAGGTTGTATGTTAAATAATATAATGTTGTATGTCAATTATAGCTCAATTAAGAAAAACTCTAAAGACCAAAAAGAAAAGAAAAAGAAATTGTGGGACTCTGAAATAGTTGAAAAATCACCACACATTTCTATCTGTAACTATTCATTTTTATCTCCTTGTCCTCCAAATACAGAGGTCTGCAAAAGTAAAATTCAAGGTGAAGAACATGAGAAATCATATATAGAGTTTATTGTATTTGTGGCTTGATTATTTTTAGATTTTATGCTCTATTTCCTTTTTGGTTCTGGTTTCATTTTCTTGGACACTCTGCCTCACTGTTTTAGCATTATCTGTGTTAGTTTCTACTAAATAGAGTTCCCTAAAGCACAGGGTCTCTGGTGTTTAAATAATGTTATATATCTCCTAGCATGGTTTAGCACACATAAATTCATTTCTTTCATAAATTCCTCCCTAGTCTTACTATCTGATTCAGCAAAGAAGTCACTTCATGACTGATCAGTGAGTGAGGTTCCAAGATGCATTGTTTCAGTTACATTAATCATTAATGTAAAAACCTCTCAACAAATGTTTATGCTTTTGTCACTTGCAATAGGCTGGCTCTGACTGAAATCAACGAAAGCATTCTGTGAGAATCAGTTATCAAGTGGAATTTACAATTATGCATTTTATTATGATTTATAATGCATTTTTAATTTAAATGCACTCATTTCCAGAGTGCAGGCCATGCATGAGACACACCACTGATTCTAGCTGAATGACCTCAATTACTTAACCTCAAGCCTCCATTCAGTTAGGTGAAAAATAAAGAATAAACCCCACAAGATTTTGACAATTTAATGTATGATTGTTTCCAACATAATTTTTCCAGGTAGAGACTCAACAAACGTCAGCCCAATCTCACTCATCTCACCTGGGAGACAGAAGCAGCGCCCAGGGCATCTTCTATGCACACTCACCTGTCTTCCCAGAAGACAGCTTCCCAGAAGAGAGCTGTTTGTTTAGTCTCATTAAGAGGCAGGTGAAAACTCACCACTAGGTGGCAGAAGCAAGGTGCCTTTGACAGCTTTAGTTCTTTGCGCAATACAACTGACCCGGAAATGTGTGATAAGATAAATACACTGTTTAAGTCCACACAGTTAGGGTGCTCTTTCCAGACAATTTGAGTCTGGTGACCCAAGTTGGCTCCCTGAGCAAAAAAGTTAGCCTCTGAGCCTCTTTTTGGATCAGTGTAAGATGAGTGAGCTTCATCTTTGGCAGAATCAATTTCCCTTTGGCAAATACACGGCCTTGTCTTTCGAGGAACAGTGTCTCATGCTTACGGCTGGCTGCTCCATACTTTTTATTCTCCTGCCTAATGAGAAGGAATCAGGGAAGCCCCCCTCCCCCAATCCTCCTGCTGAATCTCACATCATTAGCACTGATAGGTAATGTGTTACAAAGGTAACATGTATTGTAAATGAAGTTCTTCTTGTTACTAATGCTTTAAGGAGATAATGACAGTGACAGTACTGCAGGTTGAGCTGCAAGTGGGTGGAGACCTCTTGGCATTCCCCCATCACCTATGTCTGCCCTAATATTCTTCCAGAGGCCACTTCTTTGGAGGGTAATTGACAAACGGTGCTTACCTGGAGTCTTAATGGTGTCTGCCAGGGTTCACCTGCCACCTACTGGTGAGAATGTTTACTTCTAAACAGTCCTTGACTTGTTAAACCACAGACTCCCATCTGTTCAGATACTTCAAAACACTGTCAGGGAATCTCTCAACCATTTTAAAAGCAAAATACAAAACATTGACATTGGAGAATTAAAATCATAAAAATCAGCTTGACTTGTTTTCTGCCTTGTGGAATTCATGACTAAAGATTTTATAACGAAACTAGCTAGCTTTACTTATTTCCACTGATTTGTTCTATATTGACGATTCCATGAATGATTTTGATTAATAGTTTCACACATCTGGGATGGTTCTGGTCATTTGAATGACATCTTTTTGATGCTGGATTAATACTGAAAAAAAAAAAAAAAAGAACACACCAGTTTCTTGTAACGTACGGAAACACAATAAAATGTTCCCTTGTTTTCTTGAATGAAACTGAACAGCAAGGTGGGCTTTTAGGATTTCACCATTGTGTCAATTCCTAGGTGTCTTATGTGTTAGTTTCTTTTGTTTAATTTTTATTGGTGTATAGTTGATTTATAATGTTGTGATAGTTTTAGGTGTACAGCATAGTGAATCAGTTATACATACATACATATATATATATATATATATATATATATATATATATAGCTCCATTTTTTTAGATTCTTTTCCCAGAGTATTGAGAAGAGCTCCCTGTGCTACATAGTAGGTCCTTACAGTTTTCTATTTTATATTTAGTAGTGTGTATATGTTAATTCCAATCTCCCAATTTATCTCTCCCCACCATACGTTAGTCTTTGAATATAAGTCCAACAACTGGCCTTTCAGACTGCCAAGGAAAGAAAAGAGAATTCTTAAAGGCAACTCTATAAGCAATAATGGCTCAGAATGAATGAAAAGGACCACAAGATAGGGTTTTTTTTCCTTCAGAGTTTATTCTGAGTTTTCATTTTTGGATAATCAAGCAGCTCTTTAAGGAGAATGCACAGAAGAGTCATTCTGGCACTTTTGGATAGTACATAAGATTTGTTTAATAGTCACATTCAGTCTACTTGCTCAGCCCATACTCCGTGTTTGGTGAGCAAGATCAGCCCATAGGATTTCAGAATTAATACGTAACCGTATATACAAACAGCCAATAAAACCATAATGGTGCCTAGTGGTCAGAGGGGTGGCGTGGGGAAGGGGATCACTAAAGTGTCCTCTAGGCTAGCTTAGCTAAACAGAATCCACGTCACATGTGAGGACGAGAGCGTACACTGAGCAGAGATGAGACTTCTGAGCACAAATGGGCACTTGGCAGCATGCAGTTGAAAGAAAAGGGGATCGTTTAATAACTTTATAAAATCCAGGCAGTTCAATCAAAGAAGTTAAGAAAAACAAACAAAAAAAGCAAAGTAAGGGACTGTCTGTTGTCACTGTAAAAAAGGCACTTGGAGTTAATGGGACCAGAATTGAAGGACTGGCAGCTGATTAAAAACTTCAGTACTATTTCATTAAAAGGCTTGGATGTTAAGAGGTGACACTCAGAAGTTCCTGAAAGGTGATATCGAAATAAACCACCGAGAAGCAGACCAGGTGACAAGGAAGGAATTAAATCCTTCCAACCCAATTGTGTGTGTGTGTGTGTGTGTGTGTGTGTGTGTCTGTAAAAAGCAAATCAGGAACGAAATCTAACCAAAGCTAAGCAAAGTAAGACCACGAAGCAGCGATGCATAGATTTCCTTTGAGATAATGCATACCTCCAGACACTAAGTGCCAAGCTAATTTCTCAATAATAATTTCACAGGAGCATTATCATGATAAAATGGATTCAAGCAATGCAAAAAGAGTTCCTTCTGTTCCCAGAATCTGGAGGAGAACTGAGGTTATCATCAGAACCTAGTGACATCGGGACATCACGTGTGGTTTTTCAGTGTCCTCCAGGGGTGGACACATCAAGTACGGGGAACGACACTGACATTCAGACAGACACTACGTTCAGCCCTCTCCCTGGAGGCGAGGCATCCCGTATCATCATCCTTTCTTCTGAGTAAGAACTTGACTTCCTCTCTAACACTTAGACAGCGAACAGGGTAACTGCAGAAAAAAGTCCACTGCCCACGGCAGACGTGGCTCGACTTCCTCCACAAACAGGTAAGCGCTTCCTTAAGAAAGAATTTTTGGCAACTGGATCTGGCCCCGGGTTGGGTGGCTCTGGACCGCTCATTTGATGTTGAATGCCATCAAGGGTCTCTCCTCCCGTTTCTGCCACGGGCTCTTCTTGTCTTCGCCCTGGTCGTCGTCGTCCTCGTCGTCTTCCTCATCCTGCGGAGCGGATCGCCTCTGGTCGGGACTGGCCGCGGGCTCTGGGGCAACGTCCGAAGTTCGCTTCGTCGTCTCCTCCTGCAGGCTGGGCAGCTGGCCGCCGCTCCTCCGGCTGGAGCCGTCCAGCAGGCACCGCAGAGCACTGTCCTCGGGCGTCCCGGCCGTGGTGCCGGCCTCGCTGCCGCTCTGGTCCATGTCCTCCAGGTACACGAGCTGCGTGTAGGCCGAGCTGTCCGCGGCCCTCGACTCCTTCTGCGGATGTTCCTGGACGGGTGGGTGGTTCTGCGGCAGAGTCGAGGGGTCTCCTCTTCCCTTCCGGGCAGATTTTGGTTCATTCATATCCACGCCAGAATCCAAACTGGCATCATTGCTTCCGTTCCTCCCAGCTCTTTGGAGATCAATATAGGAATGTCTGACGTGCGCGTTGGACCGGCCATCCAGGGAGACGAACCAGGCCCGGGGGTGGGGAAGGGGCTTCCCACCCCCGAGTTCCAGCAGCGCCTTTTCTGTCAGAAGCTGGACCTCGCTGTTCATCTGAGCCAAGGCCGCGTCGTTCAGAGATGCTGGGATGGAGAGCGACTCCGACATGGATGCGCTCTGTGGGGTCCACTCCCGGGCGCCCGTATCCTGCAGGTGCTGCTGCGAGATGGCCTGGCAAGAGAGAGGCTGCGCTTGGATCTGCGCGGAGGGGTGTGGGAAGATCCCTGCGTGCGGGCTGGACAGCTCGGCCTGCAGCCTTTCGATCTCCAGCTGCGGGTCGGCTGGGACGACCAGGGGCTGGCCCACGTACGAATGGTCCCCTGGGAGTTTCATGTAATGAGCCGGTATGACCAAGGCGGGTAATACTTTCCTGTAAACGCTGTCGTTGACCTGGTCCACGGAACTACAGCAGATCAGCTGGCCGGGTCGCGGGAAAGAGGTAGGTCTTTCCAGGTGGTCCACGGATCGCGACATCATACATTCAGTAGGTCTGCGCTCCAGCAGCTGGTCTTTCTCCGGAGATGAAGGCGCGGGGTACATGTGTTCCTGAATGGTGAGCTTACTTCCTGTGGAGATGTGGGTCACGGAGGCCTGACTCTCTCTGTCCTGCTTTTCGAATAAAGGCTGAGAGAGCATTGCGTTGTAACTCCTCCTATAGTCACTGTTGCCAGGGGACTCGTAGCCTTCCCTTTCCATAGATTTCCTAGCCTTTAAGGGGAAGATCTCCACCGACTTATGGTAGTCTTTCCCCAACGTCCCACTTGGTGTCAGGTTATCAAAGGAGATTTGGCTTTTGTCCTCTTCCTTATGAGACAGGAGTTCCTCCCGGGAGCTGAATTCCTGGGAGGTGCTGTAGGAGAGCTTCAGCATGGGTGTGTGCATGTCCACCTCCCCGTTGGAAGACATCATCTCTAAATGGACTCCACTCATCAGCTCCTTTGAGCCCGGGGCATCCGGCGGGCGACCCTGGCTGGTGACAGAGAGTGGACCGGGGAATTCTGATTCCCGACGAGAAAACAGCAGGTTGATGTGTGACATGGAAGTCGACTGATCCCTTTTGGAACTCTCCAGGGTGGCAGGAAGCTGCAGCTTTCTATGGTGCTGGCGGGGTTTCAAGCACTTCCGCCTGTGATCAAAGATACAAACCCCAAGATTAAAATATCAGAACAGTGAGGGTTCCAGTCTAAACCGAATTCTCAGTTCCCACAGGAAGAAACAAGACAACACTAGTCAGCAGCCAGAAGCCTTCTCACCCTATACCCTCAGCTTTGTTTTGATGCTGAGGGCTGAAATCTGCAGATTGTACCCCAAGTACATCCACATTATTCATTTAAAAGCAGAGTCAACAATAAACATTCTCGAAAGTCAATCAGATGAGGCGTCACAGAAAGAAAAGTTTGGCTCTGCCTTGAGAATATCATCTCTTGATTACCACTTAGGACCTATTCTGAGGGAATTGTGACAACCATTGAGCTTACTGTTTTATGACTCCTCTCTAAAAGAGATTACACACTGTGTAATATCTCACTTTGTCTGCAACTTATATGACAGATATTCAGTTCTTGCTCAAAAAAATTTTTTTTTAAATATTTATTTATTGGCCGTACTATGTGGCAATGTGGGATCTTAGATCCCTAACCAGGGATCGAACCCATGCCACCTGTAAGAGTCTTAACTCAATGCACCACCAGGGAAGACCCTTAGATACATTTTTATGAGAAATAAAGACCTCAACTCAGGAGAGGACCTTGATATCAATACTTGTGCAAGAAATTCCAAGTTAAAAAAAAGACAGAGCCCCAATGATAAAACTTTACCTGCAATAATATAAAAGGAGACACAGCAAAACCAAAAGAATGAAAGCCATTCCTCCCAAGATGGCCAAAAGAAAGACTGTATGATACGTGGTGATGTCCTGTGTGACAACTGGACCTGGAAGGTCAGAAAAGGGCATTTTAGATTTGTGAACACCTTTCACTAAAAAGAGAGCATAATGTTTTTCTTCTTCTTCTTTTTTTCTGGCCATGTGTCATGTGAGATCTTAGTTCCCCATCTAGGGACTGAACACGGGGCCCTCGGCAGGAAGGTCTTAACCATCGGCCCGCCAGGAAAGTTCCTTTTTTCTTATTCTTATTGGCTGGAGTGTGGAACAGGGGCCAGATGCAAACACCCTTTAGATGTTGTGCCTGCAGCATCACCATAATTCCCCTCAATGGAAAGGGACCAAACCATGACCAGAGCACTGTGAATACTCAAATTCTGTATGTAGCATCCATGGTCCCTCCTTAATCAAGAAGACAGCCACATTTGGTGCCATGTTCATCATTCTAAATACATGACCTTTGAAAATAAGAAAACTAGATACATGAATTATTTCATGAGCGGGACTCATCCACTCACAGACATGGCATGAACACCTGCAGATTTTATGACACTGCAGAAGGAAAAAACAAATCAAAACACAAAATTTTACTCACACTTTCCCTGGGCAATGATTTCTATGTACTGCGCCCTTGGCCTTAACAAATCAGTTGAAATGTATGAAATAAATTTACCATGACTTAAAAAAATCCACAGCCTATTACAGGGATATCAAGTGTTTCTAAAATGCCTCCCATTAAAAAAAAAAAAAAAATCTTTCTAGTATCTTTTCAAAATGGCTAACCTGATGTGGCCACAGACTTCAGAACTTACAGACAAGGTGATCAGAACTAAACCTATTTTCTCTTTAATTTACCTTGGGAAGAATCCCAAGAGGTAGTTTAACTTACTCCTTATGTTCAATAGCAGTAAGAATCTATCTTAACATTGCTAACAAGGGATTGACAGCAATAATGAAAATCTCCCCCAAATTGTAATGCTTGGGCACTTACTGCTGGTGTCTAAGTATGCAGACAGTGCACCAAAAGATGGGAAGGAAGGTATATAGTTATTACACATAACATCAGAGGAGCATTCTTATGATTATTAAATACCATAAATACCCATTTATTCATTGATTTTTGATATTTTAAGGGATACATTTCTTTAAAATCTTTAGGAGGTAAGTCTCTTAAGCTAGATAAACCCAAGGAGACTTGTTGATTTTTGAAAATAGTGACATTCCTTAAGTTCAAAAGACAACATCATCCTCTCCCAATTATAAATCATTTCAATGGGGTGAAAGTGAATACTTACAAAAGTTGGAAAAATTACTGACCACAATGGCCTTAACAGTTTACGGTCTTAATTGTTCAGAGAAACAATTTTTCATTTTTTTTAACACAGAGCAACCCCACAAACATAGGTAATACCTTGGCAGGGGTCATCAAGAAATCTGAGGTACACGTAAAAATCATTTCCAAATAATGGAAGCTCAGTCCTTTAAAGTACCTAAAATGTTATTATTTTATTGAGTTGGCCAAAAAGTTCTTTCAGGGTTTTCCCTAAGATGGTATGGGGAAACCTGAATGAACTTTTTGGCCAACCAAATATCTTCTGCTAAATGGAAATCTTTATAAAGATTTCAGTTCCTTCTTAACCAGAGAATGAAAGAGAAAACTCTAATTATATTCTTGTTGGTTTTGGCTTCATGAAAGCACAGCATTGCTGTGATTTGTTTTAATAAAAGTGATGACTATGAGATTACCAGTATATGTATTCCTATATTAAATGCCACCAGGGTTTATACACTATATGTTTTTATGGCCTCTTGTCTCTTTCTTCATTGCTCCTCAGCAAGCTTGGGTCAACCTACATCTAGTAGTCTAGTTCTCTTTCTCTTCTTTATAGAAGTACCTATTAATCTGTCACATAACACATCATCAGGGTTCTTGGAAATAGATCTAAAATAAAATTTAACTTTAATTTTAATGCATAGGTTTTGTAGTCTCTACTTTGGTTTTTAAGGACTTTCTTTCTTTACTCATAATCATATTCTAGACACTTCAGATTTGGAGACTGGGACATTTATGTACTCACTTCATGCCCACGTGGCTACAATAACAATACAGTAAAGGGAAACACATACTCTTAAAACCTAGATGTGAAGTGTACGTTTTCTAAGGGTGGGACTACAAAGTAAAGGTAACAGATTTTTCAACACCCATCTCGGGATGGCCTCTATCAAATCAGTTACTTTGGGAGCCCTAAGTGTTCATTCCAGTGATAATTCCATTGATAAAATATTTTGTACTTCCATTTTGGAACTGCCTTCATGGTTAATTGACAAGGGTCAGCTTTTAATCATAGCACATCTTTTTAAATAAATATTTAAATTTTATTTTTATTTTTTTGAGGCAGACCATTTTTAATGTCAATATTGAATTTTTTACAATCTTGCCTCTGTTCTATGCTTTGGATTTTTGGCCTCAAGGAATTTGGGCTCCTAAGCTCCCTGACCAGGGATCAAACATGCACTCCTGCATTGAAGGTGAAATCTTCACCACTGTACCACCAGGGAAATCCCCAGCATGTTGACCTAGCTCAACTACTTACTTTATTCACCAATCTTGGTGGTCAGTGAGTTTTAGATATGTCTAAGAAAAATCAAACGGACCCTTGAACCCTCTGAGCATGAAGACTGGCCACCCATGAAGAGTTTCACCAAGGACAGCAGTCCAAGGGAGACAGGTTCTAAAAGGCAAGGCATTGTGAGTAATGGAAGCCATCACTGGAAAGACTTCTCCTAAGGTAACTATTTTGAAAAACAAACAAACACAAAAACCCCCAGCAATTCTAGAATACTCATAGGGATAAATCAGGGTGGTTAGCTTTAAAAATAAATTTACACTTTCAGTGAAAATATTGGTGAAATTAAATTTTAGTGAAAACTATGAGTTAACTCATCTATCCTGAATGGAGGAATATTCTTTTAGACATAAAACAACAGGTTTGCTTTTAAACCTTTCAGAAATGCCCAGTCAAGTTTTTTGCCCCAGGAAGCCTGCAACAGTGACTTGCTGCTGGTCCCTCTTTTCCTATGTCCTCTCTTCCATCAGGCCACAGCTGTTTCAGGAATTAGGGAGGAGGTCTGAACCACTTCTGTGGGCTTTAGATTAAGAATTCCCTATGGCAGCTGTGTGAGTAGAACAGATTTGAGACAAGACTATTTTCTTTGCATTATTCTTACCCCGGAAGGGACAGTTCCAACCAGAACTCCCCCACCCCCACCAAATACCTTCTTCTCATCATTTGATTTTTCACACATTCAACCATATTTTAAAAAGATGTGATCTCTCTGCTGAAGTCACTTTAAAAAGCACAGGTAGCCTGAACCCTCAAAAAAACTGGTTGCCATCAGTGCAGGTGTTGGGGATCCTGTTACCTGGGTTGGGAGGAGACATGGCAGCCACCCAATACCCCAGCTGAGGGGCGATGTATGTCCACGTCAGCTGACTGCCTTCCTGGTGCACGAGGCCAAGACCGCTCTTCAGCCACGTTCCTGTGGGATGTGGAAAAAGGCTTCAGCCAGATGCACGCAGAACTCCTAGTTAAGGCTTAAGCACATAGTACAAATCACCTTAAGTTTCCCATTTAGAACCCATCAGAGAGCCAAAGGGTCCAACTCTTATGCAGCAACTGCATCTAGCTTTCAGGAAAGCGTTTTTCCTTGCCTTCCTGATTACATTACTCTCAGCCACTTTATCACAAGTCCCTTCTTCCAAACACAGATAATTTTAGCAGAAGCCTTTGGAGTTTACTCGTCTGTCACCATGGCCCATCTCCTCCAGAAGCCTTTGGAATTTAGAAGCAGAATAAAGGCAGCATAGAAACAGTTGACGGGAGGGGAAAGAAGAGGGGAAACTCCAATCCTGTTTATATGCCTTATCTTCAAACAAGTAAACGGATTTCCTATCTGGAATCGCAGACTGGTGCGATCAGAGTTGCTTCAGGAAGTTTAAAAATATATATACAGAGAGACTCTTTGGTCCCATCTTTGCAAATTCTAACCCAGAAACCTGGCTCAGGTGAATATTTTATGAAGCTTCCAGTTGGCTCTGATGCTGAGAGACACTGAGTGAGTCCAGGTCTTTGCTGCCTTTCAGTTAATACTTTAAAGAGTATTTCACATGAGTGAGGACCTACTGTGTGCTGGCTCATCACAGCAACGTACTTTATACATGTTATCAGTAGTTTCACGACGACTCTACAGAAGAGGACTCATGTTCCCCTTTTAGACACTGGAGACTGGTGAGACATGGAATTCTTCTGAGCCGTCCCAGGGGTAGAGAGCAAAGCAGGGGCAGAGTAGGTCTGTCTGTCCTCAAGATTGGTGCCATTTCCTCTACTCTGCCCTGCTGCATCCCCTACTGAACTTGCCAGCATTTGACAGCATTTTCACTTTGTAAGGTTCCCAACGAGAGTGCTGGCTAGGGTCCCCAGCAGCCCATGCACACCCACTGGACCCACCTGCCCAGACATATGGGTCACTTACACAGAGCTCCCCCTATGATTGATCACCCACCCCCTGAAATGGCCATGTGTGGATTCCTGTCCCCTCCAGGTCTAAATGCATCAGCCATGCACCAAATATTCCACCTTCTGGTCTCCAAATCCCTGCCTTTCCTAGGTATATACACACACACCACTGAGCTTCCCAGATGGTGCTAGTGGTAAAGAACCCGCCTGTCAATGCAGGAGACATAAGAGACTCGGGTTCCATCCCTGGGTTGGGAAGATCCCCTGGAGGAGAGCATGGCAACCCACTCCAGTGTTCTTGCCTGGAGAATCCCACGGACAGAGGAGCCTGGTGGGCTACAGTCCGTGGGGTTGTGAAGAGTCTGATATGACTGAAGCAACTTAGCATGCACGCACAAGGTGGCGAGAGTGGATTTCCTTCCCCTCCAAGGGAAAAAAAAACAATACTTGGCAGGGCTTCTAGGGCCTATCAGTTGCCATAGCAACATTCAAATGTATTGGGTGGAAAGGTGCCCCAGCACGCCTCCCATCCCTTCCCCTCCCTCCCTCTCCCCACGTTACTCCTCCTTCCTCCCCCCAGCTTTCCTCCTCCTCCTCCCCTCTTCCTCTTCCTCTTCCCCCCTTCCCCTCTTCCCTCCTCACCCTTCTTCCTCCTCTTCCTCAAAGACAGGAGTTGAACAAAGAAGGAAGATGGGGGAGGCCAGGCATCAGTGGGTGCTTTGTATTGTCCGACCTCCCCATGCAACTGGCTGAACCATGGCTCCGGAGGATTTCAAGTTAGACGAGAAGGTAAGCTGGAAGCTCTATAAAGTGAGTATGAGGATGCACTGGCTGAAGAGCATCAAGCCAGAGATGGTCCAGCCACTCTGAGCTTCACATACTCACTCCAGGAGCTGCTGAGGAAATGGAGACCAGGGCATGTGACACATGCAGCTAAAGGGGTTCTGTGTTGAGTCAGAAAGTCTGCCTGAAGGCAGAGAATGGATTGTTTGCCACCGCTTCCGGTTTTCCCCTGGGGAACCCGCGCTGTTTAGCTCATGACTTACACACCCCACCCCACTCCCACATGCTCTCCCACAGGAGCGGCCCGGCCAGGATCTCCTATCAGCCAGGAAGCGGCCTGCATTCTTTGGTTTGCAGTTTCCCTCAGATTAGATTCTTGAGTCACTGCTCTTCAAGTGGAGCGGATACGAGGTCAGGCTAAAAGGACCCAGAGGAAAAGAGATGGGGCTCAGAGTCCTAATTCCTGTTGATCACTCAGGGGAAAGCCACCTACCTGGATGACTGGCTTTTGCCCTGGCTTTCTGCAGCACAACACAGCCGCATCAACTGGAATTGGACTTTATTTTTAATATTTATTTGGCTGTGCCAGGTCTTAGTTGTGGCATGCAGGATCTGTTAGTTGTGGCATAAGGGATCCAGTTCCCTGACTAGGGATCGAACCCTGGGACCCTGCACTGGGAGAGTGGAGTCTTAACCACTGGACCACCAAGGAAGTCTTGGGAATGAACCTTTTTTTTTTCCCTTTTTTTTTAAAATGAACTTTTAAAACATCTCCCAGTTACACTAGGAACAAGCCTAGTGAGTGGACACACACCCACACCCATACCCACACACCCAGACACCATACAGGCACTCTAGCCTATGATGCTGGTGGGAGCCAGAAAAGCCAGAAAGGCAGAACCCAAGCTGCTTTGGGAGCACAGTGAGGAAGGAATGCCACCTGGGGATGAGGTGGGCTCTGGTGAACAGGCAGGACTTCACATGGGGGTGGTGGGTGGGGGCGAGCAGAGAGGAAGAGGAAAGAACAGAGGCGTAGAAGGATGGAGAGTGCAGCGGGCAAGCTTGATGCATGATGCCAGGGACAAGAGAGAGGGGGCCTGGGGAGGGCTGGCGCAGGGTCCCCAGTGCCATTAGCAATGAAGAGCCACCAGGACTTGTCCTTGGAGGCACAAAGGTGAGGTCAGAGCTGTTCCGACCGCCTGCCCTCCCCCACTCCTCCACCCCCTTAGTTCTTCCCAGGTTGGTCCTCCCAACACAGACTTTTACCCGAGTCCATGACTTTGCCCTCCATTGTTCCAACCTCATGTGCTTTTCCTCTCTTCCCAAAACTTACCCATCCTTCAAGATTCAAGTCACATCCTGTTCATCCTGAGTGCCTCTTGCATGTGGGGGCCCTCCAGGTCCCATCAACCTCAGGGCACATGTTACTACATCATCTGTTTTCCAGAAGCATACCTTGCCTAAACTGCTAACCCCAAGTCCTATATTCCTTCTGTCTTCTCAGCGCCCAAAAATATTCCTGGCGTGGGAACATGGTGGTATTTGAGTGTGAAAGCCAGACGTGCAAGCCCCTCCCCTGCCAAATAATATCAGATGACCTTCTGTGCAAAGCTGGGTGTGGTTGGCAGGAGAGATCTCCTTACAGGAGTGCAGTTAAGCTTGGGATTCTCTTCTTTCCGACCAGAAAGAACAAAGCCAACTGGGAAAGAGGCATTTATTTCAGACTAAGTTTTCCGGAAAATGTACACGTGTTCAGTGAATACAGGGTGACGCCGTTTTAGGATTCAACAATCATGCTGTTATTGGCAAAAACTATTTCCAAGCTTTCTGTGTTTTGCGGGAGGAAATTGGCTGCAGGGAACACAAGAATTAATGAATTGTGTACCAGAAACATATGCTTCTCATCACTGAAATCCTGAGGGTGTGGGATGAGGGTGTTTTCCCACCTGAAGAACTACACACATAAGAGATTCTTGTACTTGTGAATGGGGAGCTGGTGCCTGGAATGGAGGCAGGACAAAGAGACCTCTGCAGAGTCTCTTTTGTTGAGTGGGTCATATGACTGCCAGACCTGCAGCCAGCGTACAAAGAGCGGGGACTTCCCATCCCTGTGGGCACCTCAGCGCTGCTCAGATTAGGGGAAGATCCAGGTTGCTCCTGCTTAGAAATCTCCACGTGCAAGGTCTCTTGCTTGTTCTCTTTCCTCCCAAGTGGGGCCAGCCTCTGGACACTCCTGGCTCAGCACAGTTGCCCGCAAGGCTGTCCAGGTTAAGCTTGTCTCCTCTGTAGTTTGGACATTAGCGCAGCGCCTGTGGTCAGAACAGCATAATGGGGCTTCCTGTCAACTCTCTCAGGCTCTTCTTCATGAGTGGGTCGTCCAGGCAGGTCTCAAGGTGGGTCATTTGGTGATGGTGTGCAGGCAGGAGGACTCCATACTTCCTCGTGCCCCATGGCACCAGCCCAGCCAGGTTGCCACCTTCATGCATGCGGCCACTGCCCAGGGAGGGTGGCTGACTGTGAAGTGGGTGTGTCAGGAGCAGGCGAGCTGGTGGCTGCTTGTGTCTCTGTGCTGACGGAGCGCTGTGCTGTGCCAAATACTGAGGCTGCATGTGTGTGAAGGTAGGAGAGCCATTCTTTGGCATCACTGCAGGAATGAAATCCCGTGGTACTAAAATTTCTAGATCATCAGCTTCCAAGTGGTTTTTAAAGCATTTGAACTCTTTCTCTTTAATGGAATCTTTGTATTAAGACAATTAAGAAATTAATATATAAAACAGATAAACAGATAAAGGACAAGCTTCTCTGCAAACAGATGGAGAGAACTCCCCCACCCTGCAACCCTCAGGACATCTCCCGAACATGGTTTGGGGGTTATTCTTCCATAGAACTTGGGTCAGATCTGCCTAAGTTTGAAAAGGCAGTTTTCTATAATTCTAAAAAGTGTCATTTACTCCAGGCTCATAAAGTAGAATATAATTTTGATTTTTTCATGGTAATTCAGGGTCATTGTTATGATCAATTGATGCTGGTCCTTAAATATTGACGCCCTTAGGTCCCTACAGAGGAGCAAAGTTGTTTGCTCTTATACTAAACAGTTTCAACCATGGCTGTGTTTTTCTTCCTTCTCCCACTTCCTCCTGCCCCTTCCCTCCCCTGCCCTTCCTATGGGCTTTTACCAGCTCTTCTTTCTCACCACCACCAACTCCCAGATCCCCATCAGGGAACCAGATAGCCTGTGACATGAAGACTGCATCTAGAATAAAGTCCACAGGCAGCCACATGAGGGACAAATCCAGCTGTGGAGCTGAGACTATGAATCCAAGTTCACTACTTTGCTTCTTCAACACAAACTCCCAGATCAGTTTTCGTCTGAATTCTCTAGAGTGAAACCTCGTGCAAGGGAAAGATTCAGAGATCCTTTCAAGGAGAAAGACTTTAGTGACCTATACAGCTGGTAAGGTTTGTTGTGGGTATAAAGCACCACAAGGTCTTTACTTGGAAGCTGCCCTGAACCACAATGCTGATTACACACAGTAATTGGCAGGCTCAGGAAGATAGCGCCTTACATTTAGCTTATAAGATCTGATGGGATCTCTTAGCAATCACCAGGGGTGCCGCTTTCTTGCTTGGTTACCAAGCAGGAATGAAACCAGCCTTTATTTGCAAAATATAAAGAAGAGTGAGTTCAAATTTTAAACAAAAGGCGATTCAAAGGGAAAAGAACTCTAAAATGTGAAAAAAGAGCTCCAAACATAATGTCTTATTAGAATATGACTGATAGGGTTCTGATTTTCCTTGCTTTTCCTGACTGGCCCACTTATTCTGCCTGGATGCCTCTATTTTATCTGCTGCACAAGCTCATCTCAGCATTCGGTAACAAGCAGAAAAGACTGTTAGGAGGAGCACTATTGGTTTTGAAAAGGAAACTGTAAGTGAACAACGTGCCCTGGGAACAGGTGACACATTGAAGCTGGCATCCTGCACCTCAGCCAGTATACAGAGAAAGACTCTTACAATGGGACTTGTGACCATGTCACACCGTGGGACACCGGGCAGGTGAAAGTCCAGCACGATCAAGGATCAACTGACAGCATGGACAATTCGCCCTTCCTAAGATAACACCTAGTGTGAATTCCAGCTCTGCAGCTTTCCAACTCTGTGGATACTCGAGGAGGGTCCAGCTGGGGACAGGTAGTTCCTGATGACTGCTTCACACTTCCTTTGTCACATAAAAATAGATGCTTCATCACTTAAGCACTTGTAGCTGAGGATTCTACCAACATGCACAGCTAATGTATTCTTTTTTTTTTTAAGTCTGTATTGAATTTGTTACAATATTGTTCTATGTTTTGGTTTTTTGGCCATGAGGCATGTGAGATCTTAGCTTCAAGACCAGGGATTGAACCCACACCCCACCCCCTGCATTGGAAGGTGCAATCTTAACCACTGGACTGCCAGGGAATTCCCCTAATATATTCTAACTAATGCTTTTTTTTTTTTTTTTTTGTGAAAGAGTCTGCAGTGAGTTTGACTAGTTCTATAAGCTGGGATGCGAAGAAATGTCACAGCCAAGCAGAAAATCCATCTCAAAAAAGTTCTATCAATTTAAAGGTGAATACTCACTGTGAAACGGAATGTTTCTATTCCTATGACTTAACTGTTCACTGTGAACTATTTGGAAACATTCATGGCAAGATGTGAGAACATACATGTGCATGACACATGCATGAACTTAGATGGTAGGAATCTCTTTCTCTCCTGCCCTTCAACTGTTGGTTTTGGCCAGTGACTGTCTCCTCACTTAGGCTGTGGTGACTTTTGCTGAATAATAGATATCATGGGCATTAGCTTGTTTGAGGGCAGACTTCTTAAGAGAGATACACTGCTCAGTCCAGAGTGAGTGCTTATTACTATTACTACTTATAATCATAACCACTCCCCACCTCAACCCCACTTCCAAGTACATTGCATTTCTCTAGAAACCAGCATAGACTTACTTCCTAGGATTTCCATCTGCATTATCTTAAGCCATAACTACTGCATTTTCCTACCAGCTGCACAATCAGAAGTGTCAAAGTCTGAGTCTATTTTATCGCATGCTTTAACAAAACCTTAGTGGGATGAGATCACCCAGAAAAACCAGAAAAGTCCACCAGCCTTTAAGTCACATTCATCGGTACAGCAGAAACAGTGTCATATTTCTATGACACTGTGGAGCAGCCTTCTTTTTTCCAAATTAAAGTCTATGCCTTTGAATAGTATGTTCCCTTTCTTGGAATCATTTTTCCATGAACTCTGTGAGGAGGATACATTCCTTGTCAATTACACTGCAAAGTATTTATTTACCTGGTGGTCAATTATCTAACCATGCTAGTTGAAAGCAATGGAACTGAAGAGTGAAAGTCATATACAGATGGTTGGATTCCTATAGCTTCAGGCAAGTACATTTTGGGACCAGTTTAAAGAAGAATAAAATTAACAGCAACTCGCTACAACCAACGACCTTCTGTTCAAAGCATAAAATCACAGGTATAATGAATGATTAGAAATTAAAACAAGAAGTGCATCTGTATTCAGCTATAACATGTTCCCTGGGTATTTTTAGGGCAAATTTTGAGGAATAGATTCTTAAAAATAAATTTGATCCAAGCAACTGATTTTTTTTTTCTCCTTTAAACTTTAGCTGAGTGATCACAAGTCTTACTGAAACAAATTTTAGGAGACAGCAGTAATGGGAAACCGTAAAGCTTCTGGCAGGGAGGGCTAGACAAAGTGCATGCCTTAAATAGGTAGCCAGAAATATTAGCATGCATAATAGCATTAATAAAATTTAATGAGAGAATTTTCAATTTACAATAGGTATATATAAATTCCCAGAAAGTACTATCAGAGTGGAAGCTAATTAAGCCCATATGGAGAGAAATTTTGTTCATTACCCACTAAATCTAACATTCATCTTGCAATTATATGTCAGATGGGGCTGGGTGAGGTACATGGTCCAGGATTTAGGAGGCATGGCCACTCATTTTCAGCATTAGGAGACTCATTCAAAACGAAGGTGGCAGAAGACAGTGAGGTGACAAGCATCTGGACAGATGTAGTAAGATGCTCTCAACCAGAGCTTTGTTTAAGAGCTTGGTATAAGGAAGATCTTGTTCAAACGCAGATTCTGATTCAGTGGATCTGGAGCAAATCATGAGGTTTGGAGTTTGAATAAACTCCCTGTCCAAGGATCACTCTTTGAGTAGCAAAGCTCCACATTATTTGTACTTTTGTGGGTGTGGTGATTCTTTCAGAAAACCCTAGAACCATTTCCTACAATATTGCCGGGGTTTGTCAACTGGGTGGCCAGTACTTGAAGCAACTTCAGAAATATTTCTAATATATTTCATGAGTAATCTAGTCACTTGTCAGACGACCGGTCGGAAGTTGACAAACATCTGAGTTCACTCCATAGGCTGCAGCGCATGAAGTGAGGGCCTCTGAGTGAACTGGCTGCTGTAGGTGTGGCCAAATTGGTTCCAATCTGGGGACCTTTGTGTTGACCATTTTTTTTCTGCCCAGAATGTTCTTGCCCCCCAAGACAGTCCCATGTTAGGTTCCTATGTGTCTCTAGCATCTCAGCTCAAATAGCACTCCTCCAAAGCCTCTGTCCAGCCAATCATTCTCCCTGACATCACCCTGCTTAAATTCAATTGTCCTACAGCACTTACTTAATGCCAATAAAGTAAACCGGTTCATTGTCTGTCTCCTCCATTCAGAACCAAAACTTCATAATTACAGGTGCCTTCCTTGACTTGTTCTGTCATTCAGTTCAGTTCAGTTCAGTTGCTCAGTCATGTCGGATTCTTTGCGACCCCATGGACTGCAGCACGCCAGGCCTCCCTGTCCATCACTAACTCCCGGAGTTTACTCAAACTCATGTCCATTGAGTTGGTGATGCCATCCAACCATCTCATCCTCTGTTGTCCCCTTCTCCTCCCATCTTCAATCGTTTCCAGCATCAGGGTCTTTTCAAATGCGTCAGTTCTTCACATCAGGTGACCAAAGTATTGGAGTTTCAGCTTCAGCATCAGTCCTTCCAATGAATATTCAGGACTGATTTCCTTTAGGATGAACTGGTTGGATCTCCTTGCAGTTCAAGGGACTCTCAAGAGTCTTATCCAACACCACAGTTCAAAAGCATCAATTCTTCAGCACTCAGTTTTCTTTATAGTCCAACTCTCACATCTATACATGGCTACTGGAAAAACCATAGCCTTGACTAGACAGACCTTTGTTGGCAAAGTAATGTCTTTGCTTTTTAACATGCTGTCTAGGTTGGTCAGAACTTTTCTTCCAAGGAGTAAGCATCTTTTAATTTCATGGTTGCATTTTTTTCTGCAAAAGCCTAGAACAGAGTAAAATCTGGCACAAAGAAGATGTTCACTATCTATTTGGTATAATGAGTGAATTGTTCAATTTTTTAAAAGAGAAGCCAAGAACAGAATTCCCAAGGAAATCTTTCAATATTTAAATGTTGGCAGCAAATTAGAACAAAGCAAACAAATAAATGCCCCCAAATCAACTGTATGGGCCAAACAAAACATCTGGGAATGGATTGTTGTTCTGCATCCCCAGATCCAGTCCATTATTCTGTTAAGCCACATTAAGCAGGAATGCACCAAAATCTGATATTCTAGAACAGGAAGAGGATTTAAAGTCTGAAGGAAATTGTGTTTTGAATCTCCCCTTCTCCATCCCTAGGATAACATACATGTGTACCAGGTACTTCCCTGTGCTGAATCTCAGCTTCTTTCTGATTAAGAAAGAATGTAGGGTTGCTATGAAAACAGTGATGAAAAACATTGGTTTATGATCCTACCTGTTTTACTAATGAATAAGCTCAGCTGAGAATGAGTAGACCAAAAAAATATATACTTTCCCCAAATGGTCCTATATTTCTTCCCCTCCAATTTAGGTGTATTTCAAACCGCTTATTTGAAATGGCAAGTTGTAATGCATGGATCAAACCCATGTCTCTTGCACTGACAGGTGGATTCTTAACTACTGGAACACCAGGGAAGTCCTGGGTATTCAACTTAAAGATACTAAGGCTTCACTGTACTTGCACGTCTTGTCCGTCTCCCTTATATCATGCTTTACACAAAGTGCACAAACTAAATATGGGCTGAATTAAAACAATGATGATTATAATAATGATCATTGCTTACAGAACACCTTACTCAGTACTATGCATCACTGTAAGTGCTCTCCATTCTCAACAATTTTATGAGATGGGAATGATAACGATTATTCCCATTTTATAGATGAGAAAACCGAGGCCCTGAGAGGTTAACGAACCTGCTCAAGATCCAGAGGAGCCAGTATTTACATCCAAGCTGTCTCAACTGCTGGGCTACAGCCTGCCTGTATTCTATACACTCCTGCCAAATGGCTGTACAACCAGTGCAATTCCTGATCTATCAAAAAGAATTTCACCTCTTAATTTCTCATTTCCGTGGAGACCACTGAAAACAGAAGTTATTTTTTAAAAAATACTTGGCTTTAAAATAAATGATGGCAGCTTTGCCTTCCTAATTATTTTTCACCCAGGCCGATCTCAGAACAAGTATATTATTAATAGATGCAGTGCTTCAAATCCAGGCCAAAGGACAGCAAAGCAAGAAGGTTCTGAGGATCCCAGGTAGTGGGGAGAATATACACCTGCCACAGATAATCCACAAAGTAACTATTCTATAAGTGGTAATCAAGAGTTGACTACAAAAGACATTTTCTTTTAGGAGGAACATACTGATCTATACACTCTGAGGCCACAAAGTGGGCAGCCATCATTTGTAAAACTTGCCAAAAATTGTTCCCATTCAACACCAGCATGAAAAGTTCTCCTATAAAAACTGGACCCTTTAGGAAAATTAAGTCTCTAAGGATAGGATTTTGAAACAAAAGTGGACCTGAGCTATATATGGCTACAATATAGCTAAAGTGATGGTATTATTTTCTAAACTTTCTCGTTTTTTTTTGTTGTTGTTGTTGGGGGGGAGGGGGTGGCTACAAACACAAAAGGCTTAACAACTTTTAGGAATGGACTGATAGTACAAGAGTGTTTTTTGAGTTGCTAGGCAACATCAGGAAACAAATGTCCATGTTCTGAGATCACTCAGCATTCGGTCTCCCCGTGGGCAATGTATGTGTTCCATGGCCAGACTCCGTCCCACTCGGGCAACAGGGGTGGAACATCCCCACTGTGACGCTGATGGTCTGGAGCAGCCAAAAGACACCAATCTGTGTCTCCAAAGCAGGTCACAGTTCGCTGGCCACCTGGCAGCTGAGGTCTCCGGCCTAAGTTTTTGCTGGACTGGTATCATTAATCCAGATTAAGTCCTACACTTTTAATGGTTCTTTTCTGTTACTTCACTTCAATTAGCTTTCTCTGCAGGTAAATTATCTTTTTCTTCCCCCACTATATATCTAAGGGAAGCCTGATTCACTGGTATGGGCAATTTTTTAAAAACTGAAGTACCCATGTGCACATTACATCTGAGAACACAGGGACTCTTTTCCTGAGAATTATTTCTTTGTTTCTAAGAGATCACCTTCATTGTGAGAAGACCCATTTCAGATGATCTTTCTTAAGGATATACTGACATTGCACTGCAGCAGGTAAGTTTGCTTCTTTCTTTGTTTAATTCCCTTAACTATTGAGTCTGGCCTTTTTGGAAAAAAAAATATAAAGATGATATGCATGGTTCTAAAGTTAACATCACAGATGTAAATACATACTTAACTTTTAGAAACATTAATTCCTTTCTTTTGTTCTAACTTTTGCTTACACAATGCCCTATGGCTCATTCTTGTCATTCAGTCACTACACCTGTCTGGCAATTTGTCACCTGCTATGTAAGATGCATGGCTCATGGTATATACAGAAAAAGACACACCAGTAATACTATTTTCATTTTCTTAAAGTGACAAATGGAATATAGTGTTTTAAGAACTCCCGTCCCTTTCTCCCCTTGAAAAACAATGAAATGTAACAAAATCCTAGATCTGTACTTTAAATCAAGCTCCGTTGTCAGGGATAGGCTGGCCATGACTTACCTAAAAGGGCTAGTTCGATAAGCAACACCATCAACAGTAAAGCTCACCATCTATGCAGAGACGAACCCACTACTGGCCAATTATGAGCAAGTATCGCTGAATGCCTGACACGTATGCGCCATACGTGATAAGAAGCTGGTTCAGTAACCAGCATTTCTATAGCAACGCACACTGCTCTGCAGGCTGTGTTCTGGGAAGGCAGTTAAAACTGGATTCTGCAATGTAGCTTCACTTGGAATCTGCTTTGATTTTCGTCACCTCATTAGAATGAGAGTATTCAAACCAAGTAACCCAAGTTATTACGAATCAGCAGCAACTTATCATAGAGAGAATCTTAAATCATGCTTTCTCAGCCACGCAAGGTCAGTTGGTCACTTTCAATTCAAACCACTGACCTGGTTTGCTTATTCATAAGTGACCGTTCCCCAGGGCATCGAATCAGATTGCAGTCTGACCACCTGGGACATGGGGCAGCCATCTGCTGTCCCAGTTTCAGGCTAAAGAGAGGAAATGCTGTAAAAATGAGCCGGCACACCATCTTTTACTGTCCTGAAAGCCTTGGCTAAGATGCATTCATCATGACCGACAAAACTGCATTTGCCCTACTGGGGAAGAAAAGCAGCTTCTTTCAAAGGTAAAACTGGCCCCTGAACATTCCTGATGAGGTCACTTTATCCCATCCCCTCAGACACACTTGCATACTCAGGCCCCAGGTCCTGGCACTATACTGCTTTGCAAAAGAGACAGCATCATCATCAGATCATGAGTTTAAGAAATCTGCTAATTCGTCAAAGGAAAAGACGTACACTCACTGAATAGAGGCCCTACCTTGTACCGCAAATCAAATGACATTTTAACACGGCAGCTGCAGCAAAATCGGCACTGCCAGGAAATGCGGCAAAAGTTTTGACTCTAATGCGTGCAAGTCAGGCTTTTTACAAAAATCTTTTTTCCTGAGAGTCCACACCACTATCAGTCAATTCATATTGTTGTAACATTTTAAACAAAATCCAACTTCACTTCTGTTCTAGGAGACTATTACTCTATTAGGTCACCCTTGGATGAACATGTGGGTTAAAATATGGAGATGATAATTTTCTTAATGGGAAATTCTTTGCCAGTTCCAAAACAAAACCAACCAACCAACCAACCAACCAAACAAACAAAAAACCACCCCCCCAAAAAACCCAGCTGTCACTCAAGAAAAAGAAAACTGTGAAAAACAGTAGCACCAAATCTAATCCACTCTAATGGTATTGGGAAGGCGGTATCTCTAATATATGCTGGAGAGCATGCTGGAGAAAAGGGAACCTTTCCACACTGTTGGTGGAAATGTAAGTTGGTGCAGCCACTATAGAGAACAGTATGGAGGTTCCTTAAAAAATTAAAACTAGAGCTACCACATGATCCAGCATTCCTACTCCTAGACATATATCCAGAGAAAACCGTAATTTGAAAAAATACAAGGATCCCAATGTTCCCTGCAGCACTATTCACAATAGCCAAGACTTGGAAGCAACCTAGATGCCCAACAACAGATGAATGGATAAAGAAGATGTGGCTCAAATATACAACAGAATATTATTTGGGCACAAAAAAGAACGAAATAATTCCATTTGGAAGCAACATGGGAGGACCTAGAGATTATCATACTAAAGCCAAGTAAGTGAGACAAAGACAAATTATATTATATCACTTATATGTGGAATCTAAAAAAAGGAAAAAGAAAGTAGGTACCTCTACGTTTCTCTCATGAGTAAACTTTCAGTTATCCAGCAGTCAGAAATGGAAGTAACTGAATTAGCATTAAAATGTATATTGCCCTATAACCAAGGTGTTATCACTAAGCATCAGCTGCCATTTGGGGTAAAGTGCTGGAAGGTTGCCTGGATAACAGGAAGTACAGACTGACTGAATCAGGTACCCTGTTTGGCCCTGCAGATGGAGAATACACTTGCATTTTAATAATAAGTGGTAAGAGCTCCCCTGTGGAATGCATCTTAGATCAGGGGTCACAAACTTTTTCTGTAACAGTCCAGATAGCAAATACTTTTCACTTTGTGGGAACAACTCATTGGTGCAGGAAAAGCTCTCACAGACCACACATGAACAAATAGGCAAGGCTGTGTTCTAATGTCTTACTCCACTTGGGCTGCTGTAACAAAATTAACTGGATGGCTTATAAACAACAGAAATGCACTTCTTCATTCTGGAGGATGCCAAGTCCAAGATCAAGGTGCTGGCTGATTCAGTGTCTGGTGAGAGCTGGTTTCATTGGTTTACAGATGGTGCCTTCTCATTGTGTCCTCAAATGCTGTGTCCTCACATGTGGAAGACCCAAGGGAGCCCTCTGGGGCCCCTTTCATAAGGTGACTAATCCCCTTCATGGGGGCTGCACCCTCATGACTTCATGACCTCCAAAGGCCCTACCTGGCTAATACCATCATCACTTTGGGCATTAGGATTCTAACATATGAATTTGGGGAATACACAAACATTCAGTCCATAGTACTCAATAGAATTTTATTCAGGGATGCTTAGATTTCATATAATTTTCATGTATCATTAGATACTCCTCTTTTGATTCTTTCTTCCAACATTTTAAAGTGTAAAAACCATTCAAAGATTTCAGGCCATAGTTTGTTGACCCTTACTTAAGTGAGAAATTCTTAATGGATTCACAAGTTACTGTTTCTGGCTGTTAAGCACTTTGAAATTAAAGTACTTTGATTTACCTAAAAAGTAGATCAATTAAAGTGTTAAAATGGTTTGAAATGATAATTGTATTTGAATTAATCATAAATAGTAGATAATTAGTAAACAGTGCTACATGCTTAAGATGTGTTCCTATTTTTTCCCCTGATCTTATAATACTCTTGGAACTTGTTATTTAACTGCAATAATTTAATTTCTACTTAAATAATGATATTATGAATTATATATAATAGTAGAAATATCCTTATGAAATACGTAGGCTTCTATTGAGCTTAGTACGGAGAAGGCAATGGCACCCCCCCCCCACCCCGACTCCAGTACTCTTGCCTGGAAAATCCCATGGACAAAGGAACCTGGTAGGCTGCAGTCCATGAGGTCGCTAAGAGTCGGACAAGAAAGAGCGACTTCACTTTCACTTTTCACTTTCATGTGCTGGAGAAGGAAATGGCAACCCACTCCAGTGTTCTTGCCTGGAGAATCCCAGGGACGGGGAAGCCTGGTGGGGTGCCGTCTATGGGGTCACACAGAGTTGGACACGACTGAAGTGACTTAGCAGCAGCATTGAGCTTAGTAAGTTAAAGAACATATGATTTCTTTGAAACGTCCATCCAATCTTAAAGATAAAGTTTTCAGAAAACTTGTTCTATTTCATTTGATCATTTTTGAATGACTTTCCAAATGTTGCCTTTTCAAACAATCTGTTGGAGCCTGGAATTCGACAGTTACAGTTTTCACTGTATATGCTAAGTTAAAAAGACCATTTAGGTGGAACTAGATCAACCATACAATGAAGATTCTCAATGACAAAAGGCTCAATGCCATCAAGATTATTTCCAGAGAGGAAGGAGAGAATTGGATAACTTACTTTTTAGAGGCTTCATGACAATGCATATTTCTTTGTTTTCACTGATTTCTACAGTGTATTAATTTCCTTTTGCTCCTGTAATAAACAACCACAAACTTAGGGGCTTAAAATGACACAAGTGGGTATTCTCTTATTTCTAGAGATCAGAAGCCTGAAATCGGTTTCACTGGGCTTAAGTCAGAGGATCAGTAGGGCTGGTTCTTTCTGGAGACTGAAGGAAGAATCCATTTCAGTGCCATGTTCCCAGATTCTCATGGCTGTCTCTGTTCCTTGGCTTGTGGTCCTTTCCTCCATTTTCAAAGTGCATCCCTCCAATTTCTGCTTCCATCATTATGTCGCCACCTCTGATTCTGATTCCTCCTGCATCTTGCGTATAAGGACTGTTGTGATTACAGTGGATCCATGAGGATAATCCAGGAGAATTTCCCCATCTCAAGATTCTTAACTGAATCACATCGGCAAAGTTACTGTACCATATAAAGTCACATTCACAGGATCCAGGGGTTAGGATATGGAGCTCTTTGGGGGAGGGGGCAATTTTTCAGTCTACCACAGACATGAAAGAAAAAAATTTTTAAATAAACTTTTGATCTTTGTGATCTATATACAAAATAAACTAATGAGAGCAAGGATGCTGCTTCTACAGACCTGTGTCATATTATGATGAATCTGTGTATGATTCCCTAGCGAAAGCATCACTGTATTAGGAATATAGCCTTTTATACCCCAGCCTTATTTATCTATATTCAAATACATCCATTCAAAAATGAAGAGGCAGGAAGGAGCAGAAGAAGCATAGCAGCAGGGATAGAAGCTCTAGGATGGAGAAAATGCAATACAACTGTTCTCTCTCCAGACAACCACTCAAAGCATCATTCTTTAAACATATAGATATAGATCTAAACATATATAGATATAGATAGATAGATATGTAAAGGTAAATTCTATGTATAGAATCATCTTTATTACCAATGTTATAATATCTTAAACTGCTCTGAATCTTAAAATATCTAAATGTTCCTCATCTGATTCATTCATTCAGCAAACAGTTTAGCTGGGTGCCTCGCAAGTGCCAGGGACTGTTCTGGATCATGAGGATTCAGAGATAAGGAAGACTCAATGAGGACACGGATCATGACTGAGACACTGTAATGCCATGTTCTTAAAGACTTCTAGTGCCACTGCTAAATGGGCAATATGCTTAGGAGGGACCAAATTACTGGTCGGAGGATGGAGAATGTAATTTGAGAGGAGAGACTGCTCATGCAATCATGCAATGTGACAAGTGATGAGGGAGACGCAGGTACATCCAGGCAAGAGCAAGCAATTTGGTGTGGGAACAATGCAGGGTGTGCAGGAGACAGTGGCTGGAAGTGAGCTGGAGAGCTGGGCGGGGGCAGCTCTGAAGACATCTGTGTGCTGTGCTAATGAGCATGGGCAATCTCACGATGAGTAGCTCTGAGATGTTCTCGCGTGGCAAAGGGTCTGTGGTTCTGACAGTGACCCAAGTGGCAACCCAGAAGCCCTGGTAGAGGGAAGGAGAGTGGCAGACAGGCAGACAGCTGCAGGAACTGGCCAGAAAGAAGGCAGAGTCTGTACCCAGGCAGAGGTTAACGGAGGAGATAAGAGGGTAGGTTGAAGAAACGCTGATCTGACATCAGCATGACCTTGCAAAGGACCAGTCATGGCTGCCAGTGGTGCAGGGAGGTAAAGCAAAAGAATAAATGAGGGGGGTGGGGAACATCCCTCTGGGTTCTCAATGCAGGGGGCCTGGTTTGATCTCCTGGTCAGGGAGTTAGATCCCACATGCTGCAAAGAAGATTCTGCATGCTGCAACTAAGACCTGGAACAGCCAAATAAATAAAAACTAAATAAATAAATATTTTAAGAAAAGAATTAATCGGGGGGTAACTCTGAGGTTTCTACTGGTAGATGGTACCCTTAACAAAGAGAGGAGACACAGAAATGAACAGGTATAAAGGTAGAAGCGTGACTGTTTGTTACAGGCACATGAATCTGAGTTTCCTGTAGGGTATCTAAAGACAGATGTCTAATAGCCAGTCAGGAACACAGATCAGAGAGCAGACTTGGGTGCATGGGTGGCTGGGCGAGTATGAGAAGTCGGTGGATGCAGCCCCAGTGACGGCATATAAAGGGAATTAGGAGCTGGGCCCAGGGGAGAGCCCATGTGGCAGGAAAGGAGGGCCCTCGGAGACACTGAGTCAGAGAGCTGGGGGAGGTGGGCCTTCATGTCCAGAGGAAAGAAACCCTCTAATGCTTCAGAGACATGAATGGGATGAAGAGGTCACTTGATTTCACAATCAGGCAACTGCTGCTGAGTATCACGACTGTGGTTTCAGGAGAATGGGAGACAGAAGTAGGATTGAAGTGAGTGAGAAGTGAGAGCAGCATGTGGACAACAATCCTTCAAGAAATCTGGGCTAACTAGGACTTCCCTGGTGGTCCAGTGGTTGAGAACTTGCCTTGCAATGCAGAGGATGCAGGTTCGGTCTCTGGTCAGGGAACTAGGATCCCAAATGCCGTGGAGAAACTACTGAGCCCGTGCCCCTAACTACTGAGCCCATGCGCTGCAACCAGAGTCTGTGTGCCACAGTGAGAAATCCCACAGGACACAAGAATACTTCATGCTGTAAGTAAGACCCAACACAGTCAAATACGTAAATAAATAAAAACTGAGCTAACAGGAATCTGGAAAAAAGTGGTCTAGATGTCATGGTTCGAGAAACCCTTCTGCAGAGTGGTAAAGCAACCCTTATCTTTGTTACTGAATAAATTCTTAAGGTGTACTATGTACCAGGCACTGAACTACGCTTCTTACAAATATTAACTCATTATTCCCTGGGGAGGTTAACTTGATGTGTCAACTTAAGTAGGTCACAACACTCAGATATTTGATCAAACACGCCTGGAGGTTGCTGTGAAGGTATTTTTAAGATGAAATTAACATTTAAGTCAGTAGATTTAAATCAATTGATTGAGTAGATTATGCTTCCTGTAGGTGGGCCTCATCTAATTAGTCGAAGGCCTTAAGAAAAAGGTGGACCTCTCCCAAGCAAGAGGAAATTCTGCCAGCATATGGCCTTTTGGACTCAAACTGCAACATTAGTGTTTCTCTGGGTCTCCAGTCTGCCAGTCCATCCTTCAGATTTTGAACTTGCCAGCCTCTTCAAGTGTATCAGCCAGGTTCATAAAAGAAATTTCTCTCCTTCACACAGACACAGACACACACACACACACCAGCACACACATAACACACCCACCCAACCATCCACATCCTATTGGTTCTGTTTCTCTAGAGTACTCTGACAAATAAACACACTCTCCATAACATTAGGTACTATTATTATTCCCATCTCACAGTTGAGAAAACTATGGCACAGAGAGGTTATGTAACTTGGCCAGGATCACACAGCCAATAACTAGCAGAATTGAAATTCTAATCCATTGTGCCTCAGAGTCCTTGCTCTTAACCACACACCCTACTTTGGAGCACTGCCGTGACATGCTCCAGGGGACCAACCCAGGAGCCAACCTGGGGACCAACCTGGGTGGACAATGGTGAGAAGGAGAACATACAGGGACTAAGAGCCTCAACTCAAATGCATACTGTACAAGTGAGGAAACAGGACAGGTGATTGGCCTGAGGTGGGCCTCAGAGTTTCCCAAATGGCAGATCCAGGGCTTCAGGAGGCAAAACGCAAGCTTTCCCCTCTCCTACTTTCTCTCCCTGCTTCATCATCCACATCCTTTCTTCTCTTCGGAATTCCTATCTTCCTCAGGGGTTCCCTCAAATCGCTTTCTCATGGGAGCCCAGGACTCCTTACATCCTGACCAGGAACATGTGACCCAGCACCACATGTCCACGTGTCAGGATGACCCTTCTAACAACGTCAAGTTTGGTGCATCCGGTAAAGGCATGGAATTCAACACAAATAATTTCACAGTCTGTTGGTAATTGTTTGGAAAATGAAACAAAACAAACATAAAACAAACCACAACCCTTGCAAACTCCAGAAAGTCCAACAAGCATTTAATTCCAAATATAAATTCCTAGAACTAGAATTTGACTACTTAAAGAATTAGGTGTCTTTGAAAATACATTTGATACCAAAATTCTCCCAAGAATTTGTATGTATGGCCTAACAATTTAAAACTCTGAATTACGTTATCTGAAAACTTGTCTTTTCAAGTTTTACTTTCATGGGATTGAGAAACCAATGGGGTATAAGGTCTAATGTGCTGTCAAAATCTTCAACACAAGCATGTACTCCTTCCTGTAATCTTACCACGAATGTCAAGTGTAAAACTTTCTGGATGAAAAGTCGTAAATACATATTAAAAGCTTTAGAATTTTTTACTTTTTGAAGTCAGCAATTCTTCTTTTAAAATTTTATCCTAAGGAAATAATCATGGCCATATACAAAGATTTAACTTCAAAGACATTTATCCCAGCACTGGTAAGAATAGTAATGTTTTTTCCTAATCGTAGGAGATTGAGCAACTGAATTATGACACAAATATACAAGGGGATACTATGCAATATTAATATTGACATTGCAGAATAACTGTTGCTATGGAATAATAATGCCAGGGAAAGATGTTCATGATAACAAATGCTTTTTAAAGGCAAGTTATAGAACAGTACATAGCATATAATCCCCTTCATGTTAAATGTGTATTTTTGGAAGGCGGCCTCTAAGAGGGCCGATGATGCCTACACCTGCTGTTCATACACCTTCGTGGTGTTTCCTGTATTGGAGTAGCACTGGGCTCTGTGACCACCAGCATTTGGAAAGAAGGAAGAAGGGGCCACTTTGACCTTTGGTGACAAAAGACCTAAGTCACCTAATGGTGACTTTCATTTTGCTCTTTGCCCCTTTGTTTGCTGTTGTTATTGTTTAGTTGTTAAGTTATGTCCGACTCTTTTGTGACCCCATGGGCTGCAGCCCACCAGGCTCCTCTGTCCATGGGATTTCCCAGGCAAGAGTACTGGAGGGGGTTGCCATGCCCTTCTCCAGGAGATCTTCCTCACCCAGGGATCAAACCCATGTCTCCTGCACTGGCAGGTGGATTCTTTACCACTGCGCCACCTGAAATCTTGCACGTTTTGTTTGTCACTTTCTCTTGGGTCACTTGCTCCACAGCTCAGTGGATCCAACCTGTCAGGTTGTGAGTGGCCCTGTGGGGATGCCCACGTGGCAAGGCACTGAAGCCTCTGGCCACCAGCCAGTGTGGATCTGATGCCTGAAAGCACATTGGCAGCCCCTGCTGGATCTTGAGATGAGCTGGCTGACAGCCTGACTGCAACCTTGCTCAAGACCTGACTCAGAACCACCCGGCTCGGTTGTGCCTGGGTTCCTGACTTGGGGGTCCTGACTCCCCGAAACGGTGATGTTCACTGTTGTTTAAAGCTGCTGAGTTTTAGGGCTGTCTGTTATGCTGCAAAAGATAACCAATATACACACGAATAGTGCAACGGCTGGAAGGAAATGCAGGCTCCTCTCCAAGATACTGTGGGTTCAGATCCAGGCCTACTGCACTATATTAAGCATCACAATAAAAAGAGTCACAAGAATTTTTGGTTTCCCAGTGTGTTAAAAGTTCTGTTACACTATACTTTAGTCAATTAAGTATGCAACAGCATTATGGCCCCAAAAGCTAATGTACCTATTTAAATTAAAAAATACTTTATTGTGAAAAATGCCTACCATCATCTGACAATACACGGTTGCAACAAATGTTCAATTTGTAAAAAATGCAGTATCTGCAAAGTGCAATAAAGCGAAGTCTACTTGTAATCCAAAATATGATTAGTGGGTTTCTCTAGGTGATTTTTAGTTCCTTTTTTTGTATAATATTGGCAATGTTTTCTTCCTTTTTCAGAACACAGAAAAAAGAAAACCATAAGACCAAGAGAGATTATGGGATCTTCTAAAGAATAAAAGGATAAAAGATTAGGAGAGGCAATTCAAGTCTAATAACCTTTAAAGATTCTTTTCAAGCAAATTAGCTTAAGTGTGAAAAAAAAACAAAAAAGGTGTAAGCTTTACCCACCAGAAACCATGCAAAGCATTGTGAGCAGCAGCATTCAATAACTTCAAGGAAAAGAGACTGGCACAGGCTTCTTAAAAGGGAAATCGAACAGTAATGAAGTCGTCCACTAGCCGATCACTGGCACGGGAGTTTGCTTACCCAGTTTCTGGTCAAATCGCCACGCCGTAACATAGGCATTGTGCCTCAGACTGTTCTGTGTGGCCAGGGGCACGGTGACATAAATGGGGCCATCCACCAGCACCGGGGTTCCATCACTGCTGAGCAAGTGGACACTGACGGCTGTGACAGGGGTTAGGTCATACCTGGTGCTGTTTCCTGGAAGCAAGAGGCAGTCTCCATCACATGCACGCACAGGACCCAGGTGGGGCTGCAGAAACTGTTTACAGAAAAATGTAACGGCTAACATCTACAAGGAGTGGGCCTCCTACAAACCAGGGACTGCATTCAGTATCTTATATGCACAATCCTCACCATGACACCCTAAAGTAGGTAAAATCCCCATTTTACACAGAAACAAACTGAAGCTCAGAGATGGAAGTCATGGAAACAGGCGCATAGATAACATTAGTGTGTGGTAGGGCTGGGATCCAAGTTCAGGTCTGTCCATTCTAACCACTGTCCTGTGCTTCGATAAGGAGTTTCAAAAGGGAAGGGGGACTGTCTGTATTGGGAGGGAAGGTATGTGTGTGAAACCCTGAAATCAACTTCTCTACAAAGCGAGCCCTATACACATGTTAATTACTTGGCAGATCACCACAGTGGAGCCAAATGTTTTAAATCAGAGACTGCTTTAAAAAAAAAAAAAATGCATTTCTTCAAGGAGTACTTCAGAATATTAACTTCTACTAAAAGGACACTATTGAAAACTTGCACTTGAAATATTTATGAGTTATTTTGGTTGCCATTGTTATTTTGATCTGTTTAAAAGGAATTTAATATACCAATTATTCTACATTAGAGGCCTTTTCTCCAAGCCAATGGTTTAATGACTATCTACTTTATAGATAAATTGGGGAATGCTTATGAAAGTGGTATTATATTTATATACTTAAGGGATCCATTTGAGAAGAATTTTTCTCCAGTGAAATATAATATATCATACAAAGTGTATTCAGTCATAATTTAAAATCTTCCCTTGAATACAATGAAAACACACTGACAGAAAAATTTAAGCTACATTAGAACATAATTTATAGGATTTCTTATTAAGCTCCTTATATACCTATCTACTTATCAATTAACTACCTGAGTTAATGCAAACCTCCAGTTAGGACTAAATGTAAACATTTAAAACTAGTAAATTTGAGAGTTTCAACAACCAGTGGTAGCTAATCTCTTTGCAGAGCAATTTCTATACAGCTAATGTTAGCACTACCTTTTATGATTCACATCCATCTCTGTTTACCAATGAAGAAAAAGGGATGGAAATGAGGATTTCGTCAAAAGGTCCACATCGGAAGCATAGATTCAAGTTCTGAAATCTTTTAACCTGACCACTTCATTGTAGGGTGAAGAGAACCAAAACCCAGAATTTGCCATCTTTTTAGTCACAACATCCTGTGGATGGAGGCCCTAAATGTATCCATTGCCCAAAGGCGACACAGAAGCAAAGCCAGATTTCTCTAGGCTCTGTTGAACTCTCCAGATGAGACAGGACTTAAAGAGAGATTATGTGACCTGACTTTATATAAGCAACTTACAGATAACGTTTTCAGTTAGGTAATGCTGCTGCTTTAAAAAAAAAAAAAACAATTAAAAAGTTTTTTTTGGGATGTGGACCATTTTAAAAGTCTTTATTGAATTTGTTACAATATTGCTTCTGTTTTTTTTTAATTGCCTTTTTTTTGTTTGGCTTTTTGGCCATGAGGCATGTAGGATCTTAGATCCCTGATCAGGGATCGAACCCACACCCCCTGCACTGGAAGATGAAGTCTTAGCCACTGGACCACCAGGGAAGTCCCCAAGGCTGCTTCTTTCATTAAAATGCCAGGCAGGAAGTCTACTCCCGGAAGCAGCAGGTAGAGTAGAAAAGTACTCCCCTCTCACCTTATATCCTTTCCTTCCACTTAACACTGACTCTCGATTCTTAGAAATGGCATCCCCGTTGTCCCCACTCATCCCCTTTTGAGTCTTCATTTCCTATAATCTTGCATATCCCTGGCTCAGGAAGCCTGAGTCCCAGTACCAGATCCGCCACCAACTAATTATGTGGCCTTCCGCAAGTTACTTCACTCTTCTGGGGTCTGTTGCTCTGAGCTGCAAGACTGAGGAGGTTGGACTAGATGCTTTCTTATGAATCTGGAGAAAATAACGAACTGTACTACAAACATTCCGAAGTAAGAACAGCACTGAAGAAAGAGGCATATTTGTGTACTGGTAGGTGCATGTGATTTAACGTTCTTTAGAAAGTTCTCTGTTCAAAGACATGACAGGCAATTATATCTGCTTTCTTGAGGGCTCTCTCCTCTCTCAGTGCTTCCACTCCATACCTTCCAAAGGACTCTCGACCCTCCCATTTTCTTTATTCTAGAACCACTCATGCTTTGAAGGGCTACACTGTTTACCTTCCAGCCCTTCTTATGAGACTGCAGCTCCTCACAAAACACTTGAGTTCTGTATCCAAGGACTCTCTCCTTCTTGATGTTCTATCTTGATGTTTCCTGACCCCCATCACATTCCAATAAAGACAAGCAAAAGCAGCACCCCAGGGCCAAGCTACGAGGCCACCAACTCATCACTTAGAACAAAAGAGGTTTTGCCCAGATAGCATCCAAAGTTCTGTATGGCTTTGCATGCTAGTCATATTACTGACTCCTCTCTGTCTTTCTGGAGTTGCCAGCAGAAGTAATTTCTTAAAAACCCTTGAGACCATCACAGAGCAGGTCTGGGCTTTCTTAGCAACCACAGGGGAAGCGTGATGCTGTGAGGATGCACGGGGAAGAGAGTGAGAAAGCAACTGAAAGTTCCATGTGGCTGCGTTTCTACAGCTCTGGAAACTCCTTCAAAGTGGAGGCGGGGATAAACAACCCCCCTTAGGACACACCAGGGAAGCCAGTCACTCACCAGTCACATTTATGGTCTCTGTTTACTTCCCTGAATTCTACTGATAACCTGCCATCTCACATGGATTAATGTGGTCCAGGCTCTCACACTAAGTTGAAACCTCTTCGATGCATTTTATAAAACAGAAGGCAAAGGTGGGGCAGAAGAGAAGCCCCAGTTGATGGGTTGCTGGGGTGCTAAGTGGACACCACGCTGGTGACTGCCTTTCCTGGGAGGAGGCCTGATTCTTCCTAGGTCAACGGCCAGGTATTTCTGTGGAAAACAAGCTGAATATAACCTTCCAAAGACTTTCTCTCTTCCCTCTGAAATAACAGAGTGATTTTAAAAGAAAACAACTTCTCTAAAATCAATTGCCCTATGTCTTCTCTCTCTCTTACCGTCATCTCACATTTTATAATTTATTCAAGACATCTTGGAATTGGGGAACAGAAAAATGAATGAGGTCGTCCCGCCAACTTGGGGGTTTTATTATGGAGACTGGATTGGAGGTTTCATGATGGCCTCAGATTATCATGTTCCCTGAAATACTACTTCCCTCCCAGGCCTATCCATTTAAATGAAAAATCAACTTTTTCCCCAACAATATTCACTTAAGATGAACACCATGCAACTCTTCGGGGTGTTGGTGATTGACTATTTATTGCGTCATTATCACACAAACATTCAAGGAAGAAGAAACATTTCTCAAAACAGTACCACAGAGGGAAGAAAAGCGGGTAACAAATCATCAGGTGACCTTGAACTGTAACCAGACATTTATCCACATTCTACAAAATGGATCATATGTTGCAGGGATAAAAAGCTTTCGCAGGACGATCAGTTTCTGTAAAGCACTAGACAATTAGGTGAAATTCAATCAAAGCGTCCCTGGGAAATGCAGCAACGTACTCACCTCATGGGATTCAACCCAGAACAGCCTTTGTTTTTCAAGTTTATGTTGTGACTCATGTAAAGTATTGGGGAAAGAAAAAGGGGGAGATAAGAAAATGACTCAGGAATTGAGACTCCACCACCCTCTGTTCACCAGGAGGAGGAACAGGGACCACATTAGCACGGAGTTCTCTTGGCCATAAATGGAGGTAACAGGCGGTCTTTTACTGATAAGGAATTATTACCTATTTTCTGACTGGTGGCTTTTAGTTTCTGTGATCTTTGAGCACTGTGGGTCTCGCCAGCATAGGGTAAGAATGACTGAGTGGACTTACAGATCTGCCAGGAGATGATTCAAAATCAACTATAAAGCCTGAACACTCTTCGCCAAGTGGAAGGCAGAAAGAGCAAGCTCAGAAAAAGGGAGGCTATGAGAAAGACTCAGCCCCTGCAGCCCAGTCTCCCCGGCCCGAAGCGCTCCCAGTGCTGGTGGGCGGGGGCGCTGTTGTGCTCCCCTGGGAATCAGATTCAATGCCACCCACCCTTCCCCTTCCAGTTGTGACATGTGGCGAGTGGGCGTGGACATCTCTGCACAGCTGGGCAGGCTGCTCCACCAAAAAATGTTGCAGGGGCAAGTGGAGTGAGGTTGAAAACAGGACAGAAAACCTCAAACTCTGATCTGACACTTGAAAAATTCAATGAAAAGAACTTCTGGGATTAAATACATTTAGGCAGCCAAAGGAGAGCTCAGAGAGGGTGCTTAAGGCAACTGGTCCCAGCAGAAAGGTTCAGTGATTAAAATTCATGAAAGTTCAACCCCGAAGTGGTGCAGACTGAATTCCTTAAATGATGGTTTCAGTGCACCAGAACTTGTAGACAGATTTCCCCCCTTTTGCACCTCTGGGTCTCCCAGTTAGAAAGATACAAACACCTATAAAAGATGCAAACACAGATTCCCCAGGCAGAAGAGAGATGAGATTATTACCTGTTCCGTTTCCATCTAATCCTCGCAAATAAGGAAAGCCGTCCACCTCGGAGGGGGTGCTGGCGGCTGTGAGAAAGGCGGTCAGGTCACTGTAGCTGGTGTTTTCCGGCAGCCTCAGGGCTCTTCTCTGGAAGTGCACTCGAGGCTGCGGCCGGGCACCTGCAGATATGAACCTCTGAGTTACCTCCTGAAGAAGCGGTTTCTGTTTTTAGAAAATACAAACCCTGGAGAGGCTCCTCTAAGGTTTCAGTGTGGCTCCCCTGCCCCCGCTCCTCCCCACATCCCTTCCCATGGCCCATTCACTCGGGGCACAGAGATGTGACAACATGCTATTATGGGGACAGAAATAATAGCCCATTGTCACGTCTGCTTTGACACAGGATGTTATTTAGGTTTTTCACAAAAAGCTCTATTTGTGAGCGGTCTTTTCACTGCCCAGTCTTGGCCTATGGGTAGGGGTATCGTTTTGGGAAAGAACGTCTACATAAGTGAAATGAGTAGATGGCAATTAACATCTTGAAACGCACAAGGCAAGAGAAATCTTTTGAGATTGTTACAAACACATCCTTAGCCTTCCTGGTAAAATCTGGTCTAAGTGCACAGACCACACTGGAGCAGAGCAGGCAGCAGATGTACAGCTGGACAAGAAACGCAAATAAGAACCCACAGTGAAATGCTTCTTGGCCTTCCGTCTACTCTGGTGGGTGCATCCAACTCCTGACTATCATGCTACAGATTTTATGATGAGCCTCTTGAACGGATGTGAGAACCGATCCTTCCAGGAAACCCTGTGCAGATGACTTGAGCCGACAGCCCCGTTAGACAGTTACCTTGTGACACCATCCGCAGTTTGACTTTGCTCCAGATCTTGTTTTGACTGTAAAACCTGAACTACATCTAATGATGTAGTGAGGGTCACGAGACATAAACGTACTAAATCAGTTTGCACACAAGCAGCAAAAACATCATGAAGACAAAAACTCACAGAGATGGGAGTTAGGAGCATTTTCTGAAGGAAGTACACATCTCTCTGGGTTAAATAAAGTGGTTCCTCAAACACAGTGGTCTGCCCTGATGTTCTGGCCATTGTATAACCTGCTCCAGGATTGAGGGAGACCACATTTCTCTGGGGTCAGCTGGACGCTCCCTCTCCTTCCAATTCGTGGTTGTTCTGACACAGCAGCTCTGCCCAGAGCTCGTGGTCTTTCATGTCTACACCAAGGTTCCTTTTCACTCTGGATCAGAAGCTTTTAGGGGAGGAATAAGCCTGTCAGGAAGTGTTCGAGGGGAATTCTCTAGTGGTCCAGTGGTTAGGGCTTGGCATTTTCACTGCCGAAGACCGAGGTTCAGTCCCTGGTTGGGAAATTCAGATCCTGCAGGCTGCACAGCATGACCAAAAACCAACCAAACAAAAACCAGAATTGCTCTCAATAAGGGAGTTCTGGAACTCCAAGGTCAACTAATCCAAGTCTCTTCCGATAGGTGAGGCCACAAAAATCCAAATGGACTCATCACCAACACAGACTTACGGGGTGGGCTGCCTTGACCATGGATGACTAAGGAGGTCATGATGGTACCCTTACCTCCTGGAAACTACTGACTGTATTTCTCAAATGACTGGTCCTCCATAAACATTGGCCCAGCTCTGGAGCCTGTGGGAGCCAGATGCCCAAGCTCACAACAGTCCTATTTAATCCGGCTGCCTCCACTTAAGCTAGGTGGACACTTACATCAGTCCTGTTCCATCAGTGTCCTTTCTTTACCCCTAAAACACAGCCATGGTGATGCCCTGGCATCCCTGCTGCTGTATCTGTTAACTTTCAGCTCGCCTTAGCCCTCTGTCCTCTTCCTCTGATCTCACACCACAGTGATGTCTTCTTGCTGTCCCCTCTGTGGTCTGCACAGAGCTTGGGCGCCTCATGCTCTGGGGGTGCTCCACTCATGCTGGGAGCACTGGCCTCACTGGATCCCTCTCCCATCCACCTCCCACACCTGCTCTCTGCCTCTTTCCTTCTTCTCTAAGCTGCCCTCAGAGATTAAAGGTCAAAGCAAACCCTTTCGCATCCATCTCCTCACCCTCAACTATATAACAACATCCTGTCCTCCTATTCCCATTCTTTTTTTGTTAGATAGACAAATGACTTTTGGAGTGGTCTCAAATTGCTTGAGCTGCTTTTATTTTTTAAATGTTTTAAAATTAATTTTTATTGGAGTATTGTTGCTTTGGTGGCTCCGTGGTAAAGAATCTGTCTGCCAATGCAGGAGCTACAGCAGATGTGGGTTCCATTCCTGGATCAGAAAGATCCCATGGAGGAGGGAATGGCAACCCACTCCAGTACTGGTGCCTGAAAAATTCTATGGACAGAGGAGCCTGGCAGGCTACAGTCCATGGGGTTGCAAAGAGCTGGACATTACTGAGCGACTGAGCACAAATGCACAGTTACTTTACAATGTGCTAGTTTCTGCTGTGCAGCAAAGAGAATCATCTGTAAGTATACACATACCCACCTCGTTCCTGGATTTCCCTCCCACTGAGTGAGTTAGCGAGTGAGTGAAGTCGCTCAGTCGTGTACGACTTTTTGCGACCCCATTGACTGTAGCCTACCAGGCTCCTCCCTCCATGGGATTCTCCAGGCAAGAATACTGGAGTGGGTTGCCATTTCCTTCTGGAGGGGATCTTCCTGACTCAGGGATCGAACCCGGGTCTCCTGCATTGCAGGCAGACGCTTTAACCTCTGAGCCACCAGGGAAGCCCTCCCATTAGGTCACCATTATTTTCTTTCAATGATGGTGAACTTTCTGGGATTCGGTTCCCTTTCTCCACTGTTCTTCATTCTAAACAATATTGCTGATGTCTGGGTTTTATACACTGAGAAATAGGACACTCACTACTATGAAGGAAGGAAGGGCATGGCTGCAGTGTAAAGGTGCAAAGAGGGGCCGTTTCCTCATGAGGGTCGAGGCAGAACGCAGAGGCCAGGCAGGTTACTTCAGAACGTGGGTCAGGTACTGTGTGCCCCTTCAGACCCCCTGAGATGGGCAGGTTGAGGTCACTATGAAGGCTCCTTTCGCTGAAAGGAACAGAAACCCACTCAGCCTAGACCAAGGAAAAGGGGAGGCTGCTGAAAGATGAAAGGGAATCCTGTTGAACCCCAGGAGAGCAGTCCAGCCAGGCCTTATGGGGATCAGCCTAGGACCCCAATACCACAACCAAGGCTGTTCCCAGATCTCCATTCTTTTTTTTTTTTTAATTTAAAATTTTAATAAATTGACGCTTTAGTTTTAAAAAGTTCTCCTTAAATTCTATTTAAAAAGGTATCCTTTTCAGATTGAGGGGGGTTTTAAATAGGTGACTACTTTTGTCATTGGTTCCTCATTTTATTCTTTTTCTTTTGGCCTTATCTCTTAGCATGTGGAACTTCCCTGACCAGGAATTTAACCTGCATCCCCTGCAGTGGAAGCATGCTGTCTTCACCTAACTGGATTGCCAGGGAAGCCCCAGCTCCTTATTTTGTAAAATTAAGGTATAATTGAGTTACAACATTATGATAGCTTCAGGTGAACAGCAAGGTGTTCAGTTAAACATATAAAATTTTTTCAGGTTATTTTCCATTATAGGTCCTTACAAGATATTGAATAGTATTCCCTGTTATATAGTAAATCCTAGCTGCTTATCTATTTTATATATAGTGATGTGCATCTGTTAATCCCAAACTCCGAGTTTACCCCCGCCCACCTCTTTCCCCTTTGGTAACCATAAATTTGTTTTCTATGTCTGTGAATCTATTTTTGTTTTGTAAATAGACACATTTGTATTTGCTAGATTCCACATATAAGATACATCATCAGTTCAGTTCAGTCACTTAGTCATGTCAGACTCTTCACAACCCCATGAACTGCAGCACACCAGGCCTCCCTGTCCATCACCAACTCCTGGAGTTTACTCAAACTCATGTCCATCGAGTCAGTGATGCCATCCAGCCATCTCATCCTCTGTCGTCCCCTTCTCCTCCTGCCTCCAATCCCTCCCAGCATCAGGGTCTTTTCCAATGAGTCAATTCTTCGCATCATAGGTCACCCCAATTCTGTATCTTCCTGTCTCTGTCTCTGCGTGTCTATTTCTCTCTGCCTCTGTGTGTGTTGCCCTTCCTGCCTCTCTGTCTCTGCCTCTGTCTCTGTCTCTCTCTCGTGCCTGCTCTTATTCCCCGGCCCATCGTGCATTTCACTGGGAGCTGCATCCCTCCCCTCTCCTCTCCCCCTGCTGCCTTCCTTCCCTTTTCTGTGCAGGAGAACCTGCTCCCAGGCCAGACACGCGTCTGTTTTCTGTGGCAGGGGGAGTATTGGGAGGGGGGGCACAGAAGAGTGATGTGGAGGCAGGTTTCCTACAAGGAGATGTGGCTGGTCCAGCTGCTTTGACACACGCTGGGACCAGCACGCCCTGATACCTGTGGGGGATCAAACATAGTCCTCCCAGGAGTACAGGCAAGGCCTCTGCCTGGTGAAACGACCAAAGAAACATCTAAGGAGTATAGGGGTTGAAATATTCTAAGCCACAGTGCAAATACAATCTAAAGTGGGTGTGTGTAGGTTGGGCAGGGAATGGTATGTTCTTAAGCCTAAATTTATGTATGAAAGCTGCTACGTTCCCACACTTTTCAGAAGGGACCGGACTGGGTGTGGATGGATGGTGGAGGGGGACAGGGCTGTCTCTTCTGTGGATGTCCCTCCCCACACTTCCCACAGCAGCTGCTTCAAACATCCGCTGTTCTTCTCAAACTTGGGGCTCCACCGCCATCCCCCATGTGTTTAGACCTAATTGTACTGAAAACACCAGGGCACCACTTCTGTCTGCACTTCAAAATCTTTCTTCCATCTCCTCTCTGCCTGTCTCTGCCCTCCCCCAAGGTGAACCCAAGTATTCTGAGTTTTGCTTGTTTTATTGTAAGACTTGTTATTTGACCAGTTTTCTGGACTTCATCAAAAATCCCTCTCTAGGGGCTTTTCTTCTCCAGTCAACACATATATTCCTTACTTCCTCACTGAGAAAAATAACAATAACACACGACTTTCACTCTGTTCTCCCCATCAGTCTCCTCTCCTTCCACCCAATGCCCAGGGACGTGGCTTTCACCCTCAATACATGCTGCCCTTGGAAATGTCAACTGACAACTGCATAATCTGCAAACCCTGTGACCCCCGCCCGCCTTCACCCCTCCAGCTCTTCACAATGATGTGCACTGTTCCCACCCCCGCCCAGCAGCCCTCCCTGCTGGCTGTGGCGGTCCTGCCCTCCGCTCTCTGCAGAGTCGCAGGCCTTTTGCTCTACGAGTGCTTTCTTTTCCTCCTACTTCTGATGAGAGATCCTGAAGTCTCAGCACAGTTGCCTCTGCTGTCCCTGACTCTCTCCTGACTTGTCGCCCTTGCTGCAGCCTCACAGTTGCCTTCCTGTCCTGCCGGGGACTCTGCCAAGTTCTATGTCTTTTCAGCACCTCGACCTGGATGCCCACTAGGCATGAAAACCATCACTACCTTCTCTCCCAACTGACAAAGACCTACTCTCCCCCAACACCCAGGTTTGATTACAGGTTGTCAACATTGTTTTCCCTTTCTACTCTTCTGCACATTCATTCAAGTGCTGGGACTCCCCAATCTTCCCGTATTAACATTTCTAGCATTGTCTTTTTCTTCCATTCTGCCTCCACCCTACATGACCTTATGCTACCCCTGGCTTCAACCATCACAAAAGTCTCTTAACTTCTCTGTGCTCCAGCCTCATCCCTTCCTGCCTCATCTCCTGATGATTCTCAAATTCTGCTCTGACCATGACCTTTCCCCACCCAGAAACTTTCAATGGATCCACCACTTCCAAAATTAATGAAGGCGGCAACAATCAAAGACCAATGTAGACTCAAACTGCACCTCCTCTTATCTTACGAGAGGTGCAGTTCAGCATTTTAGGATTTACAAAGTTCTCGTATACATATTATTTCACTTAGTAATCTGTGTGTGCTATACTCAGTCACTCAGTTGAGTCTGACTCTTTGCGACCCCAAGGACTGTAGCCCGCCAGGCTGCTCTATCCATGGGATGTTCCCGGCAAGAGTACTGAAGCACTGGAGAAGCGATTCCCTTCTCCAGTGGATCTTCCTGACCCAGGGATTGAACCAGAGTCTCTTGCATCTCCTGAATTGGCAGGCAGATTCTTTTACCACTGAGTCACCTGAGAATCTCCTTAATAATCTACAATAGAATAAAGAAGATGTGGTACATATATATAATGGGATATTACTCAGCCATAAAAAAGAATGAAATGAGGCCATCTGCAGCAACATGGATGGACCTGGAGATTATCATACTGAGTGAAGTTAAGTCAGACATAGAAAGACAAATATATGATACAGCTTTTATGTGGAATCTAAAAAATAAAACATGAATGACTATAAGAAAACAGAAACAGACTCATAGGCACAGAGAACAAACTAGTGGTTTCCGGTAGAGATAGGGAAGAGAGAGGGGCAAAATAAAGGGTAGGAGATTAAGAGGTATAAACTACTAGGTATAAAACAAATATGTACAAGGATATAAGATATAGCAAAGGGAATATAAATAATATTTCATAATAACTTCAAGTGGAATATCATGTATAAAAATACTGAATCACTATGTTGGACACCTGAAACTAATTTAACATTGTAAATCCACTATACTTCAATTTTTTAAAAAGTAGGGGGGAAAAAGGCAATTTGCAAGCATTCTGTGACAAGGAGCATATTTATAGATCCAGTCTATGGTGGTAAAGAGCCCTATGTTAATCAGTGCCTATGCTGGCCCTTCCGCTTCACCACACTGTTAACTTGAAACTGCTCCCGGCTTTCTATATAAAACACTGTCCACAATGACTGGAGAAGGGAATAGCAAACCACTTCAGTATTCTTGCCTTGAGAACCCTATGAACAGTATGAAAAGGCAACAATGATAAGACAACCACTTTCCTGACTTTCCAAATGAAATCAAGTGCTAAGTTATTTCCACTGGAAACATGAGTTTACTTCGAACCACGTGTGCGTGTGTGCCTGTGTGGGCGCACGCATGTGTGTGTGAGCGTGTGTGTGTGTGTGTGTGTGTGTGAAAGAGAGCAAGAGAGACAGAGAAAGCAGTCTCCATAATTCCACCTGGTCTGATGAGAACAGTTTTAGGGTGTGTGTGGTCTGAATTTAGATACCTACCTACAGACAGGAAAACAAGTGAGCAGTCTTTTTATTGTTCAAGGAAAATGCTCATTAACCATGAGCTTATTCTATTTTATTCGGTTGTAAACATTTCAAAACAAAACTTCACCTGAAGCATTAAATCTTGCTAATGAGAACACCTCTGCTTCTCCCATCTCCACCTCTCAGCCAAGTGGCCTTCATTCTTTCAAATCTTTTGCTCTAGTGTCACATAAAACCAAACAACGGGGCATCACCCAAAACTATGCACATAACACGTGTGAGGCTGTCACCAAACTGTCATCTCACCATCTCCCCCTTCCTTTGGGGGAGTCTGACACATGATGTTACAACACAAAAATTCAAATGACTGACAGCACTTACATTTCTGATTGGCAAGAGTTTATTTTTTTTCCTCCTCTGACTCCATTTAAAAAATAAAGAAATGCACCTATACTTGACCAGTTTGAGATTAAAAATTTGAATATATCATTTAGAAATTCAGTTTTGTATTGGTTTTTCAGAACAGAGCTGCAAAGATCAAAAATTATCTACATATGGTTCTCCTTCCAACTGGTAAGAAAACAAGAAACAAGATCACCTAGTGTTATCCTGGCATGTCTGTACTCTACTGAGACAAGGAAAAGTACAACTAGTACAACTCAAAAAGTAGGGTGAATTAAAAAATTAACGAAGTGTAGACAATTTTTAAAAGTTGGAATGCAAATGAAATTTTGGAAAGGGAGAAATAAATGGTTTTCAGTTTCTGGTTACATAAAAGAGAGAAGTGATACAGCAGACTGAATAAATTAATCATGACAAAAACTACCTGGATGTCTTACATCCCTAAGCTTATAATATGACCATACTTCTTGCTCCTTAGAGAGAGAGAGAGAGAGAGCAATTCTAATACTCTGACTGTGTGTCTGTGTGCATGTGGGTACCGATGAACTGTCCTCCTCTTAGCAGCCATGACAAAGCAAATAATTAACTGTAGCATGAGTGATCTATACAGGAAGTACAAAAAGAGTGGGATCTGGATGGTTTTTAAAATATTTATTTACTCAGCCTTTCAATGAATTGCTCATTGTATATGGATACTAAAGTGGGTGTGGGGCCAGGCCCTGGGAGTGTTAAGGTGAATATGACCCCCACTCTTCAGGTTTTTCAGTTTTGTCTGGGAGCTAAGACATTACTGCCAGATATGGCAGGAAGGGTGGTTTTTGTGATAAGATACTGAACCCTCAGCTGGAGGGCTGTTTTAATTCACCTTCCTGGTTACTGATAAGGAAAGAAGGGGGCATAAGGGAGGCAGGAATGGGTGGAATCCAAGGTTGGAGCCAGAAGGTGTGGAAGGCACATGGACGCCTAGTTCTGGGCTTGGGGAAGCTCTGGGACCATGTGGCAGGAGTTGGTAGATTTCACTTGAATGTTGTACCATTAACAAGACTCCATGAATCCCCAGTCTGCTTTTTTCTGCTACCAGCTGGCACCCTTTTTGGATTCATACTTTCTGTTCCCCTGTAGGTGGCCTGGTGTGATCACAGACCTGCTGCATCTCATGATTCTACCATTAGCTAAGATCCTCACCTCTTCTGGGTTCTTAGTTCAATTCCAGGAAAAGGAAGAGAGAGAAGAGCTTGGTTTGGGGAGATCCACTGGAGAAGGAAATGGCAACCCACTTCAGTGTTCTTGCCTGGAAAAATCCCATGGACAGATGTACCTGGCGGGGTTGCAAAGAGTTGGACACGACTGAGCAACTAAGCATAGACACAAGGGCTTGAATACTTGCCCACTAAAGAGTGGGAGATCTCTAGTCTGCTCTAGGAGATCAAACAGTCAATCCTAAAGGAAATCAACCCTGAATATTCATTGGAAGGACTGATGCTGAAGCTGAAGCTCCAATACTTTGGCCACCTGATGCAAAGAGCTGACTCATTGGAAAAGACTGATGCTGGGAAAGACTGAAGGCAAGAGGAGAAAGGGACGACAAAGGATGAGCTAGTTGGATGCATCAGTGACTCAATGGATATATGAGTTTGAGCAAGCTCTGGGAAATGGTGAAGGACAGGGAAGCCTGGCGTGCTGCAACCCATGGGTTCACAAAGAGTCAGAATACAACTGGCAACTGAACAACAACGCAGAATGGGAGAAAACAGTGGTGCAGGGGTTAGAGCGTAAGAAATAGCCATCTTGGAGAGTCGGAAAACAAGTAACTCCTCCAGCCACATGTTCTGCTGTGACCATGAGTGGCTGTGTCACCCAGGGTCAGAAGTTATTTATTCAGGCAAAGATGGCAGTATTATTCACAAGAGCCAAGACATGGAAACAATGTAAGTGTCCACTGATGGATGAATGGATACAGGAAATGTATGCATGTTTATATTATTCAGCCATAAAAAGAAGGAAATTCTGCCATTTGGGTCAACGTGGATAGACCTTGAGGACACTATATTAGTGAAATAAATCAGTCAGAGAAAGACAATATTGTATGATCTCACCTATAAGTGGAATTAGAATGGTTGCCAAAGGCAGGAGGCAGGGGATGAGGAGAACAGATAAAGGTGGTTAAAGGCACAAACTTTCAGTTATAAGATGAATACGCTCTGGGGACATAATGTATGGCCTGGTGCCTACAGCAGACTTGGGTATGGCATAAACTCGGAGGAGGAGGAGGTCGCCAATAACCCCACCATAGAGTTGCCAGAACTTACATAGGACTGGGGAAACAGACTCTTGGTGGGCACAAACAGAACCTTGTGTGTACCAGGAGAAAGGAGCAGTGACCCCACCAGAGATTGACCCAGACTTGCCTGTGAGTGTCCAGGAAACTCTGGTGGTGGCATGGGTTGGTGGTGGCCTGCTGCAGGGTTGGGGGCACCGAGTGTAGCAATGCATGCATGGGACCTTTTGAAAGGAGGTCGCTATTATTTTCATTACCTCCACCATAGTATGGCCCCAGGTAAATAGCAGGTCAAGTGGGTCTTAGGAAGCATTACTATGAACAAAGCTAGTGGAGGTGATGGAATTCCAGTTGAGCTATTTCAAATCCTGAAAGATGATGCTATGAAAGTGCTGCACTCAATAAGCCAGCAAATTTGGAAAACTCAGCAGTGGCCACAGGACTGGGAAAGGTCAGTTTTCATTCCAATCCCAAAGAAAGGCAATGTCAAAGAATGCTCAAACTACCGCACAATTGCACTCATCTCACATGCTAGTAAAGTAATGCTCAAAATTCTCCAAGCCAGGCTTCAGCAATATGTGAACCACAAACTTCCAGATGTCCAAGCTGGTTTTAGAAAAGGAAGAGGAACCAGAGATCAAATTGCCAACATCTGCTGGATAATCGAAAAAGCAAGAGAGTTCCAGAAAAACATCTATTTTTGCTTTATTGACTATGCCAAAGCCTTTGATTGTGTGGGTAACCACAAACTGGAAAATTCTGAAAGAGATGGGAATACCAGAACACCTGACCTGCCTCTTGAGAAGTCTGTATGTAGGTCAGGAAGCAACAGTTAGAACTGGACATGGAACAGCAGACTGGTTCCAAATAGGAAAAGGAGTACGTCAAGGCTGTATATTGTCATCCTGCTTATTTAACTTATATGCAGAGTACATCATGAGAAATGCTGGGCTGGATGAAGCACGAGCTGGAATCAAGATTGCCAAGAGAAATATCAATAACCTCAGATATGCAGATGACACCACCCTTATGGGAGAAAGTAAAGAAAAACTAAAGAGACTCTTGATGAAAGTGAAAGGGGAGAGTGAAAAAGTTGGCGTAAAGCTCAACATTCAAAAAACTAAGATCACAGCATCCGGTCCCATCACTTCATGGCAAATAGATGGGGTAACAGTGGAAATAGTGGCTGACTTTATTTTTTTGGGTTCCAAAATCACTGCAGATGGTGACTGTAGCCATGAGATTAAAAGATGCTTACTCCTTGGAAGGCAAGTTATGACCAACTTAGATAGCATATTAAAAAGCAGAGACATTACTTTGCCAACAAAGATCCATCTAGTCAGTTCAGTTCAGTTCAGTTGCTCAGTCGAGTCTGACTCTTTGTGACCCCATGAACTGCAGCACGCCAGGCCTCCCTGTCCATCACCAACTCCCAGAGTTTACCCAAACTCATGTCCATTGAGTCGGTGATGCCATCCAACCATCTCATCCTCTGTCATCCCCTTCTCCTCCTGCCCTCAGTCTTCCCCTGCATCAGGGTCTTTTCAAATGAGTCAGCTCTTCGTATCAGGTGGCCAAAGTATTGGAGTTTCAGCTTCCAGGCTATGGTTTTTCCAGTAGTCATGTCTGGATGTGAGAGTTGGACTATAAAGACAGCTGAGCGCCGAAGAATGGGTGCTTTTGACCTGTGGTATTAGAGAAGACTCTTGAGAGTCCCTTGGACTGCAAGGAGATCCAACCAGTCCATCCTAGAGGAAATCAGTACTGAATATTCACTGGAAGGACTGAGGCTGAAGCTGAAACTCCAATACTTTGGCCACCTGATGCAAAGAACTGGTTCATTTTAAAAGACCCTGATGCTGGGAAAGATCGAAAGCGGGAGGAGAAAGGGACAATAGAAGATGAGATGGTTGGATGGCATCAGGGACTCAATGGACATAAGTTTGAGTAAACTCTGGGAGCTGGTGATGGACAAGGAGGCCTGGCGTGCTGCAGTTCATGGGGTTGCAAAGAGTCAGACGTGACTGAGTGACTGAACTGAACTGAACTGAACTGATTGTATATTTGACAGTTGCTAAGAGAGTAGATCTTACAAGTTCTCATCACAAGAAAAAACTGTGTGATAATGGATGTTAACTAGACTTATGGTGGTGATCACTGTGTAAAATATACACATATCAAATCATTGAAGATATATGTCTATTATATCCCAGTAAGACTGGAGGTGGGGAACCATTATATTTCAGTTGTGAAAAAACAATGGCAAAGGTAATTAACGAGAAACTGGAGGTCCCAGGCCCAACAGCCCCCATTGTGGTCCTGATGTGAAAGGATGCTGAGGACTCAGGCCTAGCTCTGCTGTCTCTTAGGAGAAAAGCAGGAGATGACTTAGGGCTTTCACTGTGCAGATGACATTAAAATCTATGTATCTATTCCTGTTATCTCTCCCAAACTCAGGTCACATATGCTCCCAGACATTTCTCCTTATTTCTCTTTATATACTTCTAAGAGGAGCATGTTAACCTCCTTGTATGTTCCCACAACTATTCAATAAAAAAAGGAATAAAGTCATCTCACTTGCAGATGGCACACGGATGTGTTAGGCAGATAATAATTGGTGTAAATAGTATTAAAATAAAGGAATAAATAAAACAAACAAAAAAGGGGGCTTCCCAGGTGGCACTACTGGTAAAGAACCCACTTGCCAATGCAGGAGACATAAGAGACTTGGGTTCAATCCCTGTGTCAGGAAGATCCCCTAGAGAGGGGCATGGCAACCCACTCCAGTATTCTTCCCTGGAGAATCCCATGGACACAAGAGCCTGGTGGGCTACAGTCGATGGGGTTGCAGAGTAGGATACGACTGATGCGGCTTAGCACAAACAAAAAATGGTTTTTCCAGTAGTTATGTACAGATGTGAGATCCATAAAGAAGGCTGAGCACCAAAAAATTGATGCTTTTGAACTGTGGTGTTGGAGAAGACTTGAGAGTCCTTCGGACTGCAAGGAGATCAAATCAATCTATTCTAAAGGAAATCAACTCTGAATATTCATTAGAAGGACTGATACTGAAGCTGAAGTTCCAATACTTGGGCCACCTGATGTGAGGAGCCTATTCATTAGAAAAGACCCTGATGCTGGGAAGGACTGAGGGCAAGAGGAGAAGAGGGTGACAGAGGATGAGATGGTTGGATGGCATCACTAACTCAAAGGACAAAAGAGTTTGAGCAAGCTCCGGGAGATAGTAAAGGACAGGGAAGCCTGGTGTGATGCATGCAGTCCATGGGGTCACAAAGAGTTGGACACGACTTAGGAACTGAACAACAACAAAAAGTTAAAAAAAATAATAATAATAATCTGATGAAAGAGTAAAAGACAGGAAATATCATTTTCAGGCCCATGGTTAAGATGGAAGAAACCAATCATCTCAGCACAAAAAAGTTTTGACACAAGTCTGATTCCGAGTTCCAAGGCCAGCCCCAAACAGAGGGCAAATTCCACAAACCTTCTGTACCAGATTTTCTGGAAGAGCAGTTAGAGGGGTGAGGTCACCTTTACACCACTGCACATGAGATGGGCTAAAAACACAAGGGGACAAGAGATAGAAAAAGGCCACACTTGAACGCCTGGGAATTTTTTGTTTTCTTTTTTGGGTGGGGGAAGAAATTTTTTTTATTGTAAAAAACACCTAACATTAAATTACTGTCTTAACCAGGTTTGTTTGTTTGTTTGTTTTTGTTTTTTTTCCGTGCTACGTGGGATCTTAGTTTTCCAAACAGGGATCAAATCTGTGTCCCCTGCATTGGGAGCGTAGAGTCTTAACCCCACTGGACTGCCAAGCCAGTCCCCATCTTAACCAGTTTTATGTGTCCAGTGCGCCAATGTGAAGTATATTTACACCGTTGGGCAACAGATCTCTCGAACTGTCCTGTTTTGCAAAACTGAAACTCTAGGGAGTTTCCTGGGGGTCTAGAGGTCAGGACTTGCATTTCCACTGCAGGGGGTGTGAGTTCAACCCCTGGTCAGACAACTAAGATCTCACAAGCCACAAGGCCTAGCCAAAAAAATTAAAAACGAACAAACAACCCCCCCTGAAACTCTATATACTCAAATGCTTACGAAACTTTTCAGAGTGACCGTATCCACTGACCAGTGAGGCCCAGGCAGGGTCTGGATTCTGACCCTGGGATGAAATTTCTCACCTTTGGAGAAGAGAGAGACGTGGTGTGAACAGAGGGCGGGGCCTCTTCTTACCTCTTTGCACTTCAAAGGCTGGGCTGATAACAAACAAGGCCACAGCCAACAGTTTCACTGAAATGCCAACACGTCCGTGCACTTGTAGGGACTACAGCCATTATGTCCAGCTGTGGACATGCTCGTGGCCATCACTACCTGACTACCCGTTCCTCACATTTTAACAGTTGGCCCCAAAGTTACCATCGCTCCTATTTTTAAATATCAGACATACCTTGGAATCCTGAGACTATCTGGACAACGTCTTCATACACCATCAGGGTAGCGGATCGTTCTGGAAGCAGGCCCAGGCTTAGTGAAGAAAATACTGTGGAAACAAATATGGATATGAGGGAATTCTGACTTCTAAATCAAAGTGCTCATACCAATTTTTTAAGTACTCTGCATTCTTTGGATTCTCTGGGTTAAAATCAATCAACAACATTGATTTTTTACTAATGTGACATAATAATAAATATATATCTGTTCTCCGCCTCTGGTTCCTGGCTCAAAACCCCTGTAAATTCCTGAGTCACCAGAGTATCTTTCTGATCTGATGAGGAGATTCTGGGTGGCCTCCTGGATGCGGGCTGGTCACCAAAGAGATCAAACCATGATGAGAATCTTGGAACTTTCAGGCTCACTTCCCATCATCCAGAGAGAAAAGATGGGGTGGAGAGTTCAGTTCATGATTGATCACGCCTGCCATGACTGATGAAGCTACCATGAGAGTCCCAAAGGTACAGGCTTGGGGAACTTCAAGCTGGCGAGTACATTTATGTGCTAGGAGTGTGGTGCACCTCAACTCCACGGGGATAGAAGCTTCCATGGCCAGGACCTTCTGGATCTCACCCCGTTGTACCTCTTCATGTGGCTGTTCATCTGCATCCATTATGATACTTGTTATAAACCAGCAAATGTAAGTCATTGTTTTTCTGAGTTTTGGGAGTCATTACAGTAAAAGAAACGAGGGAGGGGCTCATGGGAACCTCTGATTTATAGCTGATTGGTCAGAAGTACAGGTGACCACTTAGGGCTTGTGTCTGAATTAGAGGACAGTCTCATGGGACTGAGCCCTTAATCGGTAGCATTTGGGCTAATTTTGGACAGTTACTGTCAGATCCTGATGCTGGGAAAGATTGAAGGCAAGAGGACAAGGGTATGATAGGGGGCAAGATGGTTGGACGGCAACACCACTCAATGGACATGAGTTTAAGCGAGCTCCGGGAGATGGCAGTCTAGGGGGTCTTGAAGAGTCGGACACAACTGAGTGACTGAACAACAACTGTCAGAATGAAACTGAATTGTAAGACACCCAGCTGGTATCCAGAGAGGTGGAGAACTGGTTGGTTTGAGAAGAAAACCCACCTACTAGGTGTCAGAAATATCATAAACAGAGAAAAAGGAAACAGTTTGTCCTTTAAGTATTGTTAGCAAAAGTCTTTCAAAACTCCATGAGTCGTGCAATCTCTCTATAACAACTGCTTAGCCTACAACAGTTAGCTACATATTTTTTATTCTTTAGAAGTTCTTAGTGAAGTATCTGAACTTCTTCACATTAGGAATCTGTTAAAAGTTACAATGCACACACTGTATGTATGTAAAGTATTGGATATTAACATTAAAAAAGACTCACAATATGTGCATAGGTTAATGGATAAGTCAATGATAAACATTTTTTTTTTTCCACTGTATTTTGGGAACTAATAAGATGACACTTTGCAGGTGGCACTAATGGTAAAGAATCCTCCTGCCAATGCAGGAGACATAACAGATGCAGGTTCAATCCCTGGGTGGGGAAGATCCCTTGGAGTAGGAACTGGCAACCCACTCCAGTATTCCTGCCTGAAAAGTTCCATGGACAGAGGAGCCTGGCGAGCTACAGCTCATGGGGTCGCAAAGAGTCGGACACGACTGAAGCAACAGAACACAAGACGACAGAACTTGTGCGACTTTAAATTCTTGTTTAAAGACCTCGACTTCCAACCTACAAATTCACAGAGCCTACACATTTCTTGGAAATTCCCTGGCTGAACAGCACTTAGGACTCAGTGCTTTCACTGCCAGGGTCCAGATTCTATCCCTGATTGAGGAATTCAGATTCTGCAAGCTGCAAGGTGTGGCCAGGGGGGAAAAACCTAATGCTTCTGGGTAGAACATGAACTTCAGAAAAAAACCAAATCAATGTATTATGGAATAACAATAATCACTAACATTACTGAACCCTCACTGACATGTCAGACTTTATTCTAGGTGGTTTAATTTGAGCAACTTATTTAACTTTGAAAACGGCTCTCTGAAAGAGGTATTATTAACATGCCCCTTTGACAGGTAAGGAGACAGGTTTATAGATAAGGAATTAACTTGTCCAAGATCCCGAATCTGATAAATACTGGATCCAGGATTTGAACTCTGGAGTCTGATCTTCACTGCTATGCTTCACAGGGTCAAGTTCAAAGGCCTCTTAAACTCCATCCAGGCCTAAGTTCCTATGTTTTTTTTTTTTGTTGTTGTTGTTGTTGTTTATTTTTAACTGGAGGATAATTGCTTCACAACATTGTGTTGGTTTCTGCCATACATTAACATGAATCAGCCATAGGTATCTGTGTATCCATCATCCACATTGAAGAGATGTCATATTTGCTTCAGATTCAAGCCACTTAGTTGTGTCGGACTCTTTGGGACCCTGTGGACTGTAGCCTGCCAGGCTCCTCTGTCCATTGGATTTTTCAGGCAAGAATTCTGGAGTGGGCTGCCATTTCATTCTCCAGGGGATCTTCCTGACCCAGGGATCAAACTCGCGTCTCCTGTATTGCAGGCAGAATCTTTACCTGCTGAGCCAATGGGGAAGATTGAATCAGCCACAGGTATACATATGCTACCTCCCTCTTGAACTTCCCTCCCAACTCCCATCCCATCCCACGTCTCCAGGTTGTCACAGAATGCCAGTTTGAGCTCCTTGAGTCATAGAGCAAATTTCCACCGGCTATCTATTTTACACATGGTAATATATATGTTCCCATTGAGAGCAGTCTCTCCATTTAAAGAGGAAGACAGTAAGGCCTAGAGAGGTAAAGTAACTTTCAAGGAAAATATTAGGAGCCAGAAATATCAAATGCTAAATAGAGTAATTATTGGGTTCATTCAGGTTTTTGGTAGACTGTTACAGAAAAACCCAAATGAATTTTTAGCCAACCCAATACTTAGCACAGTTGGCTCTGGATAGTGCCAGAGGGCCCAATGAAGGGCTGGCCATGGATATGACCCCTCTTTCTACACAGTCCATTTATTTAGCTGCCATCATATATAAGGCCCAGAGCTAGATGTACAGAATAGATCACTGTTGGGGGGCAGTCGGTGCCCTTAAGGGATCTACATTAGAAGGAGGCTAAGACATACAACCAATAGCTACATGATAAGCAGAATGTGACAAAGTGCCCTGACAAAGATAAGGATGGACCTTGGTGCTGGGAAAACAATCCAGAGTTCCTCCAAATGTTAAACATAGAGTCACCATGCGATCCAGGAACACCACTCCCAGGTACATGCCCAAGAGAACTGAGAATATGTGTTCATGCAAACACTTGTACATGCAAGTTCATAGCAACATCGTTCATAATAGCCAGAAAGTGGAAACGAAAGGCCGAACATGCTTGGCATCCCACAGGCAGCTTAAATCCAGTCTATGCTATATTCATCACTGACTATGACCCTAACACTCATTCTTTTCCTTCCCATCTCCTGCACCTCCACCCCCATCTCCACCCACTTTTGTAGGAGCCCCAAGCTTGGAGAGAGGGATACATACAGGGAGCGAGTAAGGGATTTCTTTCAGTCAACAGCATTAATCCAGTCAACTTTAGGGAACCCCAGGTGGCCCATATCCCACCTGTTATTCTATCCACTCCGTCACCAGTCAGAAATTTGAGATTCAACTCACATTCATCCAACGTTCTTTCCCTTGTATCCCTCCCACCCATTCTTCAAGGCTTTCTGAATTCTGCCTGCTAAATATTCCTCAGGTTTATCTCTTTTTCTCTAAAATGTTCCTAAAGCATTTCCTCAACTGTACCTATTTTCAACCCACTTTCCATAGCTCTCAAAGCAGTGGTCCCAAATTACAGTGAACATTTTTATCCATAAATACCTGGGGGATGGGGGTTATTGTGGGGAGTAGAAACTGCTTATTAAAATCCAGATTCCTTGGTCAATCTGGCCAGTCAAATGGGTGAGTCCTGGAATCTGTATGTTTTTACAAGCATCTTCTGATGCTAATATTTATTCATCCTCAAGACTCAGCTGCCCTCTCCGCCTCCCCAGAAAACTCCTTCATTCGCTCATGTAGGCTGGTGGACCTGTCCTCCCCAGCATCCCCATCTGCACATAAATCTATCAGAGTATTGATCCCATCAGGAGGAACTGGCTTCTGTGGCTGACTTCATAAGTAATGGATAAACCTAGAAGCAAGTCCTGAGTCTCTAGATTTGTATTCTCAGTGGCCAGGGCAGTGTCTGACATATAGTAGGCACTTGACAAATATAAACTGAACTAAAGAGAATTTTGTGGATGAGGGTAGGTGCTGGGGCTGGATGAGACAGGCATAGCCACACTTCGCTTCCATGGGCCCCAGAGGCAATGGGAACCCTGATGGGGCAGGTCCAGTGGTGCAGAGGTGAGCACGAAAACTGGCCTTGTGCCAGGCACTGTGTTAGGTGCTACGCATTTATTGAGCACCTACCATGTTTTAGACACTGTGAGTGCATCTACGTTAAATACCTTTTACTCAGAACTGCTCTACAAGGTGGTATCAGCTCCATTTTGCAGAGACTGGCATCAAAGCTGGAGCTTTGATGGGGCTTTGATGGGGCTCAAGCATAGATCTGGAGCCAGAACCCAGGTTATCTGGTTTCCAAAGTCCATCCTCCCCCCATTACCCTGGCAACAAGTGTGCTGGCAGATAATGTGGTCCAGGCACTAGATGGAGACTGAAGTAAGGGGACAGAGGGGGCACCATCTGCTGCTCCCACCTACCCCATCCCCAGCTGAACTCACGTCAGGCACCATCTTTGCCCCTGGTGGTAGGCCAACTGCTTTGCAGGGGTGAATGGTCATGCGATATTGTGATTTATAATATGTAATATATATTTGGTCTGGGTCTCATTTCTGGCTCACAGCTCCTAAAACCCTTGGAATTTCTTAAGTGATAAGGGCAATAAAGGAATCTTTTGTTATTCGTATCAAATGAATGGGGCTTTCAATGGGAGTTTCAGTTAATATAATGACTTTTTGGAAAGTTTCATGATAACCTAAGGAGGGGAACGTGTGACTAGAGACTGGAATCTCTCAGCCTCACCGTCCACTTCCCCTGACCTCCAGCGAGGAGACAGCGGCTGGAGGTAGAATCAATCACTAACGGCTAATGCTTTAATCAGTTATGCCTACATGATTTAGTTTCCATAAAACCCAAGAGGATAGGGTTGGGTGAGCCTCTTGGTTGGTGAGCACCAGAGGTGCTAGGAGGTGGTACAGCTGGCCAGGGATGGAGGCTCCACGCCTCTTCCCACAGACCTTGCCCTACACATGTCTTCATCTGACTGGTCCTTTAATAGCCTTTATAATAAACTGGTAAGCTAGCAAGTACCAGCTGGGTTCGCAGACTCGGCGACACATTGCTGGATGTGTGGAAACACCACGACACATTTGGTGATTAGACGTGCCAGGAGAGGAATGGAGTATTGAGAGTGGAGGAGCAGCAGGAGTGCTTTTCCTGAGCAGGTAAGAAGGTGGGACAGAGAAAAATAGTCTGGCCATCATGCCCACCTTTTGGCAGCCTTGCTCTCAGATGCTAAAGTGAGATGAGGAAGCCCCATTTCAGTGCACTGTCCCAATGCCACAGGCTGGTTATGATCCATCATGTACAGAACAGAACAGTGGAGAAATGAGTAGAAAAGGCTTTGGTTCCATTGTACAAATAGCAATGTGAAGCCCAACCAAGCTTCACACCAGATCCCACCTTCCCTGCACATAAGGGGCGCCAAAAACTAGGGCAGAGAATGCACATGTATTTTCCTAATTGTCTGACTTAACGCTTACAAAATCATTTCTGTGTCTGATTCCACCCCTATCCTGATTATATGCCCTGTTTCAGAGAAAGGCAAAGACCACCTTACCAGGTAACCGGATGGGCTTCCAGGGGGCAGAGTTTGGCACGTAGGCATGCTTTGTGGCCGTGACAATCAACTGACTGCCCAGCTTATACTGGAATTTGATGAAGGCAACGCCGTCTGTCCCCGAGGTACCAGAGGCAATGGAGACCTGGTTGGTGAAAATCTCAATGAGCGCATCAGGGACGGGCTGATGGGTGCTGGCATCACTGATGTGGACCTTCAGGGTGACCTCTGGAAGAAGGACAGAGCAACAAAGAACTGGTTATTAACTGGGGAACTCCAACAGTGATTCTGTAATAACAGCAAAGGGAGGTAGAAAGTATTCACGGGATACGCTTAGATAATCTAGACTGGGGACTTTTCTGGTGGTCCAATGGCTAAGACTTCATGCATCCAATGCAGAGTGCACAAGTTTGATCCCTGGTGGGGGAACTAAGATCCCACATTCCACAAGGTGCAGCCAAAAAAATTTTTTTTATTAGAAAAACAATTTTAGATCTACATCTAAAATATAAATCGTTTTAACCAGGAACGTTCTCTTCTTAGCAATTCTTTTGTACTTTGCATGATTCCTTATCTTCTTCAAAACCACCGCCTATAACAAACTCCTTTCCTCCTGGCTCCTCCCGGCTTCCCCCACCAATAATTGAGAGAAAATCTCTATTCCTTTAAGACACTGTGCAGCAAACACAATGCTTTCTGATCGTGCCCAGTGTTGCTGGTAAACACAGCCTAAGCAAGGCTCAGGCTGCTACACAAGGACCCTGCAGGCACTAATTTGCAGCAAAGTTGTTCAACAGTCTGTGATGAACATGGATGTGTATAGCTCAAGGTCGCTGTGCTAGTAATCATGAAGACATGACTGAAAAGTCGTCCCTGCACACAGTACCACCAAGGGGTGGGCAGACTATCTAAGCAATGCATCCTGCCCAGCCATGGACCTGCCCCAGTTGATACCCCATTTAAGGAACCAGCTCGCCCCTCCTTGGGAGGGAGGAAAAGCACCTATTACTTGGTTTTGTTGGATCCCTCACGCTGCAGCCTTCCCAAAAAAGTCTTGATTGAACTTCCCTTCCTGATTTCTACTGATTAAGAGTTCAAGGGCTCAGTTGGTGTCACAGAGTTAAAACATTTTTTGGCTAGATGACCATAAGGAATAGCTAAAGAACCCTAGACCCAGGAGTTACATAAGGTCTGCACCAAATAAATCTCTCAAAAACCTTGTAGAGGAAAAAAGTGCTACAAAAACTGAACCTGGTTACTCCCTACTATAAGAGTAGAAAACTACTGCCAAAAGAGGGATAAAATCAACATCAAGAAAATCAGGCATATGGCATTACAAAGCATGTCATTCCTGACAATCTTATCAGTGTTATCTTAATGCAGATTTGCAGCACACATTTGCTTTCTTACAGAACTGGGTCTTACTTGTCCCTAGTGGTATGGGAAGTTATAAATGAATTAATACTCTCATAGCAGAAATCCTCTAGAACAGGACAAGTGGGAAGGTGCTTTGTGGTGTTGCACGTTGATGATTTATATAGTCTTGTAATGCAACATTCACTAACAACTGGGATTACAAGTTTTCTGCTTTCTCTTCACTGTTGGCTGAGAAGGCAAAAGCAGCGGAGATTTGGAAAAAGTGAAATAATTTCTGAATAAACACAAGAAAGGAGTTCTCCAAAGGAATGGACACCAAGCAGGGAATAAAGAAGTGATAAATTGGGAGAATGGTGCTGACGCACATATACTGCTATGTATCAAACAGATCACTAATGAGGACCTAGTAAAGAGTTTATTGCTCAGGGAACTATACTCAGTGCTCTGTGGTAACTTAAATGGGAAGGAAATCCAAAAAAGAGGGGATATATGTATGTATATAGCTGATTCACTTTGCTGTACAGTAGAAATTAACATAACATCTTAAAGCAACTACATTCCAATAAAAATTAAGTAAAAAAAGAAAAGAGTTTTCTTATAATCAATGCCCTGGGTTCTACCACTTGAATTTCTTCTAACATGGGAAGCCTAGTATATGTTCTGCAATTATATACCTTGAAAAATATTATTTAGCTACTTCTTTTGGTGTAACAGGATGTGAAAACACACCATTGTGGTTAGGTAATTATTACAGACTACTGAGGTGTCATATGTATTAAAATTTTGCAATTTGTTTTATTTATATGAATATAAAGAACAGCAGGAACAGCCCACCCATTCAGTAGGTCTAGATTTAGCTCATATTTTAAAAATTAGACTTTATTTTTAAAAGCAGTTTTAGGTTCATAGCAAAATAGAGTGAAAGTTACAGAACTGTCCCACTAGGGCATCATTTTTATAGCAACACTTATATTATCCATTCAACAGCAAACAAGATTATTCCCATTAAAAGACAACCAGGGGAGTGATCTTATCATGAGGTGGAGCAGTTCAGTTCAGTCGCTCAGCCTTGTCTGAATCTTTGCAACCCCGTGGACTGTAGCACACCAGTCTTCCCTGTCCATCACCAATTCCTGGAGCTTGCTCAGACTCATGTCCATTGAGTCAGAGATGCCATCCAACTATCTCACCCTCTGAGAAAAGGTGGGGCACTACATACTATTTATTTATTTCATTTTGCAGAGAAAAGGAAGATCCTATAAATGGCCCTAGACCTAAATATGCAGTAGGATCCACTCCTGGGCATATATCCAGAGAAAATTCCAATTTGAAAAGAACACCTCAGTGTTCATAGCAGCACGATTTACAGTAGGCAGGACATGGAAGCAGCCTGAATATCCATCAACAGATGGATAAAAAAGATGTGGTACATATATACAGCGAACTGTTACTTAGCCATTAGAAAGAATGAAATGTCATCTGTAGCAACAGGAATGAGAGATTATCATATTAAGTGAGGTTAAGTCAGGAAAAGAAAGACAAACACCAACAATATCACTTGGAGAAGGAAATGGAGACCCACTCTGATATTCTTGCCTGGAGAATTCCATGGATAGAAGAGCCTGGTGAGCTACAGTCCATGGGGTTGCAAAGAGTCAGACACAACTGAGCAACTAATACACTTTCATCACTTATATGTGGCATCTAAAATATGGCACAAATGAACTTATCTACAAAACAGAAACAGACTCAACAGACATAGAGAACAGACTTACAGTTAGGTATGGGGGAGGGATAAATAAGGAGTTTGGGATTAGCAGATACAAACTACTATATATAAAATAGATAAACAGCAAGGTTGTACTGTATGGTACACAGAACTACATCCAATATCCTGTAATAAAGCATACTGGAAAAGCATATATATATACACACACACACATATATATACACATACACTGAATCATACTGCTATACAACAGAAACTAGCACACCATTGTAAATCAACTATGCTTCAACAAAAAACCATTATCCTGAGTATGTCTGTAACAGTGATTTGGAGGAGATGAACATTTAACTGAGTAAAGCAGATCACCCTCCTTCATGTGGGTGGGCCCTGTCCAATCAGTTGAAGACCTGAAGAGAACAAAAAGTCCCCTCCAGAGTAAAGGGAGACTTCCTCCTACCGGTCTCTGAACACTGGCATTTCCTACTTTCAGACTTGAACTGAATGTCAGCTCTTCCATGATTTCAAGCCTACCAGCATTTGAACTAGAACTATACCATCATCTCTCCTGAACATCCGGCTTGCCGGCTCACCCATTAGACCTTGGGACTTGTCAGCCTCCATGATCATGTGGGCCAGTTCCTTAGAATAAATCCCTTCCTATAGGCCCATACATCCCATTGGCTCTGTTCTAGCTGTATCCATCATGGGTTCCAATTCTGCAGCACATGGTGGGTGGACCCTGGGAGTGTGTGCTCAGATCTCTTCTTGTTTCACACTCTTACTCAGCATTATTTCATGATCAGGAATTCAGTTACCGCCTCTACAGCATGCTTCTCAAATTCTCATGGACCAGTGGTAGAATCAAGAAGGAAAAAACAAGTGCTCAGGAATTCTTCCTCCCCTATAATTCAGAACTCCTTTACTCTTGGCAGATTTGAAGAGTTTGACTCTGTGGGCACAAACCAAGTCATTTTCAAAGAGCATATCTGCTTGGCGGGTAGAACACTAAACATTATCTTTTAGTCCAACATGATCTTTTCATCATCTCCTTTCTATTTGCCGCAGACTTAGAACTAAAGGAGACAAGTCTGTTTCAAATTGCTGGTTGGAGAGGAGGCACCCACACAGCAAGTTTAGAGCAAACATCACGGCAGGAGCAAGAGGAAAGAATCGCAGTGCACCCTTCACAGGTACAAAGTACTTAGCAGAACTGCCTGTAGACACTGAGGGGCCATGCCTCCTCTCCTCCCCTTTTACCTTCAAATAGTAATAATGTATGTCTTTAGTTTTTTCCCACAAATGACAGACTTTTACTTCATAACTTCTCATGCCAACTCTATAATCGACATTCTTCATCTCTCCTACAGTCACCTGCTGGAGGGTACTACTCCAGATCGCAGCCCCCTCTGTGGTTCTCACCGGGAACACAGCTGGGAGGACTATGCTCATCTCAGTCTGAACAGCCACCAAGCCTCGGTTTCACATCTACTGGAAAAAGATCTGACTTATCATGGAAGGAAAAGTGAAATCTACGGGCTCCATCATTCTTTTTTTTTTTGGTTTCTTTCTATGAAGTTTTGACTCCCTCTGACCATTTTTCATGGTTTTTTATACTCCCTCAAATTGGCCTTGATGCTGGGATTTTAATATTTTTCTTCCCTTTTGGTGTTTAGAGCTGTTGGTTTCCACAGCAACCCACCTCGCTGGGAACCCAGTGTTTGCTGGGTTGGCCCATCAGGCTCTGTGGAAAGAAAGTCCATTTCCACCAGCAGATCAAGCAAAGGCTTTCAGTCCAAGCTGTCCAAATGCCCTGTGCTGCTGACCATCAGGGAGAGCGGCAGAAAAGCCAATCACCGGACTCAGCCTCCAGCGCTGTGATTAGTTATATTTAACCCAAATTCAGGGGAGTCACAACAGCTTCCCATCTCTTATGTCAAAATATAAAAAATTAGTCATTTGAAAATATTTTCTAAATGGGAGGTTATTTTTAAAACATTACCTGATATATATTATCTATGGTGAACAGATCACCAGCCCAGGTGGGATGCATGAGACAAGTGCTCAGGCCTGGTGCACTGGGAAGACCCAGAGGAATCGGGTGGAGAGGGAGGTGGGAGGGGGGATCAGGATGGGGAATACATGTAACTCTATGGCTGATTCATGTCAATGTATGACAAAACCCACTGAAATGTTGTGAAGTAATTAGCCTCCAACTAATTTAAAAAAAAAAAAATGAAAAAAAATAAATAAAACATTACCTGACCTTTGCTTGAAGAAATTCTGCTTCATACTACTTGGTGCTAACTTTTAACAATATCTGTATATTTATAGAATTGCCACTTCTTTATACAGCAATTACAGGTATATCCTGAGCTGCCCATGTAAAGGGGCACTTTTCTATCCACTTTCTTTACTTTTCTTGGAAATACGAAAGGTTTACCTTACTTTGTAAGATATCTGATGAAACAAGAATGCATTTTATTACACTAGCGTTTTCTTGCAATTTATTTTCTCTGGTCTCATACAGTGCATATGCATCTTACATTGTTCAATTTTATTTTCTTCTTAAAATTTAGCGAATCGTGTGAATCTGCATTCTCATGTACAATCATGTTAGTTCACATGTCTGTAAGATTACTGTACTGTAAGGTGAAAAATGTTTTTTTCTTTTTTGTTTTTGTGTGTATCATTTGTGTCAGAAGTATAATAAATCTATTACAGTAGAGTACTATATAGCCGATTGTGTTAGGTGGGTACCTAAAGTAACTCTGTCGGACTTATGAACAAATTTGGCTTATGAATGCACTCTCAGAATGGAACTCATTCACATGTAGGGGACTCAAGCGTACTTTGCCTTTGTTTTTCAACAGTTTGATTTAAAAAAATTTAGTGAATCACATCCTTTAAGCAAATTATATATTTTCTAAAAGAGACATATTTATAATATTATAGACTATGTAATATTGTTACCGAAACACAAGTCGGTGTGCCCGATGCACAGAAAGGCCAAACAATATCAAAACATCGGAGTGTGGAGGAGAAAAGTTTATTCAGGGCTGTGCAAGAAGACAGGTGGCTCATGCCTTAAAAACCTCAAATTCCTCGAAAACTCTCAGTGAAGCCCTTTTGTAGGAAAGGTGAGGGAGGGGAGGGGTGAATTGTAAACTTTTCGGTGTCTGAGCTTTTGTTCCTGAGGGCAGGTCACAGTCAGCTAACGACATTCCTGTAAACCTCCACCACGCCAATGTTACTGTTTTTCACCCTGCGAGGTCCAGTCCTGGCTGAGAGGAAGAAGATCTAGGCTGGTGGCTTCCTCAGGCCAGGTCCCCAGAAGCTGTCCAGCTGTTATGGCTGAGGGAGCCAGGCGCCCAGGACCCAACTGGCTTTCAGGCTCCTCGGGTGGCCCAAATAGCGGGGGCTGGGTCCCACAGACTGTGTCCTATGCAGATGGCTGCTGCCATGAGGTGGGGATGGGGGAAAGGGTCACTGCAGCCCCAAGGTCTGGGTCTGGCCATTGGGTGGCCTTGGCCCTGTAGACACAGCCCCCAGTCTGTTCCCTGGGCCCCTCGCTCATCCGCTGGCCCAACGGTGAGTGAGCTGGAGGGCCTCAAGGCGAAGGCTTGGATCCGCTTCTTACCTCATTCTCTGCTTGACAACTACCACTCCACAGACCATTAGCTGAAAATGCCCTCACTAGCGGCTGCTCGCTGACAGTTGGCTGCTTGGGGGTGGAGCCCACTGAGGTGCCAACCAATGGCTGAATAGGACCACTAGCGGTCACTCTTTGACAGTTGGCTGCTGTGGGCAGGGCCCACTGCGGTGCTGACCAATGGCTGAGTAGTCCCACGGCAACCGTTGCCTGGTAACAGGGTAGGGGGTAACGGTGCACAGCGTCACCGTGTGCTAAGAGCTGCACTCAGGGCAGCGATGATGCACTATATAATCTATATACTAATATGAATTATATCACTATAGTATGCAAATATATTAAAATATGATACCAATATATCAGTATCAGTATATTAATAGTGCATTGTATATTAATTACATAATTGTAATGTGTATTAATATATTACTTGCATTATATATTACCATTATGTTATATTATATAATATATATAGCTATATAGGTTATATAAATATTATATAACATTCTTACATATTGTCTGTATGATATAATGCATGCATGTGTGCTCAGTTGTGTCTGACTCTTTATGAAACCATGGACTGTAGCCCACCAGGTTCCTCTATCCATGGGATTTTCCAGGCAAGAATACTGGAGTGGGTTGCCATCTCCTTCTCTAGGGGATCTTCCCAATCCAGGGATCAAATCTATGTCTCCTGTGTCTCCTGCATCGGTAAGAGGATTCTTTACCACTGAGCCACCTGGGAAGCCCATAATATATAATAGAGCTCGAAGCATTTGACAATTTTTGTGTGTTTCTTTCTAAAAATAATATTCAGCTTGGTGTTCTGTGCAGAAGAGAAGGGACATATGCAGGCGTGTGTCAGAGGGACACACAGGCTGGCATGAGTGTCTTCTGGCTCCCCTCACATCCCTCCTCTAGTTAACCACCTTTTGCTCTTGACTGTACCAAGAGGTGCCCTAAAGCCTCTCTATTAACCTGAGGTCACAATATGACACAGAATTTCCACCCATGTGAGCCTTTCCTCACAAATGTATACCTTAATTATCAGTGGAGGACTATGATCTCCTAACTTCCATTTGAACTTCTACTCACTTGGAAAAGCCCATAAGGTATGTTTGCTGCTGCAGCCCTGGGAACTTAGGATCTCCCACTTTGCGCCTTTTTGTGTTTTCCAATCGCTAGCAACTGACTCCTACCTGGATCTCATGAAAAGACGGCTCAGTGATGACTCCCAGTCACAGCTTCAGTCTGGAACATGGATGAAAGCCCTGGTGTGGGAAGCAAGTAAGTGCTGGTCCCAGGCACCCTCCTGCTGGCCACCCACGCTCTGCAGGGCAAAAGCTTTGAGCTTACTCCCCATCACATCTCCACAGACTCTCACACAGAATATTCTCTCACCTCAACCCCTTGTGTCTGATCCTCTCATACCTGAACTTATGTCTTGGCAGGGCTGCCAGGATTTCTGGTGCCATAAACCAGTGAATTCCTCTCCCTTTCCATAAGAGCTGTATAAAGAGGATGGAACTGCAGATCATTGCGTTAACTACACTTTCTAAGCAACACCACCAAACTGCCAAGAACGTAGAAATACACGACAAACATTCACAGAAGTACAGCAATTAGAGAAGCTATGATAATGTACATAGAATACATGATATATACATGTATGACATCTTTTTTTCAAGCGACAGGATGCCTTTTCTCCCTGTACTTGAAGCACTCTATAATGGAAATAGAAAATTCAATACTCAAATACCAACAACCTCCTATGAAGTTAAATGGCAGAAGTCATTCTCTGCTATTATACCTGGTACAAAACGAGGCTTTCTGAGGCCGCTTCCACACGTAGGTTATGCTATAAATGCAACTATTAAGTGATTATACTCTTGCAACTCATCAAGGGTTTATTTAGAGTAAACATCCCAGGATAAACCAAAAACCACTGCTGGGTTTACCTGATTCAGCTGTACAACTTATATATATAAACAAGTGCTCTTAAGCAAAATAATTTAACTGGGTTTCTATGATTGCACCTAAAAGTTATCTGACAGCAAATGACACTGACACAATCCCACTCTTTTTAAATGGCAGCAGAAATCACGTTGATGTAGCTTTAAAAGTACTATATGAAAGTATAATTGCTTATCTTGGGGGAAACTTTTCTGAAAAAATTCAAACCAATTTAAAATAAAAGAACGCCTTAACTCTTCAAAAGAAATCAGAATTGAAGCAGTTATTGAACACCAAAATGATGCTAAATATATCAAAAATAAAAAGCTTCAGTTTCAGTTTTTAAGAACTTCCCCATAAAAATCGATGCATATATATAAACCTATACACCTATAAACCTAACAGAGCATCCTTGTTTTCCTCAGATATGAAAGTGAAAGTGTTAGTCACTCAGGCGTGTCCGACTCTTTGCGACCCCATGGACTGTAGCCCACCAGGCTCCTCTGTCCATGGGATTTCCCAGGCAGGAATACTGGAGTGGGTTGCCATTTCTGTCTCCAGAGCGATTTTCCTGACCCAGGAATTGAACCCGAGTCTCCTGCATTGCAGGCGGATTCTTTACCATCTGAGCCACTATGGGAAAGTATGTAATGACTCCAAGAGGAGTGTAAATATGTAACTTTTTCTCTAAGCTTCATACAATCTCCTTCACAGTTAAACAAATGAATAGTGAGGATAAACACCGCAGTGACAAGAGAACCTGGAGGGATTTGTAAGGAAATCACTATAAGAAACCACTTGAAGACGACTTCGGTTTTATTGGTATTTTAAGCTTTTCACAAAGGTACAAAGTCCCCTTAAGAGAATTTGGAAGAATCTGCAAACTGTGAAGTTAATGAGCAACATTAAGCATGTCTATAAAATTAACATACACACCACAGCCAAGCTTTAAAGATATGTTGGAAGATGTTCATGGAATGGTTGCCAAGGGAACCTGGTGGAGGAAAAATTCTCTCTCTGCATGTGTATGTCTTTCCAGATCACCTTATAGCTAAGGATATGCACTTTTAATAGTTTGTCCAGGTCTTAGTCAAGAGCAAAATTACATGGCATTTCTTTTTAATAGAAGCTTTCAGATGTTTATTATGAAAAAAAATTTTTTAGCAAGTCTCTCTTGCTAAATTTCTTTCTCTAGGAAGAGACCAGTTAGAAAGTGCTAAATGGTTCTAGTTGTGAGGAAGCTGACATTAATTACTTTTAGAATTTTTAAAAAGGGGCGAAAAAGGCAAACCAAAGAGACTTGTTGGAAGGTTATGAATAGTCCAAGTATGTGAGGCTCGCTGGCACTTGAAATGTCACTACATGAAAGATATACAAGATCAAAACTTGAGCGACAAAGGTTCTTGAAGCAACTATGGTCAGAGCAGTGGTTAAATTACACACATGTGCTTCTCTTTCCAAAGAAACAGAATTACTTAACAAGCTATAGTGGACCTATTATTAAGATTTTCTTTTCAGAACTGTAAATGGAAAGTAATCTTTAAAAATTGTATACAAATGAAAAATTCTTAAAAATTCTATATATCCATAAAATTTTTTCTTTTCTGTTTTAGATGAAGCTTAATTACTAGTGTGCTTTAGGGTCTTTGATATGAACTACAGTGGGGGGTGGTGGTGCTGGGAGGGTGGGAGGTGCAGGGGGCATGTACAGAAAACCTGTTTCACAGCCAAATCATCTGGGGCCAGCTTCCAGGCTCCTCGTTTCATTTTTTCTCTTTTTCATTTAATGCAGATTTTATTTTATTTTTCCATTTATTTTTATTAGTTGGAGGCTAATTACTTTACAATATTGTAGTGGTTTTTGCCATACATTGACATGAATCAGCCATGGATTTACCTGTGTTCCCCATCCCGATCCCCCTCCCACCTCCCGCCCCACCCTATCCCTCTGGGTCTTCCCAGGGCACCAGCCCTGAGCACTTGTCTCATGCATCCAACCTGGACTGGCGATATGTTTCACCCTTGATAGTATACTTGTTTCAATGCTGTTCTCTCAGAACATCCCACCCTTGCCTTCTCCCTCAGAGTCTAAAAGTCTGTTCTGTACATCTGTGTCTTTTTTTCTGTTTTGCATATAGGGTTATCGTTACCATCTTTTAAAATTCCATATATATGCATTAGTTTACTGCATTGGTCTTTATCTTTCTGGCTTACTTCACTCTGTATAATCGGCTCCAGTTTCATCCATCTCATTAGAACTGATTCACATGTATTCTTTTTAATGGCTGAGTGATATTCCATGGTGTATATGTACCATAGCTTCCTTATCCATTCGTCTGCTGATGGGCACCTAGGTTGCTTCCATGTCCTGGCTATTATAAACAGTGCTGCGATGAACATTGGGGTACACGTGTCTCTTTCAGATCTGGTTTCCTCAGTGTGTATGCCCAGGAGTGGGATTACTGGGTCATATGGCAGTTCTATTTCCAGTTTTTTAAGGAATCTCCACACTGTTCTCCATAGTGGCTGTACTAGTTTGCATTCCCACCAACAGTGTAAGAGGGTTCCCTTTTCTCCACACCCTCTCCAGCATTTATTGCTTGTAGGATTTTGGATAGCAGCCATTCTGACTGGCATGTAATGGTACCTCATTGAGGTTTTGATTTGCATTTCTCTGATAATGAGTGATGTTGCAGGCTCCTCATTTCAGAGCTATGTGGTCTCAGTCAAACCCGTCAGCCTCTTTGAGTCTCCATTCCTTTTTTTGTTTACTTTGATTAAATCTAAGTAAACAGGCAAATAAACTCCAGAATCCAAGAAACATAAAGGCAGAGAGAAACGTGTTTGTTTTCATAGTCTCCAGGAGACAAAACTAAGTACTATGTTCCTAGAATATTTGTCCTGGGAAATCTCTATAGGTTTCCATATCCCAGGACTCAGGTGAGTAGGTTAATGAAAAGTGGTCAGGGGTCCAATTTTGCAGCATCCTGATGGGTAGACTGTGCTCTGAGAAGGGGAAAACTGGAGGCATGGCATCCCAAAGTACCATAGCTAACCAGCATGAGGGAGGTCAGGAAAAGAAGGAGCTGGCAAGACCTTAGTCCTCATGAGTCTCCATTTCTTCATCCATATAACAGGGATTCTAACTGCCTTGAAAGCACTGAAGGATTCATAGGAGAAGAACGGGGGAGATGTATGTAAGGTGTCTGTGGGCACAAGGTCATTCCTGATTTTGCCCCCTTGCCAGTGTTCCTCTAACTTTACCTGGTGAAACAGAATCTCAAAACCACCCCTCACACCTCTTCCTCCTCCAAAAGCCTCTCAATGGAAGAAAAATAAAAAAGGAAAGACATCTTGCAGTGCGTTTTGCAGAGCACACGGCTTGGGACTCTGGCTACCTTGATTTGTCTCTCTTCTCTCCACTTACTGCTCTGTGCTCTTAACTGGAGTTTTCCCATCTGTAAAAAATGCAGGTGATGCCCCCCCATAACTGTCTCTGAGAGCTGCCAAGAGATGGTAAGTGTAAGGGGCTGGCATGCAGCACAGCACATGGTGAGGGTTTAATGAACTTCCTCTTTCTCAACATCTGACTCTGAAACAATGATCGTCAAAGGTTTTTAGGAAGTTTATGAGTGCCCTCCTAAAAAGGTTCACGCAAGGAGCTGACTACGGCTGATTGTGGTTTGTGGAAGATACTCCTTCTCCTTCACACCCATCACTGACAATTCCCAAGGACACAGAGAGCTGGAGGGGTGGCAGAAGTCGTTGTTAATGTTCTGCTGAACATGAATTCTCATGGGCTCCCGCACTTCTGCACATTTCATGAGCCAGGCGCTGACTCCCAGTGGCTGCGGACTGTCTCTTCAAGGATGTTTATTTAAATGGTGGAGATGGTGTGGAGAGAAGGGAGCCCTCCTACACTCCTGGTGGGAATGTAAGTTGGTGTAACCACTATGGAGAATAGTATGGAGGTTGTTCGGAAAACTAAAAATAGAATCACCATATGATTCAGCAATCCCACTCCTGGGCATATACTCAGACAAAACTATAATCTGAAAAAGAAACATGCACTCCTATGTTCATAGCAGTACTATTCACAGTAGCCAAAACATGGAAACAACCAGATGTCCGTAGACAGATGAATGGATAAGATGCAGTGCATATATACAATGGAATACCACTCAGCCATAAAAAAGAACAAAATAATGCCATTTACAGCAACAAGGATGTACCTGGAGATTATCATACTAAGTGAAGTAAGTCAGAAAGAGAAAGACAAATACCATTTGATATCATTTATATGTGGAATGTAAAACATGGCACAAATATGCTTGACACGACTGAAGCAATTTAGCACAGGCTTCTCTCCTGTGACGTAACCCACCTCATGTACACATGTCACTGGCCCTCTGTGAACTGCCCTCTAGGAAAAGCATAAGGATGAGACTGCTGATCCTCTGGTAATGCTCCTGCTGTGAGTCTTTGATTCCAAAATGCTGTGTTCTTTTCTGTGTGTGCATGCTAATTTGCTTTAGACTTGTCCAACTCTTTGCAACCCTATGGACTGCAGCCACCCAGGCTCCTGTCTGTGGGATTCTCCAGGCAAAAATACTGGAGTGGATTGCCATGTCCTCCTCCAGAGGCTCTTCCCAACTCAGGGATCAAACCTGCGTCTCTTACGTCTCCTGCACTGGCAGGCAAGTTCTTTAGCGCCACCTGGGAAACCCTGTGTCTTCTACCGGCATCTATAAAACCACAGCTGACTAGCTGACTAGCTGACAAGGAGGGCAGACTTTCAGTACCTTTACAATATATATTTTTTTAATATTGTAGATATCAATTATATTTATTTCTTTCTTTGGTTGCAGGGCATACAGGATCTTAGTGCCCCTGCCCAGGAATCGAACTTGTGCCCTCTACAAAGGAAGCACAGTTTTAACTGTGGAACCACCAGGCAGTCCCCTTTTTATAGTTCTTGACAGCCACTCAGGAATCCAAGGAAGTCCCGGGAACTGTGAATGTACTGAGGCTAGGATCCTGGGAGAAGGGGCAGGAGAGTCAGAGAAAAAACAACGGGGACAAGACAGTCCCAGGCTTTGGGTAGTGCCTTTTGGCTTAGGGTCTTTTTAACTAGCACATTTTTAAATTCTAAAATAACTGTCTAACAGGAAGGACCGTGGTTTCCCTTTTCTCTTGGCAAATCCTACTCATTCCCACACCTCTACACCTACTCCCACCTACCCACCACTCTGCTGCACTAAATTTCCGGGGTTATTCCAATATGTTCTACACTGGTACAGCCTTCCCTGCAGGACAAGAGGGAGATGCAGAATCTGAGGGTTTGCCCTCCAAGCATTACGGTGCAGTGTGCATCCCTGGGTCAGGAAGATGCCCTGGAGGAGGGCATGGCACCCTTCTCCAGTATTCTTGCCTAGAGAATGCCCATGGACAGAGGAGCCTGGCGGGCTACAGTCCATGGGGTGCAAAGAATCAGACATGATCAAGTGACTTAGCACAGCATGCATGTATTTATTTTCAAAGGACTGATCATTTAAGCTCCCTTTCAAACTTAAAGAGCTGAAAAGTCCTATTTATGTCATCACAAGCAAAAACTGAGGAGGGCAATGAAAATTCTGCTAATTAGCTGCTATCCATTTAACATTTGAAAATGTACATTTGTTTAGTGAAACACCATTTCTGCTTTTTACATCTGTTTGAGTAAATGCTCGTTTAATGAGACAGCACTGTAAACTATGCTCACGCCTACACATTATAAAACCTTATAATGTTCTAATTAACACAAATATTTATGGGATCCAATTTACAGGCGTTTTCTAAGAAATTTAAAAGTTTTCACAACACAATTTAACTTTCCTGCTTGATCTGAATGGGAAAAAAAAAATCTGACTCTTCTGAACAACAGAAGAGTTGGTCCTTGTGATGTTTTTCCACAGTGATGGTCAGCATATAATATTTTCCACACCGTTTACGTTTATAGAATTGGTTCTTCATTTGTGCCAAATGGATTAATATTTTGCCTTCTAACTTTTATAGCTCATGTACTGGCATCAACGTCAATAAAGGGATTTTATTTTCTGCTCCTGCCTTGAAAATGAGTTCCATGCTTCTCTTCACTGCCAACTCAGTTAATAATTCTGCAACATAAGATGGAGATTTATTTTTCCAGGTTGTAGTACAGAAGGTCTGCCATGTTTTGTCTTATACTTGGAAATCCAGGCTATTTTTAGCTCCACCTTCAGAAAAGCATGGCAACCCAGTCCAGTATTCTTGCCTGGAAAATTCCATGGTCAGAGGAGCCTGTGTCCATGGCACAAAGAGCCAGACACAACTGAGAGGCTAACACTCACTTCACAAAGGCATTATTAAATGTCATCTGTTAAATGGAACACAGGTATAGAGTGTACAGAGAATAATCATTTGGCTCAGGCCCAGAACTCAAGTTGGGCTTCCCTGGTGGCTCAGATGTAAGGAATCTCTCTGCCAATGCAGGAGATGTGGGTTTGTTCCCTGGTCGGGAAGATACCCTGGAAAAGGAAATGGCAACCCACTCCAGTATTCTTGCCTGGGAAATACCATGGACAGAGGAGTCTGGCGGGCTACAGTCTATGGGACTGCAAGAGTCAGACATGACTTATCGACTAAACAACAACAACCAGAACTCAAAAATTCAAAGAGTGCCCCAAAGACAGCCCGCTGGCCCAAAGAATTCGGGACACAAAGGTAGGCAGAAAAGTCCACATGTGAAAGAGATTAAAATGAAGTTCCAGGGTGGCCCAGGGCGAATGGTTTTCCCTGCACATTATCAGGCATGGAGAGAGTGCCTGTGAGTAAAATGTCCCCTGGGAACCCGGGGATGGGGAGAAGTAGTAGGAAGTGATGGAGGCTTCACCCCTACAAAGAAGACAGTGAGCTCTTTGCTGTGCTATAACCTTGACCCCTTCACTGTACCCATGAGGAGCTGGAGGCTTTCATTCAAGTTACATAGCTTGTTTGTACCTGAGATGGGATCATCAGAGTGGACAGGTGTATTAATTATGTCTTTTTAGGGACTTCCCTGGTGGTTCAGAGGTTACGAATCCACCTTCCAATGCAGGAGATGAGGGTTTGATCCCTGATCACGGAACTAAGAGCCCACATGCCTCAGGACAATTAAGCCCATGTACTGCAACAAAGACCCAGTGCAAAAATAAATTAAAAAATAAAACAAATAATTAAAAAATTTTGTCGTTTATTCTGTATTTTGCCACTGTGATCTCTTGGGTCTTTTCTGACCCAGGAGGGACCACATTTCCTAAGGCTAGTTGATTCCACGAGATGGTAAATTATTACCTTGGAGGGCTCACCTGTGAGCATGCCTTCAGCTGCAAGCTAACACATCCAGAGCCCACACCCCAACAATCTCCTTTATGGAGCTCAAATTCCAGCCCCAGGTTGATATCCACTTGCTCTAATCTTCCCAGGGCCAGATATCAGACAACTGTAGACAGCCCCCATGCTCCAGAGCCTGCTGAAGTTATTCAAACTAGCCAATCCTAACCCTGCTTGGCCTGCTTACCCTGCTTCACCCATTCTTTTACAGCAAATTCACAATAAAGGCTTTTGTCTATGTTCTCCTCTCAGGCCCTTCGCCTCCTGGCTGGCCCTGGTGCTTCCCTGTGTGTCCCCCGTGGAGTGATGTACCCCTTACGCTTGGGAAAAAATGAGTATAACAAATGATCTCTTCCACGGCAGTCATCTCCTGGTCTGTTGACCTCCCCATACCTGAATAATATACAATCCAGGAGCTCCCTGGTGATTCAGTGGTTGGGAACCACCTTCCAATACAGAGGACACAGGTTCCACCTCTGCTCTGGGAAGATCCCGCAGGCTGCCGAGCAACTAAACCCGTGGGCAGCAACTGCTGAGCCCACTCGCCTAGTGTTCGAGTTCCGCAACAAGAGAAGCCACCGCAGTGAGAAGCCCGGACACCGCAACGAGAGTAGCCCCTGCTTGCTGAGAAACCCCAAGCACAGCAACAAAGACCCAACACAGCCATATATATATGTGTGTGTATATCTACACACACACATATATAATATAGTCTATATTTCAAAACAATGAGTGATTCCAGGTTTTCCTGGTTGAGGATAAACCACGACCAGAGAATTGGTGCAGAATTAGTTAGGATTACACTTGTGATGAAGAAGAACTTTCTAAAAGTGCTGGCTGCATGGATAAACAGTATGTTCCACATCACAGAAAATATTTAAGAAGTGAGAAGAAATGGCTCATCAAGCAGGCACAATTGAGCACTTCGATCAGACCTGATGAACCTCTAAGTTACCTTCCAGATTCTGTGACAGTCATGAAAGCACTTTGTGTATCAGGAAGTGAGTGAGAAATTGCAGACTCTTGATAGCAGAGGGTCACTGAAGATTTTCGAGCAGGAGAGTGAAGCAATTCACCTTTTAAAAATAGGCAAAATGGACCAAAACAGAGGAAGATTATCGGCAAAAGAATTAATGGAGGGATTCCTATTGAAGTCCAGTCCCAAGACCATATAGAATGACTTTCTGGTGCATATGTGGGGTGCATAATGGTGTGGACAGAAACAGGAGGAAGGGTAAACCTTCCTGACTCCCCCTTCTCAACACAGGTGAGGAGAGAGACCTGGGAAGAGGCTCCAAGTGGAACAGCTGTCAAAATATTACGAGGGCAGGGTTTGAGAACATTGGACACTGACCTACAAAGGACCTACCCAAGCAGTTCATGCTTATTACAATCAACACATCACAGCTTTCACATTTGGGTACAACTCGACTGGTATATTTCTTGCCAGGTTCACCCCATCTTCACACTCAGAAGCACATTTATCCAAATCAGTTGATGCAAAAAGATTTTAAGTTATGGATTTAAGTTCAGGTCTTTCACTGAGGCTAGTACAGGTAATGTATCTTTTGGTTCTCCTTTGAAAAAGTCACATTCAATTATGATAATTGTGCAAAGGAAAATGTTTAAATCATTTTGTCATTGATATCAGCAAATTTAGTCATGTGCTTAACTTTTTTAGGATGAGATGTTCTTTTGAAATTGATGGTCATGATCATCCAATTGGGGTGAAGATTCTCAAGGTTGACCCCAAAAATAAAAATGAGGACAGTGGCAGAAAACTGCATCCTGGACACAATAATCTTCACACAAAGAACTAGCAATTACTTCTGGATTCCTGTTTTTCTGCTCAATTAGGTCACAGCTACCTTCTTTCTTATCAGAACTAAATTTAGCAAACACCCACCACAGTGATCACTTCCTAGAACATGGCTTTCCATCAGCCCCCAGTGATTCTAACAAGACCTGGTGATCCTTTCCAGGGCTCCGGATTATGTCATTTTGTGAGTGCAGACACATGCTTAGATTCAATGTACTGTGAGATGGTCTTTGTTGAGTGACCTTATTTCATGCTCCCATGTGCTAACCCAGGCATGGATGACACCACCCACACATCCTCAGTGAGCCAAATGCTGACTTGTTTTTCAGGAAGCTGTGAATCCACACAAATCTTATAACTTCCCACTCACTTGCCTGGAGCAGTTGGACACCATATACATGGGCCATATGGGGACTGAACCCATGACCCTCATGGAACATCCATGGGGTTTTAAAAAGCTTGAGCTAACGAGTCACATACAGGATTAAACAGTTATGATTTTATCCTAAAATAGGAAGGAACTTGAGGAAGACTCCAAAACAATCACATTGACTACCACAAAAATGTAAATATATTCTTCCAGCATTGTGATGTTTCCTTTCCAATCAATCAGCTAGCTGAATATTTAGTGCTTATTTGGGAACAGGGAGGCAATGTGGGAAAATGAAGACTTATACCATTTTTTTTTTTTTTTTTGGTTGCGCCTTTGGCATGTGGGATCTTAGTTCCCCAACGAGGGATCAAACCCACGCCCCCTGCAGTGGAAGCACAGAGTCTTAACCACTGGACCACCAGGGAAGTCCCGAGACTTTTACTTTTAATTATTAGAAAGGATTAAACATTTTTATCATTTTCAAGTTGTCCATATTCACACTTTAATCTTTCAAAATCAGTGACACAGCACACAACCCAAATGCAATATATTCTACTCCATGTCCAAGTATACAATCCAAGTACACACAGAGGGTTTTCTTAGGAAGGGTGTGTACTGTAATTAGGCAGAAAGCAAAACTGTTACCTCATTGTGAAAGTTAATAAATGTTTGAAGAGAAAGACTTGCAAATAGGCAAACATCTGCTAACGTTTAGTTTTTAAAAGCAGAAAGTTTTTAAAGATATGGAACAGCTTAGACACATTACTTCGACAAAGCCTATTTCAATCAATATTTCCATAAATAGCTGTCCTAGTTTTTCAACTTAAAAAAAAAATACAGTCTTACCACAAACAGCTATTTCTTGGTATAAACGTGGTCCTACTTTAATCTTTGCACATTCTGCTTTTTTGTTCATTCCTTATTACCATGTAATTTGTGAATAATAAATTAACGAATGCAGAAAACTTAAATATGAATATAATACATACTAGAGGTAAGCAGAAACCAAATCATCTTATTTTCCAATGTACATATTTACTGAAATAACTGATATTCAAGGAACTCTCTGTAAGTCACACTTTTAAAAATCACCTAAAACAAGCCCCAATATTGCTTTACAGTGAAATACTCTATAGCAAGTAAATTTTTTAATGTGGAATTTCCTATTTTACTTAAAATTTTTTAAAAATTGGACTATCATTGCTTTACAATGTTGTGTTAGTTTCTGCTGTACAGCAACAGGGATCAGCTACATGTGTACACATATCTCCTCCCTCGTGGACCACCCGTGCCATCTTGGACTACCTTCAGGTCATCAGAGAGCACGAGCTGGGCTCCCCGTGCCATGGAGCAGCTTCCCACTGGCCATCCATTTCACACAGAGTAGTGTGCATATGTCAGTGATGCTCTCCCAAGGCGTCCCACCAGGTCCTTGCCCTCCTGCTCCCGCCCTCCGCCGTCCACAAGTCCCCTCTTTACATCTGTGTCTCTATTCCTGCCCTGCAAATAGGCTCATCAGTACCATTTTTCTAGATTCCATGCATATAGCATGTGAATTTAAACCTACAAAGAAAAAAACTCTTCAGAAGTGAAGACTCTGACTTCTAAACGTTTGCTTTAGGACCTGAAGGAAATCTGCATTTTCTTGCTTTGATTAATGAAAACCATGGGAAAATGCTAACATTTTAATATAGAAAGTATTTAGTAATCATTAAATTATTTTGCTTAATGATAGGGTAAACCTTCAATTTGGAGCAAAGACGAGCGTAAAAGATATGCTTAATTTCTAAATTCTGATCTCTAACTTTGATAGTTCTCAGGGATTTATGCTTTCTTTTTTTTTGGCTGCGCCGGGTCTTAGTTGCAGCATATGGGATCAACTTCCCCGACCAGGGTCTGAACCCAGGCCCCCTGCATTAGGAGCATGGACTCTTAGCCACTGGACCACCAAGGAAATCCCTGGGGTTTATTCTTAAGCACTAGAAACAAGCTGCCTTTGGGGCCTAGGGCCAACCATTCTAGCCATAAGAGAAAGCTGAGCTTCACCAGCAATTATATTTGATAGTTACATTTTTCTTTCTAGCCTTGAATGACCAAATATATAAGAGAATGATCTGCTTCCACTTCCTCCTGCCATGATTGTATGAGGATGGGTATGAATCTAGGGAGTGAGTTTGGTGAGGGAGGAAATGGGTGGCAAACGGAACCATAAATATGATTTTTTAAAAAAACCGTATATATGTGTGGGGTATTAAAGCTCCCAAAGAACTATCACATGGGTTCTATTATTTGATCTTGGTAATAATCTCAGGATCCAGCATAGGTCATGTCCCCTTAAAGGTAAGTGTGACCTAAAAAGTTTGAAAGTGTTAGTCGCTCAGTCGTGTCTGACTCTTTGTTACCCCACAGACTATAGCCTGCCAGGCCCCTCTGTTCATGGAATTCTCCAGGCAAGCATACTGGAGTGGGTTGCCATGCCCTTCTCCAGGGGATTTTCCTGACCTAGGGATCGAACTTGGGTGACTCAGGGATCGAACTTGGGTCTCCCTCATTGTAGGCAGATTCTTTAACATCTGAGCCACCCTGAACATGGAAGAAGTGAGAGGCAAGCTGGACTGGTCTTGCAGCCCAGCCGTGCAGTAGCCTGTGACTGGCCCTGGCTGGCTCTGTGGGGGAGCAGCAGCTGGCTCCCCCAGCGCCCTCTCGGCTACAACTCTATACTAAAAGCTATCTAAAAGCACTCCCCACCTGGCCTGCTTTTTTGTTAATTTATTTTGCTTTATTTATTTATTTGACTATAAGCACGTGGGATCTAGTTCCCTGACCAGGAATTGAACCCACAGCCCCTGCACTGGAAGCACAGAGTCTTAACCACCAGGGAAGTCCCTGGCCTATTTCTAAAACATAAAGTCCTTCTTAGAGAAAGATCTGTTGGGTTTCAGCCTCTAGCCTCCAGAAATCTTCCGTCTCTCCACCTCTCAGAGTTGGAAAGCGGCTCTATGGCAGAATGGACCTTAGCCACTGGGAAAGATGGGGGCGGGGAAGGCAGAGACCCAGGAGGATCAGATGCAGGATGGAGAGTGCCCTGAGCATCACCTGCTTTGTCTGCAGTTACAGCCCACAGTGGTCCTTTCCGGTCCCCCAGGCAACACACACTTACAACTCTTGCCTTCCTTTTCAAAAATGGGCCACCAATTTTAAATTCCAAGTCTAAGCACTCCTGTTTGAAGACTGAGCAGGCTTTTGTATGTTTACAAGTAGTGTGTGGGACAAGCTCTCTGCCAACACAGGTATAATATGAACATATCATTTCAAAAATTTCCATTCGCATTTAATGTTTCAATCAATTAGAATGGAGGGAGGGGGCTTTCCTGGTGGCCCCGTGGATAAGGCTGGTGCACTGGGATGACCCAGAGAGATGGGATGGGAAGCGAGGTGGGAGGGGGGTTCCAGATGGGGAACACATGTACACCCATGGTTGATTCATGTCAATGTATGGCAAAACCACTACAATATTGTAAAGTAGCCTCCAATTAAAATAAATAAATTTTAAAAATATATAAAAAAGAATCCACTTGCCAATGGACGGTGCAGGGGACATGGGTTCTATCCCTGGTCTGGGAAGATCCCACATGCTGTGGGACAACTAAGCTGGTGTGCTGCAACTACTGAAGCCTGAGCGCTTGGAGATCGTGCTCCACAACAAGAGAAGCCACTGCAATGAGAAGGCCATGCACTGCAAGTGGAGAATAGCCCCTGCTTGCTGCAAGTGGAGAAGGCCCGTGAATAGCAATGAAGATCCAGCAAAGCCATTAATAAATAAATAAAATTAATCTTAGAAAAAGAAAAGAGTGGAGGGAGGAGATGGAAAAAAATTAAACCCAGACTCCCTTTCCATTACTTTTGACCCATTTGCTGCAAAAGTGGGGAATGGCATTTGAAGGCTCCAGTCTATGTGAAGTAACCTTCTCTGTGCAAATGCTTTTCTTTCCTCCTTTAAACAGATACCATCTCCCTCTTGTCATTAAAAATGAATAGTCAATAAGGCGGGATGATCACCAGTCATCCTGAGACTCCCCTTGCTGCTGCTACTGCTGCTAAGTCGCTTCAGTCGTGTCTGACTCTGTTGTGACCCCACAGACGGAAGCCAATCAGGCTCCCCTGTCCCTGGGATTCTCCAGGCAAGAACACTGGAGTGGGTTGCCATTTCCTTCTCCAATGAATGAAAGTGAAAAGTGAAAGTGAAGGCGCTCAGTCGTGTCCGACTCTTAGCGACCCCATGACTGCAGCCTACCAGGCTCCACCGTCCATGGGATTTTCCAGGCAAGAGTACTGGAGTGGGGTGCCATTGCCTTCTCCGGAGACTCCCCTTAAACAAGCTCTAAAATGCTGATTTGGGGGCTTAGACTGAAATTTCAGCTCACATCTGCTGGGTCTAGTGCACCTTTTCTTTCTCTGTTTTCAAAATAACTTTATATTTTAAAACTCTATTGAATTTGCTACAATATTGCTTCTGGTTTTTTATGTTCTGATTTTTTGGCCACAAGACATGTAGGATCTTAGCTCACTGACCTGGGATTGAACCTGTACCCCCTGCACTGGAAGGCAAAGTCTTGACCACTGGTTTGCCAGGGAAGTCCCTGGTACACTATATCCCCAAAGTTGCCTGCCATCCAAGTCCCAGGCACTGCTTTTCAAACCAGACCAGATCAGAAGGTCACCAAAAAAGGAGCTAAAGAGTTCCCTGCATATAGTAGTGCTCTGGAAAGAACAATAGGGAAGAATGTTCAGGGTCCAAAGAAGTAAGGTTAGGCACAGAGGTGACACTCCTACTGACCTGTCATCCTCACCCCCAGCCCCTGTGCCACATTGCTGCTGAGCTAAGGAAGTAAGACTCCGCTTATGCGGGGAGGTTTCCAACATTACTTGGCCTTGGAGTCCCTTCTTGAAAACAGACTGAAGCTGAAGGAGTTTGGGGGTGGCTCTGGTTGGAACCAGTGAGAGGAGGCTGGAGACAGCAGGGTGCCCTGGAGCACCACATGCTCTGAGCCCCTCACCTGTCTCCCCACATCTGGAGGGCCGGGCCACTTGCAGAGCCACAGAAGTGCTCTCTGCAAATTGAACTGTGACTTAAAAAAAAAAAAAAAAAATCTGGCACCAGAACATCAACCAACTACTGAGTTCAGCACTTCCTGCTTTTTGAGCAAGACGTTCTTGATGAAGTAAGCAGAGTGCTGAGTTCATTCTGCTGTGAGCTCTGTACCTCCCTGGATGCCAGCCACAGAGCACGGGGCTGGGGAACCAGCTCCAGAGAGTCCTGGAATCAAACAGCCCTTGATGAGAATGCGTTTCCTCCGCCATGGAAACACATCTGGAATTCCTACTCGGAACAGTACAAGCTTCTTGGCGGCCATAAAACTTCTCTCTGTTCCAGGAATCAGCAGCTAGAGAAGGGGAATCTGAGAGATCCAGCAGCCTCGGGAGAGAGAATTCCACCACCAGTGGCTGAAATGCCCCCAGACCCCTTGACCCAGGCACAGCCTATTCCACAGTCCAACGGCTTTGTATTTTAGAAAATCTTTCATTTTCCCAACCTAACATGTTTCCCTCTGTAACTTCTCTCCTTGCTACTCTAACTGGGGCTTTGAGAGTCAAAAATTAATACTTAATTTCCCTCCTAAAGACCCAGCCCAGCAAGAATTTGGAGACAGTATCTAAAGCATAGGTGGGTTGGGGGAAAGGATGAAGAAGGAAGGGATAGTCAGGGAGTTCAGGACGGATATGTACATACTGCTAAATTTTAAATGGATAACCAACAAGGACCTATTGTATAGCACATGGAACTCTGCTCAATGTTATGTGGAAACCTGGATGGGAAGGGAGTTTAAGGGAGAACGGATACATATATACGTATGGCTGAGTTTCTCTGCTGTGTACCTGAAACTATCACATTGTTAATCAGCTATACTCCAATATAAATTAAAAGTTAAAAAAAAAAAGTAGGCTGCCTCTATACCAATCAGATAAACTTTCACAAGCTGACTTTACTATAAAAGAGGAACTGACCATTTTTAAAACACAGGAGACCTGAGTGCATGTAGATCTTAATTTTGGTGCTTTTGCATATTTCCAAATCTTTTATAACAAAGTGCATCTAAACTAAAAGGAAAATTAAGAGACATAAATGCACATTCCATGGGTAAAGAAGAGGATAGCCCTGCCGGATGGGTAACTCCATTCACTCTGCATACTGCCATCCTGAATTTGGGAAAAAAATGAAAAAATAATGCATTTATGGATTTGCAGGCATGTGTGATCTCAGGAGGGCAAGTCTCCACCATTCCTGAAAGAGAGGAGTTCATTTCCTGCCAGAACTGAGCAGAGCTTCGTGGAGTCCACACTCTGAGCAAGTAGGAACTGCCCCTGCCCTGTCCTTGACCTACAGGACTCAACACAGGGACCCGCAGAGATCTGGCCTCTCCTCCCACAGTCTTGCCTGAAGTCGCCTCTGTCTTGCTGACAGATATTTCCTGTTGACAATACTCTTCCCTGATCAGAACCAGAGAAGCCAACTCCACTGCCAAAAGCCGATGATGCGCAGGGGTGAGATGCTGAGTCTGATCATACAGTCTCGGGTAGGATAAACCACCACCCTGTCATTGGAAGGGACTTCAAACAGGAGGCCACATACAACGGTATAAAAACACAGGCCTGACAGCACATCATCATCTTCACTGAGATCTTATCATTATTGGCAAAAAAAAAAAAAAAAAAAAAGAGTGAGAGAGAGAAGAAAAACCCATTTGGCAAGTTTGAGAATTCTTTAATTTAGCTGATTAACCGAACACTCATTGTTAAAAACACAGCAGACTTGCGCACTCGCAGATGTGAACTTTTGTAACATTGCCTATTTGCGAGTTTTTTAAAGGCCAGCAATATGTAGAAAAGCATAATTTTGGGCATGAACCATGTTCACTATAGAAGGAAGATGGTTACTGGGTCTGTCTGGCCAGCTACCCAACACCACAGGCTGAACGTGGCAGGGAGGTCCCTGTTAGTATCATGTGATTTCCGGGAAAAGAGTTCAAGGGACTCCACCCCAACCCCCAACCCTGTGGCAGACCAAGGCATTTCATCTCATCTCTACAGAGGGGGAGCATGACTCCCACCTTCCCACTGTGCCTGGGGGAAAGGTCAGGGTGATGTGACGCCCTGATCCCCATCCCCCTCTCTGGATTGCCCCCAAGGCCCAGAGCCTGCAAGGCCAAAGCAGCAGGAAAGGGGCTGAACCAGCTCCATTTAGGCCATCTCACTCTCCTCTTCTTCTGGAGTCCAGAGGTATGCTGTGGATGAGCCTAGCCTGTCCTCACATCACAGCAGTAAATTCTCAGGTACCAGTTGGAATCAGGGAAAGAGGGTACTTCCAGGACTTTCTTAAACAACTAACCTGATCGAGGTATAATTTAGATGCAATCAAGCCCACCCATCTTAAGTGTACAGTTGGATAAATTGTTACAAATGTGCACACCCACATAATCACCACCACAATGCATATGAATAGAAGTTGCCATCACCTCCCAAAGTTCCTTGCCCCCTCATCTGTTTAGACCTGAGATCCACCTGATAAAGGAAGGCAGGCTGGGTTCTGCTTTGGTGTTATGCAGCTCTGCCACTTAAGAGCTGCATGACTGGATTCAGTTATCCAATCTCTCTCTTGGGTTTTCCATATTAAAAATTAGGAGCAGTAATAACATTTAATGCATCATATATTTTGTGTGTATGATATTTTAAGTGCAGAACATTTAGAGTTGTGTCTGGTGTGTAGCTAGCCTTCCATATGTGTCAGGTGGTACTACTGTCATCATTGTCATCATCACCAACATCATTTCACCACCTTCATCACCATCATCACCACCATCACCCTCACCATCATCATCACCATCACCCTCACCACAACCACCACCACCATCACCATCATCATCACCCTCACCATCATCATCACCATCACCCTCACCACAACCACCACCACCATCATCATCATCATCACCATCACCATCATCACCCACACCATCACCACCATCATCCTCACCATCATCACCATCACCATCATCATTATCCTCACCATCATCACCATCCTCATCATCACAAGATAAGGCTGGGCTTCCTTCTCTGTGACTGAATTTCTCTACTATGGAGGGTGCTTGTGACAGGGTCCTGGAGGAATCGTCTTTTAATACCACATCATCCCATAACTCTAAAACATTCAGTGACTTGGCAAATATGGAGTTATTCACAAAGGTCTCAGTAATACTCTTCTCAATTAAAAGAGTTTACTATTCTCTAACATACCAAGCTTGCTGAGACCTTGATCACATTGGCAACCCCTCTCTGTTCCTCTGGGATCAACCTGATGTCCCCTCAATCCCAAGCTCAGGCCTTAAGACAGTCTAATGTCCTTTTCATTGAAGATAAGGAGGGGCTGGAAAGAACTGAGATTTTTACCTTTTTCTCCCCTGACAGCCAGTAAAAGGTAGGAAATTAATACAATATAGCAGAAAGAAAAAAAAAAAAATCCCCCACACACAACCCCAACTCCGAGAGACAACTAAATCTAACATTCTGGCATACTTCCTCTCAGAGGGGTTTTTTTTTTTTTTTGCTTTTGATTTATTGCCATTTTTCATTCCATAGTAAAAGGTTATATTTTACATATACATTTTTACATTCTAACTTAAATTTAGCATATACATATTTTCCCTTGTCACTAAAAATGTGTGTTAAGGATTATATAACATTCCATCTTACAGATATGTCATCTAAGTATCCTTTATTCTGGACTTGTAGGTTGTTTCCAGCTTTGCATTACTATAAATAATGCTACAAGTATCCTTGTGTATAATTTCCGGGTTTGGAATGACAGGCATTCCTGGGTTTATTGAGAAGCTGTATTTTCCGTTTAGACTGTCTGGGTTGCTTCTGGGAATGCACAGACATCACCCCAGAGTGTGGCTGCCTTCCTCACCAAACCATTTACTCTCCATGTGTTGGAAGGATGTGCTTTGGTGTTTGTCCAAACTGCCAAGTTAGCATTTGCTAAGTAAAGAGCTTCTTATGGCCCTACTCTTCCGATGAGAAAATTCTTTTTAGGGGATCCAGTGCACTTGGCTCTTAACATCTAGTAAGCCATTATAACATTTAGGACCAGCTTTCTAGATACTGACATAGTGACTGAGGCAGGATGGACACCTTCCTCCAAAGGGATCTTTTTACCTCTTGAGACACCATCATTTTCTTCTCTAATCTCCAACAAGTGCGAAGGTTTAAGCAGAATTACAAAGAAGGCCGTATTTGTGAGACACCATTTTTCACTCATCTGATAGGAAAAAATTGAAAAGTTTGATGGTGCACTGTGTTGGCATAATTGTGTCAAAGTGGGCACACAACATTCCCTCCTGGTGGGAACACACATCAGTACAACCCCTCTGGAGGGCAATTTGGCAGCATGCATCAAAGTCACAAATGCACATGTGCTTTGACAAGCAAGTCTCCTTTTATGAATCTATTCCACAGACTCATGCATTCTCTGACACAAGGTAAAAAAAACGTTGTTCAGCTCACCAGGAGTCCCGATGCAGGTCTGGGTGACACAGGGAGGAAAGAGTCAAGTGACGTTTGGGATTCTCAGTGTCTAACAGGAGAAGCCGTCTAAGCAGATACCTTCTGGGGGAAGCTGATGAAAGATGACAAGTGCTGACAGTTGTGCGGGGGTGGGGGAAAGCAGACTTTAAGTTCAAGGAAGCAGGAGGAAGGCAGGTCATGCCAAAGTGAGGTATGCACAGAAAGAAAGGCACCTTTGAAATGGGGAGGTCTGAGGACAAAGGGGGCCAGTCCTCTGTCTGGATCGAGGATCCAGACCTGGATTGAGGCTGCATGGCTGTCTGCAGACAGAGAGCAAAGCAAACCTGTACAGTCATGGAGCTGGTGTTGCGGTCAGCAGCAGATGAGTCTGATGCCATTAAAAAGTTCTGGATTGATCCTGTAAGCTCGTCACTAAACTGAAGTATGGGACTCACTTATATACATTTATCTGCTCTGTGCTAAGATATAAGAGATCTGGGTTCAGCCCCTGGGTTGGGAAGATACCCTGGAGGAGGGCATGGCAACCTACTCCATTATTCTTGCCTGGAGAATCCAATGGACTAAGAAGCCTGGTGGGCTACGGTCCACAGGGTCACACAGAGTTGGACACAACTGAAGTGACTTAGCACATGTGCAAGCCAGGAGGGGTTTAAGATGAATGAGCTCAGTGATGGGGAACCTGGAATTTTCTTAGCAGGAAAGTGACATAATGACATCCACTGTTACGAGAACACCAGCGGCTCGAGGCTCCCCCATCTTAATTCTCAGGGGGAATGAAGCCGGAGGAGAAGAGAGATCAGGGATTCCTTCTAGGTGCACCTGAGCTCCAGCACGGCCCCTCTGGGATGGGAACAGCTACTCAGATCAAAGACCAAATCCCACCGCCACAGAGAGAGGGGCCACGAGCCTGGATGCACATCTGCCGGCAGCACATCGAACAGAAAGACTGCAGTTACCTTAACCCTACTGCAGGGAAAGCTGTTCGGACCTTGGAGGAAAAAGCATCTTGGGCTAAATGCCCTAACAGGGGCTAAAACTGGTTCCTCTCAAGTGGTTCAGAAAATATCAACTTTGTTGGTTATTTTTTAGGAGTTGTGAAGTGTATGCAGTCTTACTTTTCCTCTGTTGTTCAGTGTTAGTTGCTTAGTTGAGTCTGACTCTTTGCAACCCCATGGACTGTAGCCCACCAAGCTCCTCTGTCCATGGGATTCTCCAGGCAAGAACACTGGTGTGGGCTGCCATTTCCTACTCCAGGGGCTCTTCCCGACATAGGGATCGAACCTGCATCTCCTGCATTGCAGGTGGATTCTTTACCATCTGAGCCACTAGGGAAGCCCTTTTCTGTTAGATTACATTTAATTCCTTTTCTTTTATATCCTTCAAAGTGTGCTTAATATTCTAATTCTCTTCCTTCACTTGGAAACTTCCTAAGCATCTATGAGTGACTACCGTGGGAGCACAGTGCCCTGGCCCATACCCCATGGGTGCAGAAATCCTTCCTACTTGGGAACCACGCTTGTACCGTCTCTCTTGCTAAAAGCAAACAATGAAGCAGTCCTACACTGTTCCTGGGAAAGCAGTGACATTTGACAGCCACAAGAGGAAAATTCAGAGGCCTCTTGATGGATTCCAAGGAATAAGTGGCCTCAGAGGGAACGGAAGGAAAAAAAGAAGAAAAACCCTGAAGTCGCCAGTGGGATGCCCATCCCCCAACCCTTGTTTCAGTATAAAGCTCATCAAGGTGTTCAGAGAACAAGCAAGGAAATTGGTGTGTGGGTAGCTACCCTGGGGAGATAACCAGCCTCAAAAGGAAGGTGAAGGGACCTCAGGAAGCACAGGACACATGCCGATCTCCAGAGTCAAGCCTGGGGATGGCATGAGTACCTAAAACCAAGCAAGATCCCAGGGGCCTTCCGAGGACTGACCACCACCCTCCAGTGTCCTCCATCTGCCTCTTGTCTGTAGAAAACCTTCAGTAAAAGAATGAATTTAATCAGATAAGTGAGAAGATGCAGAAGCAAAGAAAAGCAGTCAAATGGGGCAAAATAATAATAGCTTCCTCATTCAACAAAGTCAAGGACCTTTAGTTCCTTCTCAAGGGCTATAGATAATATTCTGAGGCATATCCTGTGAGCTGTCTTGTAGATACTGAAACCCCCACCGAGTGGAAGAAGTTAACTGTTTGATGGGCAAATAGTAGCCATGACATAAGGTGCCACAATTCTGAGAAGTGGCCTCAAAGAAATGGGAACAAACCAACCCTGGAACTGAAGATTAACTGTGCTTAAAATAATTAGGATGGCACTGATCAGACCATGGAGGATCAATTTCAAGATGATCATCAGGACTGACAGTGCTGTTCTGCATGTAGCCCCCTCCTTCTACTTATGCCCTGACTCCCCTTTCAAAACTCTTCCCCCTGATTGACAAGGGGGAGTTGGCCTTTGGCAATGAGGCTGCCTTCTCCCCAGGTCGCCAGGGTCCTGAATAAAGCAACCTTTCCTTTCAACCAACACTTGCCTCTCAAATATTGGCTTTTGAGCAGCTGGATCTGAGTTTACTAATGCTTAACTGAGTCACAAAAACTTGGGCCCTCTTTTCTGTCACTTGTTCTTTCCAGTAGAAAGCACATGTTTGCCACACACACACACACACACACACAATACTTCTCCCCTCAATTAAAAAAGAAGACATGGCCAAGGATTTTTGAACACATATGGGGAAGACTCTAAAAAGTGGAGTGGGAGTGGGGAAACCAACAAACGTGAAAAAATCCTCAATCCAAGAACTCAAGAAAGGCACAGAATATATACAAAAATACTTTTATAACATTCTTCACCATCTGGAGCCCTTTTAATTAAAGAGATAAAAAACAGCAGGTAAAACTACTTAAACTTTTATATTAAATAGATCATTTAAAACTATATGGCAGTCATGCCCTTAGGAAATTGTCTTCTCCGTGTTCTACCTACATAGTTAGAGTAATGTTGTGCAGTGCATGTGTTGAAAATTACCAGGGAAAGGCATAGAAGAGTTTAGGTAATTCAGCTGACTTTTAATCACTCTCAAATGGTTTCTAGAAAACAAATTTGAAAAGAGAGTCTAATGGTGATGGAATGTGGGCAGACTGTGTGTTGATCTTGGCACTTAAATTCACATCACTGTCACAAGCACATGGGTTATCTTACATTTAATCATTTTGTGGCCTGACTCAAGAAGGCCACCATATAAAAGAATTTCCTTCTATATTCAAGTTTGCTACTGAAGAAAGGTAATTCAGATGATATACTACTCTTTTTAAAATTTCTAAAAATTTATTTATTTTAGTTTTGGCCGTGCTGGGACCTCACTGCTGCGCTGGCTTTTCCCCAGTTGCGGCTAGTGGGGGCTACTCTCCAGCTGCGGTGTGCGGGCTTCCCACTGCAGTGGCTTCTTCTTGTGGAGCACGGGCTCTAGGGTGTGAGGGCTTCGGCAGTTGTGTCTCCCAGGCTCTGGAGCACAGGCTCAGTAGTTGTAAGGCAGAGGCTTAGTTGCCCTATGGCACATGAAATCTTCTTGGACCAGGGATCGAACCCATGTCTCCTGCATTGGCAGGTGGATTCTTTACCATTAAGCTGACAGGGAAGACCCTACATTACTCTTTAGAATACTCAAAATAATAAATGCTTTAAGTAAGCGATAAGGTAGCTCATGAGATTTCCCTGGAGGGAATCAGCTTTGAATCTTAGAAGCCACCCAAGAGGTTTGTTTTATACTTTTTTTTTTTTTCATTAAAACTATGACCCAGTGTCACAGTCAAATAGCCAATTTACACTTCGGTACAACTTTGACTGAAATAAAAACTTTTCTGCCAACCATTCAACCACAAAGAAGAACCGAAACACAAATATTTTGAATTTTTTCTAAGTCTCAAATTTCGATATATTCAAACACTAGCCTTCCCTGTCAGAAATCTAAACCCTTTAATAAAAACAGAGAGAAAAAAATGGATGCTCAAAATCAGAATGGCTTGTGCCTCAGAGGCAAAAGAAAGACTATGCTGACTGCATTTCAAATCATCATAAGCTCATAAAACTGCAGAGACTCAGCCTCTCTATAAGATGAAATGTTTAGAATAGAAATTGACCTGACAGTCGTTTCCAGCTCTGTAGTTATGCAAAAAATACATACAGCTCTGACTTTTATCTTATATTATTTATTATGCAGTTGAGAAACAAATAGTAGATACTGTTGCTGACTGCAAGCTAAGACATCTATTAATACATATGATGGTGTGCCACAGTGCAAAATTTTGCAACAAATAAAACTCTAGTGGTTATGATTCCTTTCACATGAACACTTATTGGGTTCCCCTTTATGTTTAAGTAGTAACTTCAGGCCTGATACAAGTGAGGGTTATTAGATCTTTTAAAATCTTTACAGAGATTAGAAGGCTGTAGAAAAAGACTACTGGGGTTAAAAACAGCTTTCCAAAATTGTTCAAAATGGACAAATAATGCTCTGCTTTCTTTGACAGCTGTTCAATAACTGAATACAGCTGGGGAAGAAGAGACAGCTGCCAAGAGATTTCTATTTGGTTTGCCCCAGGTTTTCTTTTCCAGGATGCTTTCCAACATTCAAACGAGTCTTATCCTGAGCACATTAAAAAATAAGACCCTTATTTGAATTTTTTTCCATCATGCTCCATCCTGTTAGATAACGTGAACTGTGGGTTTAAAGGAGACAGCCTTAAGGCTAAGGCAATTCCACTCACCTAAACTTTATTTTTTGGAATATAGTTGCTTTACAATGCTGTGTTAGTTTCTGCCATATAAGGAAGTGAATCAGCTATACATATACATATATCCTTTCCCTCCTGGGGCGGAGGTATGGCTGACTGCCTTGAAGTTATCTTCCACTGGATACTGTACTCATTCAAGGACAATGATCCGTAGCTGACACTATTAGTCACCATTACCAGAACACTTCATGGTAACTATGCCATAGTCCATACAAACCAGTAGTTGTATATGGATGTGTATGGATGTGAGAGTTTGACCATAAAGAAGGTTGAGTGCTGAACAATTAATGCTTTCAAATTGTGGTGCTGGAGGAGACCCTTGTCTCTCTTGACAGGAGATCAAACCTGTCAATCCTAAAGGAAATCAACCCTGTATATTCATTGAAATGACTGATCCTGAAGCTGAAGCAGCAATACTTTGGCCATCTTATGCAAAGAGCTGACTCTACTGGAAAAGATCCTAATGCTGGGAAAGACTGAAGACAAAAGGAGAAGAGGGTGGCAGAGGACGAGGGGGTCAGATAGCATCACCGACTCAATGGACACGAATCTGAGCAAACTCCAGGAGGTAGCGAAGGACAGGGAAGCCTGGTGTGCTGCAGTCCAAGGGGATGCAAAGAGTTGGACATGACTTAGAGACTGAACAACAAAATTCACGTTCAGATGAAAAGCATGAGGATGGTAGAGCTCTTCCAGAAGCAGCAAGTAAGCTGTCCATCAAGTGGTCTCTTGGAGTGGGGATATGATGGGAAATTCATCTCAGTGTCCAGGTCTGGTCTTCACCCCAATGGAGATCTTGCCCCCAAATGGACTCACCTCTACCAGGCTGATGGAGACTGAAGTATGAAAACAAAATGCCAGCGTCTTAATCTGCAATGAAAAATACACCTCCCCTTAAGGTGGCAGTACTTTCACCAGATAACTGGTACTTTCTCTCCCTTGAAAGTTGATCAACCCATGAAGCCAACTTATAATCAGAAATTTACTTGGTGTATCACTTAGAATTAGAAAGGGAGGGCTAACTATAGGATTCAAGCACATAGCATCAGGGTAAAATAAACCAAGGCATAAGGACCAATGATAACTCCTACCCTTGTGTTATGGTTTTACTTAAAGTAAGTGGGAAGGAATACAGTTGGGAGAAAAGAACATGGTATTAAGACTTCAAAGTGATACAGCACCTAGGTTCGTTTCACTATTAAAAACAGTCCTTAAACACAGCACAAACACTTCCAAAGTTACAGCCATCCATCTGCCAGAAAAAGCTTCTACTTTCAGTACTACTGAAAATATAATGGTGATAAAATCCACATAGAACATACACTATTTCAAAATGGAGTATCAAAAACAGGAAGGCTGGTGGGTAATCAATTTTGCCAGAGTGCTATCACCTAACTTTTAGCTCGAATTTTTGAAATGCATACAGATAGCAAGTGAAGTGAATGACAACAAGATAAATATGAGTCTCAGTCTCCACCCCAAAATGTGTAAGACTGAAGAGGGAAACTGACATGGATAAAGTGTGACTTGGAAATTCAACACACAGGCATCTACCTGTCACAGCGACTTGTCATATGTCCAACTGAAACCCAACTTTCTTTACTTCCACCTTTTCCTCAAAGACCATGAAGTTATTGAAGCAGAGAAGTCCACCCCCAGCAGGGTGCGAATGGAAGGCCAGCCCAGTACAATGCAGATCCTTCTCCAGTCCTCCAGTCTTCATACCTGAAGGGCTCCATCCTCTTTCCTCTTTGAGGGAAACATTCTTTACATCTTGTAACCAGATATATTTTATTCCCATAGCATAACATACTGTTAATGTTCCAAGTTTTACTCACTGTCTCCTGGCAGTCTCTGCACTGCCCCAAAGCACTTGGAGGGCATTAACCCCAGTCAACCTCTGGCCTCAGTTACTATCCATCTATCACACACATCCCCATCCGAGATCGACTATTTGTTTGACTCACATCACACACATCTACCCAAGGAATGGTTAAGAGGTTTCCCATCGACAGTCTTAAAACCCACTTAACCACCAGTGTCTATTAAACGTTTATATGCAAGGGTGAGGGGGGTAAAAAAAAAAAGAGTCCATTAAAAAAAGCAAAAAACTAAACCAGCCCATCCATATCCTCGTTGTCAGGGGAGGAACCACAATTTAGTCATGGATCTAATAACAAATCTCAGGCAGACCAACCCCGACTAAATAAAGGCCTTTACACTTCTAATCACTCTCTGAATGAAAACATCTGCCGTGCAGTCTTCTCACCGACACCGGTTCCCTCACAGCTCAGGACTTAGAACGAAACGGAGAAGCAGAGGAAGTGACAAGACTTGAGACGAGCTAGAGGCACATTACATGACACATCTGTCTAATCAACAACTAAAAGGAATAAACCAGTTAGAGAAAAAAATTGTAAGATATGCTCTCCACTTCCTGCCTCCTTCCCTGGGAGTGGTGGAGTGCCTGGTCACCTTTCGGGCAAAATCTCTACACATAAAGCACTGTCTACAATTTCCGGTTTCTCTTTAAGTAGAGAGAGAACCTTAAAAAAAAATTTTCTTTTTCCTTTAATTTTCAGCTCTACTTCTTCTATCACAGATTCTTTTATTTGTTTTATGATTATTATTATTATTGGCCACGCTGTACAGCTTGTGGGACATTAGTTCCCCGACCAGGGATCGAACCTGGGCCCTTGGCAATGAATGCACTGAGTCCTAACCACTGGACCGCCAGGGAAGTTCCGAGAGAGAACTTTTAAAAACCCTTGAGAAACAACCTGCTCCAGAATCTTTCTAGCTTTTAATGTCGCCCCCCTCCCCATTTTTTTATGGTTGTTATAACCCAAACCTTTTTTGTAGTGGCTGGCCCAGTCATACCAGGGACACTCAGGGAACCTGAAATGGAGGTGGGGGAGGAGAATGCCCAGAGCAGGGGACGAGGCTGGCGGGGCCTCATTCACAAGCCAAAAGACATCAGTTGAGACTGAGAGCTCTTGGCAAGCTTGGCATGCTTATGGCACTGCAATCCACCACCAGGAAAAAGGAGGATGGTGCCTGCTTTATAAGATAAGGTGAAAAGTGAAAGGTGCTCAGTTGTGTCCGACTCTTTGCAACCCCATGAACTATACAGTCCAAGGAATTCTCCAGGCCATTACACTGGATTGGGTAGCTGCTCCCTTCTCCAGGGGATCTTCCCAACCCAGGGATCGAAACCAGGTCTCCAGCATTGCAGGCAGATTCTTCACCAGTTGAGTCACAGGGGAAGCCCTCATTATAAGGTAAAACTCCTCTTAATTATTGATATTTCAAGGGCTCTCACCAGATCACCTTTCTGCTCAACACCACACAGCCATCAACTGATCTTTGGCACTGAGTCTAAACTGATTTCCGTGGCCTGTGGACGCTGCAGACTTGGGCCTGCAGGCCTTATCCCTGGCTCTGGGCGTTCCCCTTCTCCACCTCCATCTCAGGCTCTCCTGATGTGACTGGTTCTGGCTCTGGCCCTCCCCCGGCCCTTCCTGTCTACTCCAGCTATCCAACCGCGCCCCCTCCCCCCGCCCTTCTAGGATGGGCTCGTTTCCATCTTCTCTTGCCCCATGTTCAGTGTACCCCAATGCTGTGTACCCCAAACACACGTGCCTCGTCTATGGCAGAGTGTTTTATGTTCTGCAACTTAGGAGTTTCAAAGGCTTACTGTGTTACATGGGAGCCCTCAAGGAGAATTACGCTCTACAGCTGGCTAAATCCCACAACATGCACCCCTTGCTTCTCTTCTCCAAATGATGCCCTCGTCTTCACTCCTGGCAGGACTTGGCTTCCAGGTCCAATCAAGCCAGGAAATGAGTGACGGGTGGACACTGAGAGTGGACACTGGTAGGCAAAGGCCATTTGACTCAGACCTGGGTGAGGACGTGTCGTAAAGGGTCAAGAAAAACTGCTCTTCTCCATCACATCATTTTATCTTTTATTCATTTTTCAACAAACATCATTTCAGACTCCTTACTTGTGAACTATGTTTTAAAATAAACATTCTTTTTAAAAAAATATTTATTTGGCTGCACTGGGTATTAGTTGTGGCACTCGGGATCTAGTTCCCTGACCAGGAATTGAACCTGGTCCCCCTGCATTAGGAGTGTGGAGTCTTAGCCACTGGACTACCAGGGAAGTCCCATACACTACACTTTTGACTTCAACCTAGTACTGATGAAATGTATCTAGGGCAAGTGTCAGTTGCTCAGTTGTGTCTGACTCTTTGCGACCCCATGGACTCCAGCCCACCAGGCTCCTCTGTCCATGGAATTCTCCGGGCAAGAATACTGGAATGGGTTGCCATGTCCTCCTCCAGGGGATCCAGGGCAAAGCACATTCTAAACACTTCAAGGATGCACAAGATTAGGATATTTATGATGAACTGTGCAGATAGAGAATCATTTTTCCATGGCAGCTAATCACTCCTTAATTTATGTGTTGGGTAAGTTTAGATTCTTCTGTGTTATGTTCTATTAATAATTCATACAAGAGTCAACTGGACTCAATTTCTCCCTCCCACCCCTTTGCTCCCGTAACCCACAATTTCATTCACAGTGGGTTTGTCAATGCAGATTCAGTAAGTAATTAAAAATGTCTCAATTGGCTGCCTCAAGTAGGAGTAAGAGCTTCCTGTTACCTTTGGTTTTTTTGGCCAGGAGGACACAGCCAAACATGGTGGTTTTTTGCCACTCAATTGTGGCCACAATGCATGTGAAATGATTCACCATCTCTTTCTTCCCTCAAGTACCCATCATAAATCAACATACTCCCTAGGTTACAGAACTAGATAGCTGAAAAAACATCTAAAATTGTATTGACTGCTTACTCAGAGGCAGGCACTGGGCTAAATCTACTTATGCAGATCAAATGATATAAAATATACACTTATATTTGACATTTAAAATCAATAAATGTAATTGGAGTATAATCTGTAAAAATACTGAATCTCTGTACTCTACACCTGAAACTAATATAATATTGCAAATCAACTATACTTCAATAAACAAATGTAGAAGTAAAAAAATAAATAAATATACACTCTAGGTTTCAGAGCAAGCATTCACTTAAAAAACTGAGATCAAATCACCAGGAGACAGTACAGGATGGCGGCTAAAAGCTGAGACCAGAGCACCTGGGATCAATCCTAGCTTCACCCCTCGTGCAGAGTAACCTAGAGCAAGGGGCCTACCCTTCACGTCTCGGCCCTCATGGGATGTTAGGGGAGGAGTAAGTCAGCACATCCACAGTGCTTAGAACAATGCCTGGCTGGGGATCCCCTAGTGGGCCAGTGGTTAGGACTCTGCACTTTCACTTCTGAGGGTACAGATTCAGTCCCTGGTAATGGAACTAAGATCCCTTGTGCCATGCAGCATTGGGGGAAAAAGTCAGAACAGTGCCTGGCTAAGAGTTTACCAGATCTTAGTTACTATTGTTATCTCTACAAGGATAGCAAAGATGACCTAGTTGGCCATTCTCTCTACCTCCTAACTTGCCTCAGAACAGTCTAGACAGGGATAACTATGTAGACGCTTCATAAATCTACCAGTGCTTTTGCACCCTTTAAGAATATATATATATAAGCTTTTTATTTTTATTTTGTATTGGAGTAGAGCTGGATAACAGTATTGGAATAGCTTCCAGTGGACAGCAAAGGGACTCAGCCATACATGCACATGTATCCAGTCTCCCCCAAACCCCACTCCCATCCAGGCTGCCACATAACATTAAGCAGAGTTCCCTGTGCTATACAGAAGGATCCGTTGGTTATCCATTTTAAGTATAACAGTGTGTACTTGTCCATCCCAAATGTCCTAACTATCCTTTCCCCTGCAGCAAGCGTAAGTTGGAAGAAACATCTTTTTAGATGCTCCAAGCCAGGCTTCAGCAATACGTGAACCGAGAACTTCCAGATGTTCAAGCTGGTTTTAGAAAAGGCAGAGGAACCAGAGATCAAATTGCCAATATCTGCTAGATCATCGAAAAAGCAAGAGAGTTCCAGAAAAACATCTATTTCTGCTTTATTGACTATGTCAAAGCCTTTGACTGTGTGGATCACAATAAACTGTGGAAAATTCTGAAGGAGATGGGAATACCAGACCACCTGACCTACCTCTTGAGAAACCTGTGTGCAGTTCAGGAAGCAAGTTAGAACTGGACATGGAACAACAGACTGGTTCCAAATAGGAAAAGGAGTACGTCAAGGCTGTATATTGTCACCCTGCTTATTTAACTTATATGCAGAGGATATCATGAGAAACGCTGGGCTGGAAGAAGCACAAGCTGGAATCAAGATTGTTGGGAGAAATAGCAATAACCTCAGATATGCAGATGACACCACCCTTATGGCAGAAAGTGAAGAGGAACTAAAAAGCCTCTTTAAAGTGAAAGAGGAGAGTGAAAAAGTTGGCTTAAAACTTAACATTCAGAAAACTAAGATCATGGCATCTGGTCCCATCACCTCATGGGAAATAGATGGGGAGACAGTGGAAACAGTGTCAGACTTTGTTTTTTTGGGGCTCCAAAATCACTGCAGATGGTGACTGCAGCCATGAAATTAAAAGACGCTTACTGCTCGGAGGGAAAGTTATGACCAACCTAGACAGCATATTAAAAAGCAGAGACATTACTTTGTCAACAAAGGTCCGGCTGGTCAAGGCTGTGGTTTTTCCAGTGGTCATGTATGGATGTGAGAGTTGGACTGTGAAGAAGGCTGAGTGCCGAAAAATTGATGCTTTTGAACTGTGGTGTTGGAGAAGACTCTTGAGAGTCCCTTGGACTGCAAGGAGATCCAACCAGTCCATCCTAAAGGAGATCAGTCCTGGGTGTTCATTGGAAGGACTGATGCTGAAGTTGAAACTCCAGTACTTTGGCCACCTCATGCGAAGAGTTGACTCATTGGAAAAGACCCTGATGCTGGGAGGGATTGGGGGTAGGAGGAGAAGGGGGAGAGAGAATGAGATGGCTGGATGACATCACCGACTCGATGGGCGAACTCCGGGAGTTTGTGATGGACAGGGAGGCCTGGTGTGCTGCGATTCATGGGGTCGCAAAGAGTCGGACATGACTGAGAAACTGAACTGAACTGAACTGAATATCCTTGTAGAATTAACAGTGGTAGTTGGACTTGGTGAGTACTTAACCAGGCACTGTTCTGATTTTTTCCCCATACTGTGTGGCTCTCAGGATCCCCTCTTCAATCCCAGGGGACCAGGGATTGGACCCATGCCCTGAGCAGTGAAAGCAAGAAGCCCTAACCACTGGGCTGCATAATAAGAAGCGACTGTATAGCACAGGGAACTCTAGTTAATGCATCGTGGTGACCTGGATGGGAAAGAAATCCAGAAGGGAGGGGATGTATGTATACTGATGGCTGATCCACTTTGCTGTTCAGTAGAAACTAACACAACATTGTAAAGCAACTAAACGCCAGTAAAAATTAATTTAAAAAAGAAAACAATTTTTAAAAACAAACATTACACTATTGGGTTTTTATCAGAAGCTAGGCTATTCTGAATGAGAACTGGCAGGTAACTTGGCATCTAACCATCTAAGTACAGGAATACTGGTGCCCTGAGGAACCAGTCCTTCTGTACATCACTTGCTGCGGAAGAGAATGAACCCACACATGGGTCTCTTTGCCCTGAAGTTAAGCAGGAGTCTGGCTACTTCCATTTGGGCAAAGACAGCCCTTTCCCTTCATTGACTTCCATGATTTCCTCACCGATTTTTGTCTCGAATCCCTGTCTAGCCCTGGGGACTTGGCAACCTAGTTTCCAAACAGTTCAGGCCTTGGCAGCATCTCCACTCCAAGTTCTAGTATCTGGTGACTGCAACTAATGCCAGGGCATCAGCAGCAGACTTGGCCTCTGACTATCACGGTTGAGACTGGAAACCACACATTCATGGCTGAGCTGCTTCTTGGGATGGATAACATCGCCTTGGAAAATACTTCAAACAACCCTGTTGAGAGGGTAAACTACACAAAGAACCTGTGGCTCAGGGCCAAACTAATTCATCCTTGCTCATGCAACACCTAAGGGGAACTGGCAAAACCACAGGGAGTCACCATGACCAAGATTCCGATGGTTCCAGGTGGAAGGAAGCCCCCAGGTGCAGAGATGAGGGCAGAATGAGAGACGGTTGATGCTCGGGTGCAAAGAAACTCGAAAAGACAAGGGGGGCATGTTTTTGGACAGATCTTCATGTTTGAGTTTAAAATATACTGAGATTTCCTTGGTGATCCAGTGGTTAAGAATCTGCCTTGCAATGCAGAGGCGGCGAGTTCAATCCCTGGTTGAGGAACTAAGATCCCACATGCTGGGGAACGACTATGCCTGCACACCGCAACCACTGGGCCAACCCGTCACAGCTAGAGAGTCCATGTGCTGCAAAGAAACACCCCGTATGATGAAACGAAGATCCCGCGTGCTGCAACCAAGACCCAACACGGCCAAACTCACTAATTAGCTAAAAAATAATCATATATACTAACTTGAACTAATAACTAAAAGTTTATCAACAGGACTCCTGACCAACAGGCCAGAATGAACAGATGGGGTCCGAGAGTCCCTGATTTCTACTGGGGGTTCCATTTGGCTCTGGAGGTGACACCCATGATCTGGACTGGGCCAATAAGCATAGCTTGTTCCTCTTCGCCACTGTGATTTCATCCTGGGCACATGACCAGAGCAGATCCAAAAAAAAAAGGAATAGCAGAGTTCTTTCTGGCGCTGCTGGGAACAGGGGTGCATATGGCCCCATGACCCACTGAAAGCCATTTGAAGATCTCAAGGGGAGATCCTCAGGATAAAGTTGACAGCAAGAACAGAGAAACAGAAAAAAGAAATCAGGACCCCTTAGTGAATGTGCTGAGCTGCATCAAAATCATGCCTTTTGGATTTTCAGTTTCATAAACCAATACATCCTTTGCTGTTTGAGCCAGGCTCTTTTGTGTTGTTTTTTTAATTATTTGGCTTCGAACCATGGTGCTGAAGAAGACTTCTGAGAGTCCCTTGAACAGCAAGGGGATCAAACCAATCAATCCTACCGGAAATCAACCCTGAATATTCAGTGAAAGGACTGATGATGAAGCTGAAGTTCCAAAACTTTGGCCACTTGAGGCGAAGAGCTGATTCATTGGAAAAGACCCTGATGCTGGGAAAGACTGAAGGCAGGAGGAGAAGGGGACGACAGAGGATGAGGTGATTGGATGGCATCACTGGCTGGACATGAGTTTGAGCAAACTCCAGGAGGTAGTGAAGGACAGAGAAGCCTTGTGTGCTGCATTCCTTGGGGTCACAAAGAGTCAGACATGACTGAGAGAATGAACACCACCACCAACAAAATTTATATGGCTGTGTTGGGTCTTAGTTGGGGCACAGAGGATCTTCCATTGCAGCTTGAGGCCTTTGTAGGTGTGGCTTATGGGCTTAATTGCTCTGCAGCATGTGGGATCTTAGTCCCCCCACCAGGGATTGAACCCAAATCCCCTGCATTGCAGGGTGGATTCTTAACCACTGGACCACCAGGGAAGCCCCCTAAACCAGCCTTGTGTTGTGTTTCTTTTACTTGCCATCTCAAGAGTCCTGTTGCAAGATGCATTTAAGATAAACACTTGATTGCAAAGCATGGCAATGCGACTTGCTGAACACTGTGAGTTTAATTCACTTGGTAAATATTTTTCTCTCTTGAGACGGATGGTATAAACAGTAAGCTTCAGTCTATTTCAGACTGAATTATTTTACTATACTGTCAAAATCATGATTCCCTACTATTTTTTTTAAAGCCATAGCTTTGGGAGCCAAGAAGAGAGCAAACAGAAGTGAAAGACAAAGCAGAAAAGCTTCTGTGCAATAGTCCAGGGGAGAGAGATGACAGACAACCAGATTTCACAGACTGGTGCAGAAACTTATTTCGGTCATTATTAATAAGATCACCTAATAATAAAACAAGAGCAATGCACCAATCAATCAAAAGCAATGCAATGCCTTCTGGCACAAATGTAAAGCCACCCACAGGTAGTCTTTTATCAACCTTCTCCAAAATGTTGCCTGAGAAATGCTCCCTGTAGCATGCTTCCACCCCCTGCAAGGACATTCCTGCAGCATAAGGACCTGGGTGTGGGCTGGGAGGTGATGTCAAGCCTGCACTGAAAATGGAGAAACTGAGGTTTGCAAAGCTGCAGGCTTTGCTCAGGTTCACAGGACTACAAAGTGGGAAAGGCCAGGCATTGGTGGACCCAGGTCTTCTGGCTCAAATTCAGAGCACCCTGTGTGTCCCCAGTGGTTCGGGAGGTACCTCATGTCTAGGAAAGACAGGAGGCTGACACCAAAGAGGTTTTCCTCAGACCTCCTATAAGAGCAAAAGATTAAGAAATGAGCATGATGGACAGTCTAAAAAAGAAAACGACCAACATCTGAATTTTAAAAGTTACCCCTAGAAACACACCCCCCTTTACCACACTTCTATTCCTAATCCCCACTGGCCACAAAGCTTTGGCTGGTACTTGAAAGACCTAACATTCAAAAGTTAAACACAGGCTGATGACAGCACTGATTTTATATTTTTCAAAAAATAAAATTAAGATTTAGGAGCTCAAGTACTAATATCTAGAATACCTAAAAATTTGTACTAGCATTTTTGAGGCATTTGTAGTTTTTCTGAGAGTTCAGAAATCAATCTGTTTTATGTATGTATGTATGGATGCATGTATGTATATACTTTTTATTGAAGTATAGTTGATTTACAATGTTGTGTTAATCTTCTGTACAGCAAAGTCATTCAGATTTATATGCATACTTTTCAGATTCTTTATTATTGGTTATTATAAGATATTGAATATAATTCTCTGTGCTGTACAGTAGGTCTTTGTTGTTTATCTATTTTATTAATATATATAATAGTGTTAATTCCAAACTCCCAATTTATCCCTCCCCTATCCCCTTACCTTGCTGGTAACCATAGGTTTGTTTTCCATGTCTGTGTGTCTGTTTCTTTTTGTAACTAAGTTCATCTGTATCCTTTTTTTAGATTCCACATATAAGTGATATAATATGATATTTGTTCTTCTCTGTCTGAATTACTTCATTTAGTATGATAATCTCTAGATTCATCCATGTTGCTGCAAATGGCATTATTTCATTCTTTTTTATGATGAGTCATCATCCATTGTGGGCTTCCCAGGTGGTACAGTGGTAAAGAACCTGCCTTCCAATGCAGGAGTCCTAAGAGATGTGGGTTTGATCTCTTTGGTCAGGAAGATCCCCTGGATCCCCCACTCCAGTATTCTTGCCTGGAGAATCCCATGGACAGAGGAGCCTGAGGGCTACAGTCCATAGGGTCACAAAGAGTCAGACATGACTGAAGTGATTTAGCACGCATGCATGAAGTCCATTGTACATATGTACCACATCTTCTTTAGTGATGCTGTCTCTATAAAAAAACAATTCAGGCCTGTCTTGCACGGAGTCTGAGTAGGAATAATTGGAGGATCAACTCCTAAGGAAGAATTGTAAAGAGATGATATTTTACCCATGGCTTCGCACTAGAACCTTAAGCTTTTCTGATAATTCCTAAATTATATAGCTCATAGTAGCTTTGAGCATTTTTGGGGGGCTTCAACTGAACAGGGTATCCAAAGGGTATCTTTAGTTTAAATATACCAAAGGCCTTTGAAACATAGTGGGGAGGGAAATCCACAGCACTTTAATTAGCAGTAGGAAAAAAAATCCTCTTTCAAGACTGTTATGGCTCACTTATCATGATTTTAATAAACTTTCACTCAAGAAACAAAACATTCTTCTTAGCAGATATATCACATAAGCAGTCCAAAAAATTAAATATCTTCACTGAAATACTGACTTTGGAATTCATCCTGATGTATGATTCAGATGCGTGTGACATTTTCAGAGCTACAGAAAATCAGTGCTCACCTGGATCTCACCTATTCAAAAAATAAATTTAGTACAAGGGAAATCTTAATAGCTCTCTGTTTAAAACTGGTATATCTCCAAGCACAAGCAGAATTTCATCTTGTTCTAATTTAGACCTGGAACAGTTGAGGGAAAATCACTATATTGTATGCTCCTTCACAATAGATATAAGAATGAACAATACTTATGATGTGCATGTCAGACTAAAATGAATGCCAGTTAATAAAGGTTAAGGATAATTAACAAAGTCATTAATTATGGTATGCTTTTGCTTCTGTTGTCATGACTAACAAACCGTTTTCACATTTTTTGCCTTCATTACACTTGTTAATAGTCATAAATAAATAAATTCACAGTAGAGACATACTATTAGATATACATTTTACCTGAAATAAAAAATAAAGGAGACCAATGACACTTGTGAAGAATATATTCTGACAGTCTTAAGAACCTCAAATTTGAATATAGCATATATTTTCTCCTATAAAACTTGTGTTTTTAGTTAAAAAGCATCATTTTGTAAAACTCTTGCCTTCCATGCCTAACACCAACAGTTACCTTCCTTCTTGAAATTATTTTTTCAGTAAAAGCTTTCAATTTGAGCACAGTTTTAAATTTACATAAAAACTGCAAAGATGGTATAGTGTTCCCATATATCTCTAATCAGTTTCTCCTATTACTAACATCTTATATTAAATTGGCACATTTGTTACAATTAATGAACCAGTAATAATAGACATCAAAATTGTCAGGAGGCAGAACACCTAGAAGTTATGATGAACACCTAGAAATCTTCACTGAGATCTACATTTATCAAACTTAAAATAAGTTTCCAATTTGGAGTAGGAGAGAATTCATTTTGCAAGAGGTTCTAGTAGAGATAAGCAGCATGGATAATAAAAACTTACTGAAGGAAAACTTCATTTAAAATCCCATCTCATTTATCTAAGGGTTCATCTAATAATTTCTAGAACAAACTGGAGAAAGTTCCCAAATACTCCATTCTTGGTATCAAAACACCTCTGTTCAGCGCACAAAAAAGCCCTACTTGAGAACTCCTGGTTTGTCACTAATTTATGTAACAAATCCTATTTTCAATTGACTGAAGGATATGCTCTAGAGATCATTCCCTAAATCACTACAAAATTCAAATTAGCAAAAAATAAAAGAGGTAAAAGTTTAAAACTTGATTCAAGAGTTTCCTTGTCTTTTTTTCAATTGCTGGCAAAAATCATTGTCCTAGTTTTAGCTTTACTGTTCACTAATGAAGACTTGCAATAAGATCCTTGGCATTGCTTATCAACTAAATGTGGAAGACTCTGCTCACAGTTTTTTCAAAAATCTGCATTCAAAACAACTGGAAGAACGGATCAGAGAGGGAAAAGGGATACATTTCAGCAAAGCAGAAAGACAAGCTGTCCTCAAGTTATCAGTCACTACACAGAGCTGGAAACAACCTCGGGTGGTACCTAGTACTTCTGAAGATGCCCAGGGAATCCTGACTCTTCTGCAGAAGTGAAGAAGTCAGATACCACTGCCCCGAACAGAGGGAGGTCCACAGAAGTAATTTTTTTCAATGATAATAATAAAGGAGGAGGAGGAGAAGGTTGGCCTCTACTCCCACCTGACTTCAGAGCTCTGCTACCTCCAAAATGCAGTTTAGATTAAGCCCTGGACCTCAGCACGAGAATCACAAGGGTCCTTTACTGGATTGGAGGCCCCCCCCCCCAAGAGATCCTAGTTCCCCAGCTCTGAGGCAGGGCCCAGGAATCCGTATAATTCACGAGCATCTCAGGATTCAGATATACGTCCTTGATGACACTTGAAGACACTGACTTGGGGCTACAAGCCACAGGCGGCCTGCAGGCCAAACCAGCTCTCTCCACCCAGGGACTTGCCCCACAGGACTTGTAGCCAGCCATAGGACAGATATGTCAACCTAATTACATGTTACAGAGTTAGGGAGTGCTGCCGTGTCAGCCTTCTCTCAGCCAGTCCTTACCCTGAATTACATTCAATTCCACATGTGATAACTCTCGTAGGTTAACTCCCCTCAGGTCACATCAACCAGCTGGTCAGCACGAAGGACTAATGACAGATGGAAAGTGAGTATGAATTCTGCTCCTGTAAAATCTTAGCTCCAATCTGAGGCTCTCTGGTATTCCCAGTCAGAGTCTCCTCGCCCCCACTTAGCAGTGATCTCAGAAATGGAAGCATCCTGCTGCTACTGAAAGAGCCTGGAAGCCTCCCCTTTGAGTCATGGCTCAGAAGGACACCTGCCGAGTGCTCCCTCCACAAGTTAAGGTTCTGCCACGTGCCTTTCCTCCTCCGCACCAGAGCTCAGAGAATCCTTCATGACCACGCACGATGCTGAAACACAGCTGGTCTCAACTCTGGCTGAGGCCCCAGGCGGGAGGGCATTGGAAGGTTACCCGTGTTCAGGCCCCACCAGACCCCTGACTCCAAATTTCTGGTTGCCTCCTGGGCCTCAGCGTTGCTTTAAGAGGCTCACAGGTACTGCTAACATCCACCCAGGGGCGAGACCCACCGGGAACACTTTTGTTCTTCTCTAGATGGACATCCTGCAAGTGGACACAGTTTTCCGTGCCCTGCCTCACAAATGGAATAATCAATTACTGCTGAATGAAACTGACTGTACTTACATACCAGACAGCTTCTACTGCCGTAACAGCTAAGCAACCCCAAGGATGAAGACTGACCATGTGACGCTCTAACACCTGGTGTCACCTCCCCTCCAGTGTGAAGGCGGTCCGGGAACGATCGAGTTGCCTTCTCACTGTGCCTCTAGCGCTGGGTTGAGACATGTTCTAAAAGTTCTCAAAGTTGGCAAAGGCAACAGTTTTCACCAAATCCTGGGACGTCTCGCTGAAAAGTCACCATTATCAAAAATAAGAGCCAAAAACAAGCTAATCCCAGCAACTAACTACCTTCTGCCAGTCCTAAGGGTGGCCAGATTTGGCGAATAAAAATGCAGCACACTTGGTCAGTTTGAATTTCAGATGAACAAATGATTTTTTCAGAGTGTAATTACGTCCAGTGCGATATTTAGGCAAACTTAACACTAAAAAATTTATTCACTGTTTAACCGAAAGGCCTCTTGACCAAGTGTCCTATGTTTTATCTGGCACCTGTACCAGTACCAGCCCTCAAAGAGTCCATTTGTCGCCTTTTGCTACTTTGTTTTAGGAGAAAGAGATGATGGTATTACAAGATTAAAAAAAACATTTGAAAACCCTCTGTTTGCTCCCCAACAAAACACTTCGGTCTTCATGGTATAGAAATTACCCAGAACAGAATATCAACAGAATATCCCTCTCTCCTTTTCAAAGAACTGAGTTCTTTAGCTCTGAACAAAGCACAAGAAGGAGGAGAAACTTTTGTTGCTGGCTGCAGCTGAGCAAATTGATCAAACAAAGGAAGCTTTCAGCTCAAGCTTTGCATCTCACATACACACACAGAGACTTCAGCAAACTCTATAGAGAAAGTAGAAACGGTGAGGAAATTTCATCTGGCTAATCTCGTAATTATGAAGTTTGATTTCCGGTTTCTGCTCCTAGAGAGAGATGGAGAGAAAACACCAGCAGAAAAGGAGAGAGAGGAGAAGGGAGAAAATCTGCATAATCGGATTTACTCTTTCAGCAAATCCTGAGGACCAGAGGACCGAGGAGAGACAGATGGACGGCGGACACACACGACAGGGTGGTGAGTGTCAGGATGGAGTTTTCTACTGAATCCTCGGCATCTGGAGCTGTGCCTGTAACACAGAAGCATTCAGCCATTAATGTTCAGTCTCTAAGTTGTGTCTGACTCTTTGCAACCCCATGGACAGTAGCCCACCAGGTTCCTCTGTCCATGGGATTTCCCAGCTGCAAAATACTGGAGTGGGTGGCCATTTCCTTCTCCAGGGGAACTTCCCAACTCAGGGACTGAACCCATGTCTCCTACATCTCCTGCATTGCAGGCGAAATCTTTTACCACTGAGCCATCGGTGATTCAACCATTCATATTCATGTTCAATATTTGTCGGGTAAAGAGCAAAAGTATGTGTACAGACCTGGAGAAGGGAAAGGGGAGATCAGAGATGGTTCCCCAAGGATATGATGCCTGATGCTCTGGGAAAAGTGAAAATGAATTGGTCAGGCAAAAGCATTCTGGCCAGGAGGAGAGACTGCTGCAAAGCTCCGGGCTCCCGTGAGTGAAGAGATCCGCCACTGAACAGCGAGAGCACAGGTGGGAGGTCCGGAAGGAGGCTGGTTGGGATGGAGATCGGCGAGTCCATCAGGAAGATGGCCGGAAATGGAAGCCCCAGAGGAGAGAGGATGCTCCAGGGTAAAGAGGGGGAGCTCTGGGTCACACCTTCCTCTTAAGGAAAGTGGAGGAAAGGAGGGACCCAAAGGAGACTAAGGAAGGGGACCCTCACATGAGGAGAGGAGCCAGGAGAAGTCACAGTCACAGGAGCCCAGACAGCGTGTCCCAGAGACGGAGGGGCTGGTGTCAGAGGAGAGAGAAAGCAGAGGGTTAAGGGATGATTCAGGGGCTTCCCAGGTGGCTCAAAGGTAATGAACCTGCCTGCAGCACAGGAGATGTGGGTTCGAGCCCTGGGTCGGGAAGATTCCCCTGGAGAAGGAAATGGCGACTGACTCCAATATCCTTGCCTGGAGAATCCCATGGACAGAGGAGTCTGGCAGGCTACAGTCCATGGACTTGCAGAGTCGGACTCAACTGAGTGACTAAGTCACCACCACCAAGGGATGACTTAGGGGTGACAAGTGGAAAAACTGGGCGCAGACATCAATCAGCGTTTGTGGCAACGGGGTGGGAGAAGTGGATAGTCCGAGGACAATGGGGCCACAGAGGTGCTGTTTCACAGGTGTTCCCTTACGGTGAGAGGGGCCTCAAGATATGCTGAGATGCAGAGATGGAGTCCCAGGCCGGAAAATGCTGATCACACAGCTCAGGGATGAAAGCAAGCTGGGATGCAGCGAGCCAAGACAGCAGTGGGAGGGATTTTTCAAAATTCCTTTCCCTTGGGTCCCTTCTGGAAGCCCCTGAAGCCCTACGGTATGAACTAGCCATGGCCCAGCCCACTCCCCAGCATCCTGGCTCTTACCAGACAAGTGGCAAGAAAATGAACATTGCAAAAGGTTGTTGACTAGAGGATCCAACTCCACCCCGTTCATTTAGAAACACAAAACAAAACCACAAAACCCTGTGAGCTGGAAAGAGGAAGGCTCACACAGATCAGTCCTTCTGCTGGCTCCTCTAAGGTCTCCGACTCTTTGGGCGGCCAAGAATCTCCATGGAGATAAATTACAAAAAGGTCACCCAGGAATTCTGCTGCCTCAGCAGTGACTGAACCAACTTCTGTGCAGGGACAATGAAGAACAGGCAGCCGGGGCCGCTGGCTGCTGTGGCACTGTGTTATCTAGGAGTGGTGCAAAGCCCATGTCTTTTGCATAAAACAACTCAAAGATCTAGTTAGTCTCTACTCTCTAAAAAAATTATGGAAACGAAATCGGGCACTCTACATCTCTGCCTAACAACAGTCAACTATTACTTCTTTAAATGAGTCCCAAACAACTGGCAATAAATGACTTATTCAAGATGCCATTTGCACAATCCTAAAAACCGCACTAACATAACATGGATTAAAAACTTCTAAGCTTCACAGTTTGTAAGAGTCTCACTCCACTGAAAAAGAAACAGTATAAAAAGGCAGTTCAATATCAAGTGCAAACTGGAACCAGACCAACCACCAACTTCTGTTGCTCCTTGAAATTGTTTTCGTCAGGTCATAAACACACACAGTCCGGCTGGAGAAGGTCTAAAGACAGAATAAAGATAATGGAACTTGAAGTCCACAATCAGGGTCACCAGGGGCTATGGAGAGTTTTTATTATGTATATAACAGGTACATAATAAGCATTTTAACTGTATGGATGTGTAAGGGAGTGACTACTTATAGAGAAAAAGTGGTACAGTCCCTTCCAAGACATCTGTGTCCATCCGAACAACCGAATGGATCACACCGACTACCTATATTGAAGCTATGCTTTGAATAAGGTGAGAATAAATTCTCTAGGTAGCTTTATTTTATCATCCTTTCTTTATCATCTTTTATCATCCCTTCAACTGAGATGTTGAAAATCTAAGGAAAAAGAAGCAGCTCATATACCTGGTGGCAGACACAGTGGCTGAAGAACAGGCCATATGAGAGCAGTCAGACCCAATGAACTGCTTCCTGGTTCTGCCTCAGTCTGTCTCTAAACATTAGGATCTGAAGGTCAGTGGGCAGAATCACTATCTCAAGTGTGATCCCCTGGCCAGCAGCACGGTAACAGCCATAGCATCTTAGGGGCCACACCAAACCCACTAGATCAGAATGCACATTAACCAGACCCGCCAGGGGTGTTCATCCATGTTGGAGTTTGGGAAGCAGTGGTCAGAGGAGCAAGACTGTCTGGCTTTCAGTCTGGTTTACCTCGTACCTAAGTGTTAGTCATTCAGTCATGTCTGACCCTTTGCAAACCCATGGACTGTAGCCCGCCAGGCTCCTTTGTCCATGGACTTTTTCAGGCAAGAATAGTGGAGTGGGTTGCCATTTCCTTCTCCAGGGGAATCTTCCCGACCCAGGGATTGAACCCAGGTCTCCCACATTGCAGGCAGATTCTTTGCCATCTGAATCACCAGGGAAGTCCTACTGCACACATAAAGATAATACTAATACAGAGACCAGGCACATTGCCTCAGGAAGTTATCAAGTGCTACTTTCATTACATTTCATTGTATAACATTTCCAATTTTATTGACTTTTTCTCCAAAGTAAGAGTCTTCTCTTTCTTTATCCAGAGGCCTTAAGTTTTCAAAGCAGTCTGGCATCATGATACCATCTAAGGTCATGCCAGCTTTATATTATGTCCAGTAATAGGGTGGGGTGAAATAGGAAACATTTTTTTCAAGTTCAACTTTAGATATGATTATATGTTTTTTCTTTTTATTTTTAGGGGGGGACAATTGTTAACTGACTCATTAGCAAATCAGGTGTTTTCCCCAGCAAGCTAGGAAGTTGTTTGGAGCATTATCCAAAAAAGTGACATGTAATCAGAACCACACAGAAGAGCCAGGGCTGGTGCCATGAAAAGCATGGAACACAGAAGTCGCTGGTGGTCCAGTGGATAAGAATCCGCCTACCAATGCAGAGTACATTGGCTCCTTCGCTGGTAGGGGAAGGTCCCACATGCCTTGGAGCAACTAAGCCTGTGTACCACATCTACTGAGCCCGTCTGCGTGCCAAAGCCTGTGCTCTGCAACAAGAGAAGCCACCGCAATGAGAAGCCCGCACATGGCAACCAAGAGCTGCCCCAGCTCGCTGTAACTAGAGGAAGCCCGCAAGCACCAAGGAAGACACAGCGCAACCAAAAATAAATAAATAATTAAAAAAAATTTTTTTAAAAGAACAGAACAGAGCTGTGTGCACAGGTGTTCACAGCAGACCTGAGCGTACGCACCTCCATCTGGAACGGCAGTCCTGCTAACTGAAGAGCTCAATGCATCCATGATACTTGTAAACTCTGGCACAGTGGGAATTACAAATCTATTTTATTCTGTCTGACAAAGTGTAGGAGGGGCTTAACAAATATCCATGAATGAGTGAGTGAATAAACGAACAGCACTGAATCCAGGTTCTCCCTACAGCACGCTGCACCTTATCTTTCAATTCCCTGCAAAGGTGAGAGAATTCAAGGGGACCCCAGGCCACTCTGGATTGCCCGACAGCCACTCCCCACACTGAGATGTCTCTTCTGAGGCTCCCATGATGGCCACTGGAGGGGCCTTCTCCTCTGGGAACAAAATCACTCCCACCCCATTACTACAATAGTTACCATCAGTTCCCTTATCTCCTTTACTTTAGGCCTTGGAAAGATAAACACAGCATCTTTAATAACCCTTATATAAATGAAGATCTGGGTATAGGTGGTTATTTTCAACAATGTGGCTTCATCTCCAAAATATACAAACAGCTCATGCCACTCAATAACAAAAAAAGCAAACAACCCAATCCAAAAATACGCAGAAGATCTCAATAGACATTTCTACAAAGAAGACATACAGAGGGCCAATAAGAACATGAAAAGATGTTCGGCATTGCTAATTATTAGAGAAATGCAAATCAAGACTACAATGAGGTATCACACTAGTAAGAATGGCCATCATTAAAAAGTCTACAAATAATAAATGCTGGAGAGGGTGTGGAGAAAAGGGAACCCTCCTACACTATTGGTGGGAATGTATGTTGGTGCACCAATGTGAAAAACAGTATGGAGGTTCCTCAGAAAACTAAAAATAGAGTTACCATATGATCCAGCAGTCCCACTTCTAGGTACATATCTGGAGAAAACCATAATCCAAAAAGATACTTGCATCCCAATGTTCATTGTAGCTCTGTTCACAATAGCCAGGACATGGAAGCAACCTAAGTGTCCATCAACAGATAAAAAGGATAAAGAAAATGTGGGACATATATACAATGGAATGTTACTCAGCCATAAACAAGAATAAAATAGTGCCATTTGCAGCAACACGGAGGGACCTAGAGAATATCATAGCAAGTAAGAGAAGGACAAATATCATATGTTACAGCTTATATGTGGAATCTTAAAGCAAGGTACAAATGAACATATCTACAAAACAGAAATAGAATAACAGATGTAGAAAACAAACACGATTACCAGTGGGTAGGCAGGCAGGGGGGGATAAATCGGGAGATTGGGACTGACATATACATACTACTACATATAAAATAGATGATCAACAAGGACCTACTATATGGCACAGGGAACTCGACTCAATCTCAATAATAACCTATGTAGGAAAAGAATCTGAAAAAGAACAGACACACATAGATATGTAACTAACTCCCTTTGTTGTACACCTGGAACTAACACAACATTGTAAATCAACTACAGTTCAGTTCCGTTCAGTTCAGTTGCTCAGTCATGTCTGACTCTTTGAGACCCCATGAACTGCAGCACACCAAGCCTCCCTGTCCATCATCAACTCCCGGAGTTCACTCAAACTCATGTCCATCGAGTCGGTGATGCCATCCAGCCATCTCATCCTCTGTCATCCCCTTCTCCTCCTGCGCCCCAATTCCTCCCAGCATCAGAGTCTTTTCCAATGAGTCAACTCTACAGTCCAATATAAAATAAAAACTAAACACCCACAACAGAACATCAAAGTCTCCTCCTCCTGCTGCTGAAATTGACTTTAAGGAGGCTGGCCTTTCTGTACTCTTTTGGCTGCTGTGATGTAGATGCTTTCTCTTAACTCAGTTGAAAAAGCAAGAACAACAATAGGGAAAGAAAGGAGAGGAGATTGGGAACAAAGAGGGTAACTGCCTTCTCAGTCAATTACACATGATTAGTATTAGCAGAAGAGGCTCGGGTTACAGACAGTTACACTAAAAAGGCCTTTGATATTGGACTATCTGGTTAAAGATTTACCAACCAAGCAGAAAAGATGGGAAAGAGGATTGATAATAATCGGGAAGAGGAAGCCAGAGCAGACATGGCAACTAGTTCACAGACTTAGAATCACACCCACTACTCATTATGCTCCTATGGGATGAGAGATCAGTTTATTAGCAAGCTCAGCAACTCCACTGATAATTTTTCTTAGAGGAAAAAAAAAAACCAGTTGTTTTTCTAATGCTCTTTTTCTAATGCTTTATAAACTCAGAAGGCTTGGGTGCAGGTGATATTACTCTCATGTCCCTGCAAAATCTGCCATTCACACGGATGGGGGTGTGGCCCGAGGAATGCCTCCCCACTTTTCTCTACATGATTAATTATTAGCCTTCAAATTCTGGCTCCAAAGTCACTTCCCTGGGAAGCCTCTCTGACAGCTCAGTAAGTCATCTCCTCCTCTGCATCCCTGCACGCTCTGCTGTTCGCTTATCGATGCTTCCCTCAAGGGGTCTTGAGTTCCTGAAAAGAGGGGCTGGATCTTAATCATCTTTGAAAATGATCTCTAAACAGTGAGTGTGAATCCCTGGAACAACTGAGAGATGCTAAGAGAAGTGCAGTAGGGTGCAGGTGGGACGGCCACTTCCACGCGGTACTGACGTGTGACTGCAAGCTATGTTGTCTTTCATGTATAAAAGGGAATAATCTCTCTCCCAAATATCTCTTGGGATTGTGGGAAACAAAATGAATCTGAAAGCACTTGAAAATCAAAAGGAATCCATAAATGTAACATCAACCTTTTTGGTGGTAAAAGCTAAGGAAAGCAGATTCTTTATTGGATGGATCAATGGATGGATGGGTGTATGAGCGGATGGATGGGTGAATGGATGGGTGGATGGACGGGTGGGTAGGTGGGTGGGTGGATGGATAGATGAATGGGTGGATGGATGCATGGGTAAGTGGGAGGGCAGACAGATGAATGGTTGGATAGGTGGATTGTTGGGTGGATAAAGAGTAGTTAACCAGCCATGAAGCAGCTAACAGGAAGATAGAGAGAGGAAGCATCTAACTTCAAGTCTTTCCAGACCATCCTCTCAGGGAAACATCTCCCCAGGGATTCTGAATTTAGAAATGGGAAGATGGGAGAAGGGAATAGCCCCACCTAATTAACAAAATGTTATCTAATGAGTACACATAAACAACAGCCCTGGTCTAAAAGCTAGTAACTCCTCTCTCATATTTACTTAGCATTTATGTAGTATTTTAACATGTATTGATTTAGAATGCATAAGTTTAATATTTAATGTGACATAAATAGATTGCCATCAAGGTTCTCAAAGAACCCTCACTAGAGGCAATGATTCTATTTTTAAACTTAAAAAAGGCAAATGAGTTTCAACAAGATAGTTTAAAAACCTAGTTCAAAGAATAGGGGAGAAAGTTCATAATAGGATAGTTTTTCATCAATTTTAACTTCAACTAAAAATGCAAGTTGCAGCACAAGAATCGGGTCTAAAGAAAACACAAAGTGTGCACTAAAAATTATTTGAACAGCTTTCTCTGTCAAGAGGTGAATGAACTAAAAAAGATCCCTTTCTGAGTTTAATTTCACTAGGCAGTGTTTAGGTTTACAGTAAAGGAAAAATATATCCATAAACTGTGTGCCAAGTATCTGCCAAGGGAGGTTGTTTAGGAAGGAGACTTAATTTTGCTGTGGCCATACAGGGACACTGCCTGGAGAGCAGAGCCACATTTTAAAAGGGCTCCCTGTGCCCCAGCAGATGGACTGCAAACTTGACCAGACTGCAGACACCGTGTCCTCCACCCTCACCAGTTGAACGCATTAACTTCTCTACCCCTTCCCATATGCTTTTTCACACAGTCACAAACATGTCCAGCAGATGGTAGGTAAAAAAGAAAGAAATCGATCAGCTGAGCAAAAAGTGAAAAACCTTTTTCTAAAGGAGGCATCCAATCTCCTCCAACCTCTGATTAGATGGGAATATTTTAAATAATCAAATGGCACAAAACACAAGTAATGTCTTCCCTGCCATCCTCAAGAAGCACTGCCCTTTTGTATTACAATATGTGAGATAATAGACTTCATGGATCTAACGCTAGTCTGTTTTCCTAACTCGGAATAATCACAGATTTTCTTAATATCAAAAAATACTGACACAATAATAGAGCCACCAGCAGTTCCCAGGCGGTGATTTTTCTCCACATTAAACAACAAACAAATGCAGGGCTCTCAGGGTTAGCACTTCAGGAATCAGACTGAACAATTCCATCTCACTAGCATCATGGCAAGAAAATGTTTTAAGTTCAGAAAAAAAAAATCCTCTCCTTTCATGAAATCTCTATTTTAATATAAACAACAGAAAGGCTATTTATGCTACTAAATCTGTATGTCTGGGTAGAAGTCCAAAGAAGCCAGACAAAGGACTTGGGGAAAGTACCTCCACTAAAAGGCAACAGTATACATAGCAGGGAAATGGTACACAGGAGTCACTGTTTCTGCATGGATACAGTTTCTTAAAAAAAAAAGGAGGCTTCTCTGAGTGAGTGAGAGAGAGTCACTCAGTCGTGTCCAACTTCTTGTGACCCTATGGACTGTATGTAGCCTTCCAGGTTCTTCTGTCCATAGAATTCTCCAGGCAAGAATACTGAAGTGGGTTGTCATTTCCTTCTCTAGAGGCTGCTCTGAAGTAGAAGAAAAGTTAGGAAAGGCCATGTGAGGGAAGAAATAGAACTGAAAAAAGAAGACCTGACTCAGACACCCACCTTTGCCCCCATTCCAGATGTGGCTCTCTGGAACAGCTTGGTTCTGTGAAATCCACATACAGACATGCACATGCATCTAAAGACACCCAGCGTATATTTTCACAGGTTAACAGCACCAGCAGAGGAAATAAGCAGACAATCCTATGTGCGTGCATGCTCAGTTGTGTCCAACTCTTTGCGACCCCAAGGACTGTAGCCCGCTAGGTTCCTCTGTCCATGGAATTTTTCAGGCAAGAATACTGAAACAAGTTGCCATTTCCTCCTCCAGGGAATTTTCCCAACCCAGGGACTGAACCTGCATCTCTTAAGTCTTCTGCATTGGCAGGCAGATTCTTTACCCCTGCGTCACCTGATCCTATCTATTCTCAATTTCCAAATGATAGACTCAGTTGTTAGGAGAGTATTTTAAATCTCAAGGAATTTCACTTATTACAGTAGATCATCTCTTGGTATGCCTAGCTCTGAACCAAAATGTCTTACTTCTGTGAATAGATATGTTTAGAACTTTATTGTTTATCTTAAGTTTAAAAAAGGTTATTAAAATACTTTGAGGAATTGAATCAATACACTCATGACTCAAAAGGGATAGTGATGTGCCCCCAGTAATTTCTAGAAGCTGTTTAGTCATTAAGAGATCCTAGCACTTTTTGGAATGTTTCAACTCTTGCACCTTCCAACTGGTACGCATGTTGAGGTTTCTTTTAAAGAGGAGAACAGGCATAGAAACAGTCCTACAGAACTTCTAGCTTTGCATTAGTAGGATGCAAATAATAGACTCTGGAAGGGTTACTTTTCTTTTCTTTTTCTTTTCTATTCCTTCTCCACCCTGACACACATACACACCATGGCATATCTGGTTGATATGTGATAAAATAGTTCTACATGATCAGATGGGATGGATATTCATTGGGGAGGTAATCTGGTCATGTGACAGTCTTCAATAAAATATCAAAGAAAAATAAAAGTGTGCATGAAAATAAGCATAATGGTGAAATTTTAATTTCAATTTTTAAAAGTGCTCCAAGATTCTTCAAAAACTAAAGCCATTTACAGCTGAAAAATGAAACATATGCACTATATTATCTATCTGGGCATCTACGTATCTATCTATTTGGTATATATAAACCTGCTCACTAAAAAGGCTAAAATTAAAAGGACTAGCACCACCAAAAGTTGGTGAGAATACGGAACAATAGAAATTCTCACATATATTCTATTTGTGTATAGAAAGATACAACTAATTTAGAAAAAGGTCTAGTAGTACCTTATGAAACTAAACATTCTGCTGGGTTATAGGGTATTTATTTCACTAAGAGCAATGAAAGCATATGAAAACATATATATCCACAGAACAACTTTATAAAATGTTCACAGCAACTCTATTTACAACAGCCCCAAACCAGAAACAACTTGTTTCTATAGGAGAGTGAATAAACACACTGCAGAATATTCCTCCAGTGGAATATTACTCAGCAATAAAAATAAGTGATCCATTGTTTCAAGAAACACATGGATAGATCTCAAAAGAAAATTATGGTAAACAAAAGAAGCCAGGGTCCATATTGCATGATTCCAATTATAGGAAGTTCTAGCACAGGCAAGAAAGTAACCTAAGATGGAAAAAATTAGAACAGTGGTTTCCCCTAAGAGGCAGGGGCAGAAACTTACTGAGAGGAGCATAAGGGAAATTTCTGGAATGATATTCTGTACTGCAATGGGATTTAGGGTTGCACAGGTGAATGCATATGTTAACACTTAAGATGTGTGTATTTCTTTGTATGTAAATTTTCCTATGAGAGAGAAATCAAACACATATTGAATGCTAATTAATGCTATTCATGCTGCAGCATTTGGAAGAAAGGGCACAGTAATTTGATACATATTTTAAAATTCATGGAAAAAGGGGATGGATTAATTAATGCATAGAAGGATGAATGAATTGAGAGATAAGTAATAAAGCAAGTGTGTGCTTGTGTGCTAAGTCACTTCAGTTGTGTTCCATTCTTTGCAACCTCATGGACTGTAGCCCGCTAGGCTCCTCTGTCCATGTGATTTTCCAGGCAAGAATACTGGAGTGGGTTACCATGCCCTCTTCCAGGGGATCTTTCCAATCCAGGGATTGAACCTGCATCTCTTATATCTTTTGCATTGGCAGGCGGGTTCTTTACAGCTAGCACCACCAATAAAGCAAGTATAGTAAAATGTTAATTAGAGAATTCCAGTGGTTAGTATGGGGTATTCCCTGTAAATTTCTTTTAATTTTTTTAGTGGACAAATATTTTCATGAATATTGGAAGTAAGTTGGAAAAAAATTTATTATAGTCCCATAATGGTATCATTTAGAAATTTATTTTCACGATCATTGTATAAGCAAAGAGGACCTAAGAAGTCTTCTTTTTTTTTGAGAGTGAAAAAGATTAAACTTTTGCAAGTAGGTCCAAATGCCAAATAAACACTGTATTTTACACCTACTTTGGAGTGAATAAAGCCCCCACTTGATGCCCAAGAAGGACAAGGGCATATTTACAATCCAAATATACCTGAAAGACTATTTTGGAAATAACCACATACTTTCCTACCCATGACTCTCCAGTTGCTGGGTTCTAACAGGTCCCTCTTGTTACAAAAACTGCTTGCCACATACTAATGGGCTTTGAACACAAACCAGAAGGTTCCCCCAAGCCCAGCTAGGTGTAACTCCAAAATCCCACCTTGTTCAACTGGACCTCCCTCAGGAGCTCAAGAGAATTCCTGGTGAGAGCCCCTTACATCTTCTACACATCTGCATTCTCCACAACTAGCCCAGGAGATGCTCTTAGGATGCTCAGAAGTAACTGTTCAGGGTGGCTTTCCGAGGCTCAAAGGCCAACAAGGATCACGCAGTCGATATTTTTGTCTTTCTTCATAAAAACAAACAGGTCCATCCGGAGCCCCCTTATTTATACTGGTAAAATGCCAAGAGGGTCAAAATTGTGTGAAATTCTACTTTATTCCTCCAACTCATAAAGCAGCCCAGTGTGAGAGTGAAGGCTGCCTGGTGTCACATGGCGGACTCTATCACTTACTGTGTGATTTTTTGGGGTAAATGGTTGAACTTCTTTATGTCTCACATTCCTCTTCTATAAAATGAAGCTGGTATTTACAGCTATTGTAGGATTGACGCTAAAAAGCCTCTTGATGAAAGTGAAAGAGGAGAGTGAAAAAGTTGGTTTAAAGCTTAACATTCAGAAAACTAAGATCATGGCATCTGGTCCCATCACCTCATGGGAAATAGATGGGGAGACAGTGGAAACAGTGTCAGACTTTATTTTAGGGGGCTCCAAAATCACTGCGGATGGTGACTATGGCCATGAAATTAAAAGACGCTTACTTCTTGGAAGGAAAGTTATGACCAAACTAGACAGCATATTAAAAAGCAGAGACATTACTTTGCCAACAAAGGTCCGTCTGGTCAAGGCTATGGTTTTTCCAGTGGTCATGTATGGATGTGAGAGTTGAACTGTGAAGAAGGCTGAGTGCCGAAAAATTGATGCTTTTGAACTGTGGTGTTGGAGAAGACTCTTGAGAGTCCCTTGGACTGCACGGAGATCCAACCAGTCCATCCTAAAGCAGATCAGTCCTGGGTGTTCATTGGAAGGACTGAAGCTGAAGGTGAAACTCCAGTACTTTGGCTACCTCATGCGAAGAGTTGACTCATTGGAAAAGACCCTGATGCTGGGAGGGGTTGGGGGCAGGAGGAGAAGGGGGAGACAGAGAATGACATGGCTGGATGGCATCACTGACTCGATGGGCATGAGTTTGAGTAAACTCTGGGAGTTGGTGATGGACAGGGAAGCCTGGCGTGCTGCGATTCATGGGGTCGCAAGGAGTCAGACATGACTAAGTGACTGAACTGAACTGAATTATAGAAAGAAACTTCATTTCCACATTCTCAGGGTCAACGTGACAAAACTCAGGACCACTTTAAATATAGAATTTGGTACAGCCAAACGAATTAATGCTTTTAAATTTTGGTGTTGAAGAAGACTCTTGAGAGTCCTTTGGACTGCAAGGAGATCAAACCAGTCAATACTAAAGGAAATCAACTCTGAATAGTCATCAGAAGGACTGATGCTGAAGCTCAGGCTCCAATAATTTGGCCACCTGAGGCGAAGAGCTGACTCATCGGAAAAGACCCTGATGCTGAGAAAGATTGAGGGCAGGGGGAAGAAGGGGACGACAGAGGACAAAATGGTTGAATGGCATCACTGACTCAATGAATGTGAGTTTGAGCAAGCTCTGGGAGTTGGTGATGGACAGGGAAGCCTTGCATGTTGCAGTTTATGGGGTCACAAAATCAGACACGAATGAGCAACTGAACAAAGCTGCCTTAGGTTTTCCTCACATGTGCCTCCAGAGTTTAGAGCTTAGTCCATAGAGTTTAGGGTCCTATAGTCTCAGGGCAGGAAGGGACAGAGAAGACTACCTTATAACAGTCCTTTCTGAGACTCTTGGAAAGAAAACCCACAGTTGTCTTCTTCTCTGCTCCTCTCAGCATCTCCAGCAGCAGGGAAACCTGCCTGCCACCTCTCTATCCACTGCAGACGCCATGATCCATCTTTACACTGTGGCTATGTGGGCAGGATGAGATGCCCAAAGTTGTCCCGCCCTCACTGTAGCACTTTCTAATGTCACATGGAATGGAAAAAAGAACTACAGAAGAGGTGATGAAGGCCACGTACTCAAAGACAGGGAGGTTGTCCTGAATTGTCCTATGGGCCCAACAAGAATCTGCCTGCAGTGTGGGAGACCTGGGTTCCATCTCTGGGTTGGTAAGATCCCCTGGAGAAGGGAATAGCAACCCACTCCAGTATTCTTGCCTGAAGAATTCCATGGACAGAGGAGCCTGGCGGGCTCATAGTCCATAGTGTCGCAGAGTCGGACACGACTGAGCCACCAACATTTTCACTTTCAGCCTAACCACACGAACCCTTCAAAGTTGAGAACTTTCTCTGGTCATGATCAGAGAGACAGGGCAGAAGGAGAAGTCAGAGATATATGACATCTGAATAGGACTCCGCATTCTGCGGCCCGTTTGGCAGTGGAAGGGGCAAGGTGACAAAGGATACAGGTGGCCTTAAGGCGTGAAGACAGGCTCACGGCTGTCAGCCAGCAAAGAAACAGGGACCGCTGCTTGCTTTCTGTGAGGAACTCAATTCTGAAGACAACTTGAATGAGAGTTTGAAAGCGAACTCTAACCTGGAGTCTCCGAGAAGGACCCTGCCTTGCTGGTGCTTTGATTTTGGCCTTGTGATGCCCTGAGCAGAGGCTCAGCTGAGCGGCGCCCACACCTCCCACCAGCAGGAACTGTGGGGTCATATCCGTGCTGCTTCATGTCACTGATTTGGGCTAATCTGTGAAGCAGCCATAGAAAACGAATCTAATGGCCCTTAAAATATCTGAGTTTCCCAGCAGGTCTTCTGGTATCTTTATTTATTTATTTTGTTTAGAGCAAACACTCTCTGGGACTGGATCATCTTTCATAAACAAGGCTTTGAGGCTGCTCACTTAGCTGCCCTGCTTTTAAGAACAACAATGAGATGCCCCAACTTCTTTCATCTGATGAGCTCGGTTCAGCTATTCTGGGGCTGAACCTGTGAGGACCAGTCAGGATGAAGTTCTACTGGAGGACTGTGCGAATGTTGGGGCCTTGGGTCCAGCCCTGCACTTGCTAACATTATGGACGTGAAATGGAAAACACAGCATACAAAGTCAAGAGACCCAGTTTCAAGTTCTCCTTGGAATATGTTCTGCAGGGTAAACAGCGAGCTTAAATTTGGCCTCCTACGACCAAATATAATTCTCCAAGTGTGGTGAGAGCAGCACATGACATAGCAGGTTTATGTCTGAATCTGCTTTTAGAAACCACAAACTCAAGGCAGTCCAAAATCCATCCTGCCGTAGATGGAATGTCTGTGTACCACCCACCCCAGAATTAATGTATTGAAACCTAATCTCTAATGTGATAGTATCTGAAGAAGGGGCTTTTGGGAGGTGCTAATGTCATGAGGGTGGGGAGCTCATGAATGAGATTAGTGCCCTGATAAGCAAGAGGTCTCAGAGAGCTCCCTCTCCCATTCTGCTATGTGAGGACATCTGCAAAGCAGAAGTGGGCTCCTACCAGACACCACATCTGCCAATTCCTTGATCTTGGATTTCTCAGCCTCCCAAACTGTGAGAAATAAATTTCTGCTGCTTATTAGCCAACCAGTCTATGGTAATCTGTTACAGCAGCTTGAATGGACTAAGACATCCACTGTTCACCTTTATTTAATAAGAAAGTATGATCACTCTCCCAACAAAGTACTCATTCAAATCACTAATAAAATAGTATTAGAAACCAACTATAAGTTATAAATAATAAGAACAAGATGAATAGAATGCTGTTAACAACAAAATATTAAGAACCAAGTCACACAAGCTTTAATTTTCTCTGTTAAGACAGATTTCCATTTTAAAAATGATTCTTGTTGACCCTTCTCTCTGAGAGGAAAGATCTAAGCTCTAATTGTGGTGCAAAGGAAACAAACCACAACCACACTTGAGTATGATCAGTACAAAGTCATTCATGAGACTCTGCTACTAATTACTGGTTTGAAATCAGAGGTCTTACTAATATGACTCACCTTACGGATTGAGCTAGCTTTCACCAGTGTTTAGTCTTTAGTTCGGCTCTGTCAAAATGACATTAAATTCTTTCCTTCGATATGAATTCAGCCATTTTTCTATTCAAATTCTGAGCTCAGAAAAGTCAGTCTAGGCACATGAAATGTTCATTTGACTTGGACATGGTTGTCTCTGCTCATTACACTCATGTGTCTCTACCCCTGTGGGGCACAGATCAAAACAAGACAAATGAGAAACAAACCAGCCTGTTATAGCTCACTTCCATGCTAACTTCTCTTAAGCGAGCTTTTTCAAAACCCTTTTCTACTTTCCACAATCTCAAAAAATCTTGCCTGTTCTCATATTTGAGTATGTTTATGTATTTCATAGAAAACTCAGGGTTTGAACTATTTGAACATATTAAATCTGTATTTGATCATACTATCACCAGTGTAAGTACTATGAGTTTTACCTAATTGTTAATGAAAATTATTATTCCCAGTTTCAACTGATATTGGAAAACACCACGGTATCAATATTGTCCAATCAATGCTGTCCCTGCTTAAATATTTGATCACCGAAAGGACACCTCTTACCTAACTTACAACTTTTGGAAGCAATAAGTGGTGTTCTGTGTGCTTATGCTCTCTCAAATGCAACTTCTTGTGTCCCACTGTGGACAAATCCTTAAATATCTAGAAATAAACATCACAGAGACCTTACAGCTGGATTTTAGTCATGCAAGTGTTAACAGGTTTCATCATACTCAAGAGACTCCTGTCTAATTACATTAAAGTACCTTGGTGAAGTCCTTCCTAATTTATTTTTCTATTTCTATTCCGACTGGATTGTAAAATATGAGAGGGTAAGCACCCCTAAGTGATAAAGCTTACCCCAAAACATACTGTCCCTTCCACATCACCCTTTTTTGCATGACAAGTGTTTAGCACACTGTCTTCATACAGAGGGGCTTCCCTGGTGGCTCAGCGGTAAAGAATCCCCTGCCAAGCAGGAGACACAGCTTCGATCCCTGGGTAGGAAAGATCCCCTGGAGAAGGAAGTGGCAACCCACTCCAGTATTCTTGCCTGGGAAGTCCCACAGACGGAGAAGCCTGGGGGGCTACAGTCCATGGGGTTACAAAGAGTCGAACATGACTCAGCAACTGAGCACACACACTTCATAGAGCAGATGCTTAGCATTTAGGATTTTAAGGACAAAAAAGAGGAACATGGCTGTGAGTGAAGAAAGTGAAGATATACAACCAGCACCCAGGGGATGACAATGGAACATTCTAGCTGGAGGCGATGACTTAACCTGGCGAAGAACAGGAGATAAAGTTGGAACAGACATGTGAGGAAAGGCCAGATGTCATAATTTAGACTCCATACGTTGGGCAACAGAAAGTCAAGTTTTTCTGTGGGAGAGAAACATGAATAAAATGGTGTTTGTATGGGGTCACATGGAGAGAGCTTAGGTTGAAAGAATGGACCACAACAGAAAGACACATTGAAAGTGAAAGTGAAGTCACTCAGGCGTGTCTGACTCTTGCCTACCAGGCTCCTCTGTCCATGGGATTTTCCAGGCAAGAGTACTGGAGTGGGTTGCCATTGCCTTCTCTGATAAACCCATCTACCAGGATCTAAAGACATCTATATAATTGTACTCTATAGACTCGCCCTTATGATTACCAACTGAATAGCTTCTAAAGGAGAGAAAGCATCTAAGGGCACATCCAGATTTGAGTCTAGTTAATAGATAAGCTGCTAAGTTAGGGTAAGCTGGATCGGAGAAGGAGGCTGGCAGTTGAGTTTGTCAACACCATGCGCTGATTAGAGATGTCCAGTAGCTTGCTAGACAGAAAGAAATAGAGCAAAGACACCAGGTCAAGGCCAGAGAAAGAAAATCTGGAATCATCCATAGTATTTAATTAGTGGGATCTCTGTGGGTTAATAGATCCTTCAAAGGGTAAAGGAAAGAAGAAAGAGCAAACGTTTGGAGCTTCACTTTTACCGAGAAGAGGAGGAGCTGGCAAATCATTTCAAACAGAGGCTTGATCAGAGGAAGGTGGAGACGTCTTAAATATGCAGACTGAACTATTAATTTTAAGGGAACTCACTATGAAACCCTTCCTAAAGTGGGTGGTTTTGGGTCACACTGCAGAATTTAAGAACGATTACTTTCATACAACGAATTGGTCTATTTAGGGTGCTGAAGCTTAATCTAAAAAATACTTTTAAAGCACATTCATTTCCATGTTTGCTGGAACTGAATAATTCAGCCAGGGCTGTGGTCTTTGAAAGTCCTGAAGTGGGAACTTCCCTGATGGTAGAGTGGATGGGAATACATCTGCCAATGCAGGGGACACAGGTTCAATCTGTGGTCCAGAGGATTCCACATGCAGCGGAGTGACTAAGCCAGTGCACCACGACAACTGAGCCCGGGTGCCCAGAGCCCATGCCCTGCAGCGAGAGAAGCCAGTGCAACAAGAAGACCGCACATGGCAACTAGAGAGTAGTCCTTGATCACTGCTGCTGCTGCTGCTAAGTCACTTCAGTCGTGTCCAAGTCTGTGCGACCCCATAGACGGCAGCCCACCAGGCTCCCCTGTCCCTGGGATTCTCCAGGCAAGAACACTGGAGTGGGTTGCCATTTCCTTCTCCAGTGCATGAAAGTGAAAAGTGAAAGTGAAGTCGCTCAGTCGTGTCCAACTCTTAGAGACCCCATGGACTGTAGCCCACCAGGCTCCTCCGTCCATGGGATTTCCCAGGCAAGAGTACTGGAGTGGGATGTCATTGCCTTCTCCGCCTTGCTCACTACTACTAGAGAAAGCCCACAAGTGGTAAAAAGACCCAGCTCAGCCAAAAATAAAATAAATAAAAAGTCCTGAAGTCATATCTGGTGAAATCAAATAAAAACGACTTGTTTACAATATTACTCTATAACTTGATCAAACTATAAAAGCATTATTGAAGTATATGTGTTATCACAGGACAAATTCTTCCAATTAGACTTCTGAAATGCTTTTACACCCAATTCTCCTTCCACACACAGTCTGTTGTTTTTCCTCTGCTTTTTTAGTAAGTAGCATTTACTAAAACTACTAAATTAGCAGGGCTTCCCTGGTGGCTCAGCTGGTAAAGAATCCACCTGCAATGCAGGAGACTCCAGTTCGATTCCTGGGTCAGGAAGTTCCTCTGGAGAAGTGATAGGCTACCCACTCCAGTATTCTTGCCTAGAGAATTCCCATGGACAGAGGAGCCTGGCAGGCTACAGTCCATGGGGTTGCAAAGAACTGGATATGACTGAGTGACTAAGCACAGCCCAGTGTTTGCCAAAAATAGTAAAGATAAACTACTAGATTTTCAGAGATATCAGTAATGTGTTTAAAAATGAAAGTTTGATTAAAATGTAGAAAGTACTTTCACTTGCAAGCTATTAGTTCAGAACTTCATCCAATGGTTCTTTCTCTTGGTTAGATTTTTTTAAGCCAATAAGTTGTAAGTTACCAAGTACAAACAGGATACAAAAAGAATTCTTAAAGTCATTTCGAAGACTTTGCCAGAAATTCTCTAGACAGTGCTGTTGCTTCTGCACAGCCCTCCCACACCTGGCTTGCAAGGAAGCCCGGCAGTCTTGGCAAGTTCAAGTCCCACAGTTTCCCAGGATGTGAGCCTATTTAGATGTGAGTTTTATTTAGATGTTATGCTCTTAATATACTGTCAGCATAAGTCATGCTTGTTGGATGAACCTCCTGATAGTTTTCATCCCTTCGTGGTCTTTCAACTGATCATGACATTCTAACAACAGAAATTTGAATTTGGCTAAGAACAGATCTCTCACAGAGAAGAGAGAGAGGCAACCATTCATCTCAGTTGTTATGACAGATTGTTGCTTTTCTGAGATGAACAAAAAGTTTGCACATCATTACAAAATACCTTACTGTTAGACAGTGAGCGGCAACCTAGCTCTGACTTTTCTTTTGTCATATAAAGAGAATTTTCTGGGATTTTTTTTTTTTTTTTTTTTTTTGGTGTGTGTCCGACTCTTTACAGCCCCTTGGACTGTAGTCCACCAGGCTCCTCTGTCCATGAAATCTTCCAGGCAAGAATACTGAAGTGGGGTGCCATTTGCCCCTCCAGGGGATCTTCCTGACCCAGGGACTGAACGTGCATCTCTTGCATCTTCTGCATTGGCAGGTGGATTCTTTACCACTAGCACCACCTGGGAAGCCCCATAAAGAAAGTGTTGGAGTTCACAAATACATCTCTGTAGGCCACGTCTGCACAGCTTATGGTTCTTCAAGTAGCCTGACCCTGAGCCCCCAGCCCCCACCAAGCCAGTCTCAGTGCACAGTTGTGTAAGAGGGGGAGAAAGTCTGAATGAGTGGATGCTTGTGAATACCATTTCTGCAAAATTCCCAGAAAAAAATTAGATACTGTAAACACTTTAGGGCAACTTAGATGAAAACACTTCATAAAAACTTGCTATCATATGCTGGAGCTAGTTCAAATACATAATCAGCAAAGCTAAGCCTCATGGTGACAGCGAACCATTGCCTTTGAAGCCTGTTTGGTGATTCAAAGCAGCTACAGTAGGAAGAGCCAAACCTTAAATTTTATCTTGAATATATAAAGAGCAAAGTGATGCCAAGAAATTCTGCAGATGTTAGTTCCCTTGGATGACAGGACATAGGTTCATTTAATAAAGAAGGTGTCATTTAGCCCCAGGAATATAATGAGAATACTCTGGTCTATGATTTGTGTGCTCAAGGTCTCTAAGTAGTTTTTCCTAATCTAAACTTGGTTGGTGCATAACATCTGTGTGAACACAATGCAAGTTCAAAGCATGATTCACAGGGACTTTCCTGGCGGTCCAGTGGTCAGGACTCTGAGCTTCCACTGCCAAGGGCATGGGTTCAATCCCTGGTTGGGGAACTAAGATACTGCAAGCCTAGCTTTCGAAGACAAAACAAACAAACAAAATCCCCAAGTATGATTCATGGAATAGCTTCCACTACAGTAAAAGAAAAACTCTTACAAATTAAGTTTCCAAGAAGGTAAACATTGATGGTTTTTTTTTTTCCTTAAAATGCATGCATGGTGCCCTATAGTACATGTATTGGGTTGGCCAAAAACTTAATTTGGGTCTTTCATAAGATGGACTGGAAACACCCCAATGCCATGCTAGCCATCTTCAATTTTTTACCCTTTCGACACTACCTGAGCACCAGCTCTGTGCAAAACCATTTACAATCTGCTGTGGAAAATGCAAAGTGAAATCAGAGGGATTATTCATTTTCATTGGGTATGTGGCCCCGGAGAATAGAGAAGACATGAATTTTAAAACTATGTTACAAACGTAAATGTCAAGATCCTCTGAAGAACTCAGCTGGATGAAGATGCCCTTCTAATATCAAAGGAGCAATTGCCCCATTGCCTGAAAAATGGTATGAGCTCAAAATCCAGATGCCAGGTAGTGAGACCCTGTGTCATGGCTGAGCTCCTGGGCTCAACTTTTTAAAAGGCCATCCTGTGTTCTGAGAGAATAGCATTGAAACAAGTATACTATCAAGCGTGAAACAGATCACCAGCCCAGGTTGGATGCATGAGACAAGTCCTCAGGGCTGGTGCACTGGGAAGACCCAGAGGGATGGGATGGAGAGGGAGGTGGGAGGGGGAATCAGGATGGGGAACACATGTAAATCCATGGCTGATTCATGTCAATGTATGGCAAAAATCACTACAATATTGTAAAGTAACTAGCCTCCAACTAATAAAAATAAACGGGAAAAAAAATAAAGACATGGAAACAACAACAACAAAAAAGGCCATCCTACCCAGTCAAGGAAGTAATCCTGGGGAAAAGTATTCCAAGATACTTGGATCTCCCACTTCAAACATACCACATACTAAGGGACTCCTTAGTACCTTAGTTATTGTTGTTTAGTCGCTAAATCATGTCCGACTCTTTGCAACCCATTGACTATAGCCCACCAGGCTCCTCCGTCCATGGGATTCCCCAGGCAAGAAAACTGGAGTGGGTTGCCATTTCCTTCTCCAGGGGATCTTCCCAACCCAGGGATCAACACACATCTCTTTATGTCTCCTGTATTGGCAGATGGGGTCTTTACCACTCGTGCCACTTGGGTGCCCAAGGTACTCCTAGCAGTGCATAAATATCTCACAGGTTGAGCACTTCTCACCCACTGCACAGAATATTCCATTTTTGAGACTTCAGTTACCAGGTAAGATTTTCAGCAGCAAGATCTCTGCAAAATGTGGTCTTAGAACTAAACCTAGAAGACCTTTTTTGTTCCAGTTATGGTTATACCTTCTCCTATTTTATACATACATGAACTTACTATTTCCATATTCCTATTTCAAGTGCAAAACAAAAAATTCCACCCATTCCTTGGAATTAATGACCTTGTGGAAACACAAATATCATATTCATTGAAATAGCTGATTCAAACATCAGGAGGGTATTAATGAAGAAGGCTGCAATTCAACACTGATGAGCTAATGTCCTAAACATTTATTTCGTACACAAAGAGATACATGAGTCTTTCCTGTACCTTATCAAGGTCCCCCCTTCCCTGATATACATGACTAAATTTATACACAATTCAGAATGGTCCTATTCCAGCACAGTTATAGAAAAAGCAGTGCATGAAAGAGATGCCAGCGAATGGTGTGGCAGGCGATGAATAGGAAAACCTTTAACTCAACATGTAGGAAACAAACTAAACCCAGCGGACTGTGGGGAGCACCTCCTTTCCCTATCGGAACATCAGAGGTGGAAATCCACCAGGGTTCTCTGCTCCCTGGCACTCCTGGGCTCTGAAAATTTGTCAGAAGGGAAGACGGTGAGCAGTGGGCAAGATGGAAAGAGGGAAAGGTAAGGTCCAGCAGGAGGATGGAACGCTCGCCGTGGATTCAGTCTGCAAGGCAGACTTCACAGAACACACACCTTTCAGGGGGAAAGGACACCTCCAGGCGAGGAGTCTGGGAGTCGGGGCGGGGGTGGGGGTCTACAGAGCCGCAGGGAAATCCTCCAGGTGGGCCTGAAAGGCCCGGCGAGGCCCGGCATCGGTGTCCTGGGTGGATGCCCGACGTTTAGGTGTCCTGGGTGGATGCCCGACGTTTACCTGGGGCGGCCTCACTCACCGTTTTGAAAAGTCAGGCAACAGAGAAGCATTCAATTTAGACCCCACAAACGGTGCAAAAGAAGCTTTGGGCGTCCCCCACAAATACATTCTTATTTTGAAAACAAAAGACAAGCTTGTGGCCATTCTCAGAGGCGATCACATTCCTCCCAGGGCTGGAAAGCAGATTTGCAAAGGCCAAAGATTAGACAAAAGGCAAGAGCCCTGGAAATGATTTAAAATAACAACAACAACAAAAAATTGATTAGGGCCTCCCAGTTCCAATTCTGTCTCCCCTCCGGGGATGATTCCTGGGCTATCCAGCAAATCCCTTAAGGCCTGGAAAAGACGTGGGATAAGGAGGGGGAGGAGACCCCGAAACTTTCCCAAACTGCGGCAGGCTGGAGGCGGGCAGTGACCGCGGACCTAGGGGTTCCGGGGCGCAGGGGGCACCTCAGGGGCGGCGGCCACCCCGTCAGCCGCCGCAACAAAAGGGCCGAGCGCAGCCTTCGCGACCGGGCTTCGAGCACCCGAGCCCGGAGGTGGGAGCGGGCGATGGCGACCGGGGGGCGACCGCTGTCGCCCGGGCGAAGCAGGAGATGGAGCCGCGTGTCCGCGTCGCGCATAAAGGACCCTCGGCTGCATCCAAACCTGCCACCCGGGGCGCCTGCAGCGGGTGCCACCCGCGCTCCCGGCGGTCCGCGGCCCCTCGGGGGCATCTGCCCGGGTATCGCGGCTTCCCCGGGCGGCGCCACCCCGGTCGGGAGCGCGGCACGGGGCTGCGGGCCCGGTGGCGACGGCTTGGGTTCGGGTTTCGGCCGCCGCGGGGACACAATGCGGCCCGGGAGCCCCGCCGCCTCTGCCGCAGGCCCGCGGCCGACACAAAGCCCGCCGCCGCCGCCGGCCCTCGAGCCTCTCGGGCCCCGCCGCCTACCGACCTTGGGCTCCGGCGCCAGGCTCCCGCAGCGTCTTGGTCACCGCCTTCCAGACGTGGCAGCCCAGCAGGCAGAGCAGGAGCGCCGCCGACCTGCTCATCTCCGCGCCGCAGGGCCCCGGGCGGCGCGGGCTGGCCGATCACCGGCTCGGAGCGGCGCGTCACGGGCGGTCGGCCGCCGCGCCTCCCTCCATGTCGCCTGGCTCCGCGCGCGCCGGGCCCCGCCGCCCGATTGGCCGCGCCCCCGCCCGGCGCGGCGCCGGGCCCCGCAGCCCACGGCCGCTCCCGCCTCCGCGCGCCCCGGTGGGTTTCCCCGAAGAGAGCCACCACCGCGCCGCCGCCGCCGCCGCCTTAACCCCTTCGCGCCCCCGCCCGCCGAGGCGCCCAGGCCCGGGGCCATGGTGCCACCTGGCGGCCGCGCGCCCACCCGCCCGCCCGCGTCGCCACCTCCTCGGGTCCACCCTGCGCTCCCACCGACCTCGGGGGGCCGTGGACGCGACCTTGGCGCCCACACCTCCCGGCCGCTTGGGAGTGACTATACCCCCCTTTCAGGCCCGTACCCTCGCACCTGGTTAGCTGATGGTCCTCTGGAGGCACTGGGGTCTTCCCGTGTGACTTCACTTGGTTTCTGCAGGATCGCGCCTCCGTGCAGCTCTTCCTGTCTCAATCCACCCAGGAACCCTAGTGGAGATTCCACACCCAACGTCCAAGGTCTGCGGGCAAGAAAGGCCCAGGCCGTGTGCGCAGCAGACGGCCCTCAGCGCTTAAGCGTTGACCGGGAACGTCTCCAGGTTGAAGATTAGGTTGGGGAGGAAATTTACATTTATTAAGTGCTTTTTACTTCCCATTTTTGTCTTCTATGATCTCTAATCTATGATCTAATCTATCTTCTAATCTATGATCTCAGAGGTAGGTATTGTAGTCCCCATTTACAGATGGGAAAATCGAGCCTAAGGCTGTTTAAGGAATTTGTCCTTAGCACATAGCTCCAGATTCCAGTAAGACAGTCTTGCTGGCCCTGGGTTGAAGCTCTCCACAAAAAGGTCTGGAGGTACTCCCACCTCTCATCCCAACTTCCTTTCCAGCACTTGCTCGTGTCTGGGTGCCTTCCTGCATACAACCCTCATGTCCCCTGACCCTCTTCCACCCTATCTCCCAACCAGCACTGTGGGGACCCTGGGACCTCTGTCCGGGACCTCCGCTCTGGGGAGAACCACACCTGGCTCACCAGATGCTCAGTGCTGCCTCCAGAGCAGTAGGCCAGAGGAGGGTTATTACTGTAATTTTATTAATTGGGCATTAAGGCATGGCAGGCACTGTACCAAAAAGAGAATGGAGGATGGCGCTTGCCCAGTTGGCTTATTATAGACAATCCTTGTGAGCTACAATAAAACCCAGGAGGAGGGGAAGCCCTTGTGTGTGTTATTCGCACCCCAAGGACCAATGCCTCAATGAGTGCAAACTGGGCCCCTGCACAGGGTGGGGGGTAGTCAAGAAGGCAGAAAAGAAAACCCACAGTTAGGGACTGCCTGATACCTCCTCCTCCTGACTTCCAGTGTCAAAGCCTTAGGGTAATTCCAGAGTCCACATCAGAGCCAGGAGAGAGGAGCATGTGAGAGGACCATCGAGATCAGTCTGTCCTCAAGTCCAGCTTGGGTTCCTGCCCACAGGAGCACAGAGTCCAGGCCAGTGAGCTTGCTGGGTAGAGGATGGCTATTGCAGTTGGGCGGTCTCAAAGTTTTCAAGTCTCTTTTTTGGGCTGGGGGGCTGCTTCTAAGAAAAGAGACATTAAGTCCATCCTAGAGCTGAAACTTCTCCCTTCATATCTTTTGAAAATGTGCCTTTGTCTGGGATGTTGGTTCTAAGAGACAGGAGTAGCCTGAGCAAAATAATAATAGAGAACTAGGTAGTTATACACTTTACCTGGGACTCCTACAACATCCTGTGAGCGACGTGTCAGGTCTCATGAGGGAACTGAGGATACAATTATATTTGGAGTTCCTAGTATATGCCACCCTCACTAGACTGGAGATGTTTTCTCATAACAACTTACTTGGGTGGTATTATTATTCCTATTTTACGGATGAACAAACTGAGGCTCAGTGACAATTTGCCCACAATATCTGGGTCTGATGGCAGTAAACTCAAATTCCCTATATCAGGTTACCTCCAAGAAAAAATTTCTTGCCAATGATTCCAGTTACCTCTAGCTGTGTTCACATTGTTTTACAAACAGGGATTCAAATCCTGGTAAGGGCTGAATGTTGTTAACAGTTTGTGATGAATGGTATTGTGCCGATGTCAATTTCCTGGTTTTGATAGTGTGCTTTAATTATATACGATGTTACAGTTGGGGGAAGCTGTGAGGAGCTGGGGACCTTTCTGCAGGTCTTTTGTAACTTCTTGTAAGTCTATCATTATTCAAAATAAAATTAAAAAAAAAAAAAAAAAAAAACCCTTCTTCTATACTGTTTTTTCCCCTAAGATTTATTGTTTACCCAAAACACTGGTATTTGGGATCCTGAGTGAGTGATAGTTGCTCAGTCATGCCTGACTCTTTGCAACTTCAGGGACTATAGCCTGCTAGACTCCTCTGTCCATGGAATTCTCCAGGCAAGATTACTGGAGTGGGTCGCCATTTCCTTCTCCATTGGGGATCTTATATCTATGCTAATATAGAGTTCTAAAACTCTTAAGAGTGGGAGAAGCTTAACTAAAGACTCATTGCTTAGTCTAATCAAGTTTGGGTCACAATCAGGACTTGTAGATGGTCAAGATAACAGTTGTCATTACTGTGTGTGTAACAAAATTTCTGTGGATGACATGGCACTTTAGGAGCAGTTTATATATCTTGATAGCAACACTGGGGCTTGTATAAATAGCTTCAGAACTACCAGCCCCATTCCGTTTTGAAGATGAAACAGAAAGAGGTTAAATACCTTGCATAAGAGGTTAAATACCCATCTCAAAACCAAGGAGAGAGCTGAGGCCCCCATAAGCATTGTGTCCTCACATGGATGTTTTCTAGCTACTTGGGTGGGAAGCTAAGAACACAGAAATTTTGCAAAATCACACCATCATCTGCACTTTGCATATTATCTGCCTGGCATTACATAAGAATTAAATAATCACCCTTCTCCACTACCGGAATAAAAGAATATGGTTTACCTTTTCTCCTGTTTCAGAAACCAGACTCCCACTTAGTAACAGTGTTGTTGGAGGTGGGGGAGTCACTGCTTGGGAGGGAGTGTTTGCAGAACAATGGAAATCAGAAGTGTTCTTTCCTTCTAGAACTTTTCCTGTTGCTCTTATTAAAATCTCACATTGTTTGACTAAAGATGAATTATGACTGTACTTACTTGAAATTGCTTAGAAGTTGCCTGACTGCATTTCACTTCAATTTTCAAGTTCTCTGCCAAAAGCAGTGATGCCATATACAGAACTTTTCCTGGCTGAGTTTTTCCAGAGACCTTGACTTCAGAGGCTGTGTCAAGGCATCTTAGTCCAAGATTATTTCTCCCGTTGAAATCTTTCCTGATGTTGGTGCCCGTGAAGTGGAATTTTAATTGTCTGAATTTATTCCAAGAGGTGTGTCTTTCCTTCTCCCCATTCTCCTCCTGACCCCCTGCTCCCTCTGGTCTGCTCCTGAGTGAGAAACAGCCTGTGAACAACAAACTCAGTATGAGATCTGTACAGATCAGGAAGTGTGTCATGGCCATTCCAACTCCTGTTTGCTGACGCTTTTATTAAAGTTAGATAAAATGTAGCCAGAGGTGGAAATTGGAAGGGCTCAGCAATTTTTTTCAAAACATCTTGGCCGTCCATTTGGAAAAGACAATGACAAAAGGTGAAGAAATTACTGAAAAGGAACTGATGTTCCTAATGCTTGCACATTCCCCTTTATTGGTGAGTCACACCCATGTCAATCCATGAGCCTTTCAAATAGGATCTTCTTTAAGCTTCCCGAGAGAAGTTGCAAATGTGTATTAACCTACAACAGTGACTCCCTGGGGTGGGGGATTCAGGTCTCCTGTATGATTGTTCTTCTTTACATGCCTCTGCATCCCTAGAGGAGTCTGGGATGCAGCAGTAGGTCTTGGCTGTTGAAGAGGCTATTCAGAGTCTGGTGGATACCTTACAACCTGGTTGCCTGTTCCATTAACTCAAACCTTTGCTGGCGATTGAATGACAGTCCTATAGTCCAGGGGGGCTCAAGGAATGTAGGAACCTCAGCTTCTGTGGATGAAGAATGTCATCTGTCAAATCACTAAGCAAAGGATGTTGCAGCCAGCAAGTCTTCAGTCTCTGTGGCCAGCCCCCCACCCTCACTGTGCACCCTGAGGGGATTCAGGATGGAGAAAAGCAGGATCCTGGCCCCCTGAATAGCTAAGTTGCGTAACAAAGGAATGATTTCAGTGAGTCCCGTCTCTTGCATCTTTCCATACACAGAAATGGGCTAAATTCATTAATTGGTTATGTTTGGTGTTTCTTTAATTAGCAGTAATCTTTTTGTGTTCCAACAGCTTGCTTTGGGGGGTTATTTGTTTGCTTGTTTGGTTTCCCCTCCCCCAAATTTCGGTATTTCCTGGCTCCTCGCTTGCCTTTGTGGGACAGTCCCTCCGAGCTATCTGAGAGGCTGTCTCCCAGGCTTAAGTCCCCAGTATGTCCACCAAATAAATACAATTCTCTACTTTTAGGCTGCACAAAAACATAGTTCGGGAAAAGACAGGAAGCTAATGGTGAAAACAGAGAAGGTAATTAACAGTAATGGAGCTCATGTTTTGTGGCTCCTTCTGTACCCCGAACAGGAAAGAAAGCTTCACTGTGCTGTAGGCTCCAGTCCGTTTCAGGTTAACTCTATCTGAGTGGTATTTATTTGTATTTTTTCAGGCTGCACACGATCGCATGTGGGACCCTAGTTCCCTGCCCAAGGATGGAATCCATGCCTCCTGCATTGATACTTGAGTGGTACTTGCTTACCCTTTTCCTTTAACATCATTTCCTCTTTGCTTAATTTTGAGGCTCTTGACCCAAAGCTACCTCCTGCCAGGTCATTTCTCCTAATGCCCTGTGCTGTGTGCTAAGTTGCTTCAGTCATGTCCAACTCTCTATTGAGAACAGGGCATCTGTCCAGCTCGTTACCATATTTGCAGCATCTAGAAAAAAATATCTGGCACAAAATAGATGCTCAGTAATACTGGCTGGGACTTCCCTGGTGGTCCAGTAGCTAAGACTCCAGGTCCCAAATGCAGGGCGCCTGGGTTTGGTCCCTGGTAGGGAGCTAGATCTCACATGCTGCAATGAAGATAGAAGATCCTGTGTGCCACAACTAAGACCCAGCATAGCCAAGTACATAAATACAGATTGCAAAACTAAGTAGTGAATGGAAGAGGCCAGATCCTCACTCTGTACACACTGACAGCTGACTGCCAGGAGCCCCCAGAGGGGAAGCATAGGAGAGGAAAATTAAAAGCAACATTGTTTCAGAAATTTTTAAAATGTATTTATTTTGGCTGTGCTGGGTCTTCATTGCTGCCAGAGGGCTTTCTCTGGTTGCCGTAAGTGGTTGTGGTTCTCAGGCTTCTCATTGTGATGGCTTCTCTTGTTGCAGAGCTTGGGCTCTAGAGCCCTGGCTCAGTAATTGTGGCACAGGGGTTATTTGCCCCACAGCATGGAGGATCTTAGTTCCCGGACCAGGGATCAAACCCATGTCTCCTGCATTGGCAGGTGGATTCTTAATCACCAGATCACCAGGGAAGTCCCAAAAGGAACATTCTTAAACTGACACAAAGCATCAAATGAACTGAGGAATGCCACAACCTAGAGATTTTCCTTTCACCCATTCCCAAATCAATGCCTTGCTAAAAATAGGATTCCTTTGCAGGGAGCCTTCTTTGGAAGGCTTCAGTGTCTTCCCGTATACAATAAACCCTCTGTACACAGAGGCAAATTTGCTGACTCCAGGCTGACCAGGCTTGGATTTCAGCTCTGTGACTCTTAAGAGAGTCAGTTCATTGTTCCCTGTCTTGGTTTGCTCCTTTGTCAGATGGGGACAAAAAGAGTGGTACCTCTGTCCAGGGGCTGCCATGTAGATTTGGTGAGGTAATGGACAGAGCCTGGCTTGTGGTAGCAGCTGTCTGTATGCAGAGTGGTCATTTCTCCCCTGCAGAAGTAGGCTGGTTCTGAAGCTGAAATGTTCTTGGGCAGCGGTGGGGACCACCGGCTTGGCCTTAAACCTGCCCTGTGAGGTGCTGCTGGCTTTGACTCTTCAGATGAAGTGGAGATGCTTTCAAGCTGTTCCTTCCAGGACAGTCACTCATGTGACTTCGAACTTTCTTGTTCACAATCTTTTCTGCTGGGCTGTGGACCCTGCACAGACCCCCAGATGCGAGGAATGAAGGAAGCAGATGCCTCCTGGACTAAGACAGTTGCTTCATGGAGGAGGGTGGAAATCAGCGGTCCCTGGGCTGCTTTCCTTGATCTGTCACGTTGTCTTATCCCATCCGAGGGAGAGCCAGGTAAGCATAACAGAGGGGGAGAATGGGCAGGCTGTCTTTAGTAGTGTGCAGGCTGGGACCAGCTGAAGAAGTCAGGAAGGAGAAACACATTTGCCCCAAAACAAAAATAAACAAATGGGACCTAATTAAACTTAAAAGCTTTTGCACAGCAAAGAAATCCATAACGAGATGAAAAAGAAAACCCTCAGAATGAGAGAAAGCATTTGCAAATGAAGAAACTGACCAGGGATTAATCTCCAAAATATATTTACAAGTATATTTTGTAAATATGCAACTCAGTTTTAAAAAACCCAATAAAAAAATGGATAGAAGACCTAAATGTACTCTTCTCCAAAAAAGACATACAGATAGCCAAAAAGGCATGAGAAGATGTTCAAGATTAGCAACTGTTATGAAAATGCAGATCAAAACTTCAATGAGGTATCACTTCACACTGGTCAGAATGGCCATCATCTAAAAATCTACAGATAATAAATGTTGGAGAGGGTTTGGAGAAAAGGGACCCTTTTGTGCTCTTGGTGGGAATGTAAATTGATACAACCACTATGGAGAACTGTATGGCGGTTCCTTAAAAACTAAAAATAGAACTACCATATGACCTCGCAATCCCATTCCTGGGTACATAGGCTGAGAAAACCATAATTCAAAAAGACACATGTACCCTAATGATCATTGCAGCACTAATTACAGTAGTCAGGACATGGAAAAAATCTCAGGTCTTTAATGTTAATTTATTTACCAGTTCACATTTAAAAAAATAACCAAGTTGTCAAAGTATGAAGATTCTTTTCCTCTTAACAAAGCCACAAAGAGTGAAACATAATCTGGAATTTGTTCTTTTATAAGTATCATTACACAAAATGTTTGCAAGTTAAAACTGGAATACAGGAGAAAAAATAAAGCGTTTTGTTTTACTGGCGTCCTTGGAAATTTGTGTTCTAAACTGAGAGCCAAATCAAGAGCAGGTAGGTACTTGTAGCTGACAGAGCTTGAATGTGATTCTGACAGTGTATCTAACTTTGAACTTAGAAATAATTTCTATCAACTTTTGCCCTCAAACACACCCATACACCAAAAATTATGGCCTAGTTTTTTTAAAGCTTGCGTAAGAATAAAGGGCTTCCCAGGTGGTACAGTGGTAAAGAATTCATCTGCAGGAGACATGGTTCAATCCCTGGGTTGGGAAGACCCCTTGGAGTAGGAAATGGCAACCCACCCCTATATTCTTGCCTGGAAAATTCCATGGACAGGGATGCCTGGCAAGCTACAGTCCATGGGGTCAAAAAGAGTCAGACACTGAGCACATAAAAATAAAAGATTTTAAAACCTGGGAGAGATGGTGATCTACTGCCCATTGACATGAAAGGAAATAGCACTTGCAAGTGAAAATTATACATGAGTTAGAATTATGCAAAAATGGACACAGCCATCCAGGAAAGAAGTGGGAGAAGATGGTAGCTGGATGAATCGAATAAAATCTACCTCAGAAGATTCTAGAAAAGGGAGGTGGGAGGGAGGCTTTAGAGGGATGATTTGTATGTACACATACAGTTGCAGAAACTAACACAACGTTGTAAAACAATTATAGCAATAGTAGTAGTGTTAGTCGCTCAGTCTTGTCTGACCCTTTGCAACCCCACGGACTATAGCCCACCAGGCTCCTCTGTCCATGGGATTCTCTAGATACTGGAGTGGGTTGCCATTCCATTCTCCAGAGGATCTTCCTGACCCAGGGACTGAACCCGGGTCCCCTGCATTGAAGGCAGATTCTTTATGATATGAGTTATAGAGAAAACAATTACACTTCAATAGTAAAATAAGAGGGGGGAAGAAAAGAGTTCTAGAAAAAAGCTGCATTCATTAAACTTCTCCAGAGGCAGCTGCAGCTATGACTTGATCCCAGTGCACATTCATTGTTTTGCTTGCAGGGCATCCGGGCTCCCTGCATTTGGTAATGAAACTGATACTTATCTAAAGCATCTACCCTCACTTTCCTCTCAGTCCAAGTTCCAAGGGGAGACATGTGATCCAGGTTTGGCCAGTCAGCATGGAAACCCTCACCCCCACATCTAGCCAGTTCAGAGGTCGAATCATGATTCAGTCAGTTCAGATCAGAATCAATTCCAGAACATTTTTAGAATTTGAAACTCTTGAGAGAGAGGAGAGCTTTTCTAGCTGGAATTAATGAGAGAAGATGATAAAAGATGGCAACCTCTGGCAGCCATCTTACACCAAGAGGTAAGAACCTCAGAATGAAGCCAAAGCAAAGCAAAGCAGGAGTAAGAGATGGAGAGAGTAGTGTGAATCCAGCCAGCATCTTCCAGGGACTTTCACCTGGTGAGTGAATAAACTCCATTTCTTTTTCTTTCAGCCATTTTGAATTGGACTTTCTATACTCAACCCAAAGAATTTGGCTTATGCAGTTGGAGAAGAAAGATGGGGAGTGCTCACAGTCTACTGGTTTTTGCTGCTTCCCTCAGGAGGAAGTGGCATTTACCTAACTCCCTGATGCTCATTGACTGTGGTTGTTATCACAATGAAGAAAACTTTCCGGAAGACTGAACTTTTTCAGGATGGCACTTTTAGGATATTTTCCATGTGGATAAGTGTATGTACAATGGCAAAATCAGAAACTCTGGACTTGACACTTAATTCCTTCTTTAGCCTTTCTTTACACCAGGGGAAGAAAGACCCTAAAAGCATGGTAATTCTTTGTGTTTTAGATCCTAAATTTTTATCACGCTTTGAAATTTAACCTACAATCATTCTCTTTTTTTGTTTGTCACACATACATCTGCATCACAGACACCAACAGACCAGATCTGCCTTTGACCTCCCTAATGGGAACTTAATTGTCTTTTATGCCCAAGTGGTCACCATACACCACCACCTGTGGTGCCTCCCAGGCAGGAGGAAGGGACAGTCTTTTTTGTGTGGGTGTGGAGTAAATCACACAAGCCAGTCAGTATATAGACTGGCTGCTATATACTGTAGAATATAACCATCGCTGAAAACTGAATTCTTGAATATGAGTGTTATCCTGGCCAATAAAAATAGAAATCACTATAGAGGAGTTAATTAAACATAATAAACAGTTCAGGCGGAACAGGAAACTGCTATTTTTCCTGTCTCCAAAGCTTTTATTACAGGGGAAGGAAGAGCTTATCAGCAAAGAAGCAGGAACATGAGAAGAATGGGAGGTTTACAGCAAGGACTGGGTGTTGGGTGCTGAAGAAAAGCAAAGTCACAGATTTCATCCCTGGTGCAGTTTCAGTCCATGCCTGGAGGGAAGGCAGGGAGGTATAAAACTGTTTGTGCAGATCAGTTATCTACAGAGAGTATCATGCAAAACAGTGAGGTTTATGGTTACAATATCACACTGGGATTTGCAGGTAGATGTACCAAAATACTTTTTGGTGACAAGATAATACATGTCAAAGAGATTTAGAAGGCTGTAAAAAGTAAGTGCAGAGACGATATTCTGTAGAGAAAGGGGAGGATGAGCAGAGGGAGAAAAGCAGTTGGAGGAACACGTAGGATGAAGGGAAATCTTTCTCTGCTTGAACTGTGGAGACTCAAAGACAACTCATTAAGAAACCAAATAGAAAAAAAATTAAAAAACAGAAAACACAATGTGCTGCAAATATGTCAGTAGGACTGAGTCTTGCAATAACTTGAAAAGCAACTTAAGTGTCCATTGACAGATGGACGGATAAAGAAGATGTGGTGCATATAAACAATGGACTATGACTGAGTCATAAAAAGAATGAAATATTGCCATTTGCCGCAACATGGATGGGCCTAGAGATTACAATACAAAGTGGAGTAAGTCAGAAAGAGAAAGACAAACGCCATATGATATCATTTTTATGTGGAATCAAAAAAAAAAAAATACAAATGGATGTATTTACAAATCAGAAGTAGACTCATAGAGAAAACTTATAGTTAACAAAATAGGGGAAGGAGAGATAAATTAGGAGTTTGGGATGAACAGATATGCTGACTACTATATGAATTGATTATGATCAGTATGATTACTGATGAACAAATGAACAGATTACTATATATCAAATAAACAAGGACCTACCATATAGCACAGGGAACTACACTCAATATCTTGTAAGAACCTCTAATGGAAAAAAAACTGAAAAAAGAATATATATATATTTATGCACACACAACTGAATCACTTTACTGTACAGCTGAAATTATCACAACATTGTAAATAGCTATACTTTGATGAAAAAAGTCTCAGTGTGAAAGTGCACAGAAGATTTCCACAGGATTTCACGAAGATCCAAGTCCTTCTCTTCCATCCAGAGTCTTACAAAGTTAACGATGGATGAGATGGCCCATAAAACAAGGAGGAAACCACCCCTTTCCATGGTGTTCTAGAATTACACACATCACCTGGTGTTGTGAGAACAGGATCAGCCTTTGCTAGATGCAGGGCCTCTGGGACTTGAAAGCAGACCATTTTCCCTTTCCTGGAGCTCAGGCCTCCTGTCTCTCCCCCACAACCTGAAGATAGCTGCTCACATCTGCTCGGTTCCTCCCCCACTGAGAGCACCATCTGTCCTCGTGAAAGATGAGGGAGGCTCAGACCTGAGGAGCCGTTGCAGACACAACCCCACCACAGACACCTCGGGCCAGCTGCTGAGGAGTAAAGCCCAGGAAAACTCCTCATGCTAAGTTGATCAATGTAAAGTGTACAGTTGAGGGAAGATGATGGATAAAGACAAGTTCTTCTAGTGTTTCAACTTGTTCCTAAGGTAACCATTTGTGCTGAGGTCCTGAGAGCTGAAAGGTGGCCAATTATAAAGAGACAGGGGCTGGGAAATTCCCTGGTGGTCCAGTGGTTAAGACTCTGGCTCTCAAGGCAGGGGGCATGGGTTCGATCCCTTGTCAGAGAGCTAAGATCCTGCATGCCATATGGGGTGGCAAAAAAAAAAGAAGAAGAAGAAGAAGAGGGCTGAAGGAAAATCTGAAGAGGAACAAGGACAGAATGAACAAGGACAGAGTGAGATTTTTTACCACTTTGATATAGGTGCATTTATTTACTCTGGTGCCACAAATGCAGAAAAATGAGGGTAAGCTGAAGAGAATCTGAGAGGCACTAGGACCATTTAAGAGGAAATGGAACATCAGTTTTCTATGACTGACCAGTGAGCAGTTAAATTTATGAAGAGGAATTAAGATGAAGATATATACCTTGTTATGGTAAGAGAATAAGTGAGATAAAAAATAGAATATTTAAGCAAGTTTTCAAGATGGCAGTAATTCAAAGACCCAAATAAATGAAACCGAGATGAGAAATTTAGATTTGAATCTCTCCTAGCCAAATTAAAATAGTAGCCAAAACTCAGCTGGTTAGTTTATTCGTGGGATTATTAATTTTCAAGGAAACAATTACAGTACTCAGTTCGGATTTTCTACAATTTCAAAAACTCTCCCTTTTGAGGACAATTGGGGACAGAGACCCTGACTATTAGCATGATTTTTGCTGAGTTTTCTCTTTCAGACTTATGTTCTGCATTTCTGAACAATGGGATGAAAATAGCAACTAACTTACAGAGTCTGTGGAGGTGACAAAATATGACTATACATGAAATAAAAGCACTCAGCAACCTGAAAGCTCTAAATATATAACAATAGTGACTGTAAACTCCTTACTATTTCAAATTTTCTTTGTCTTCCTTTCCAAGTCATATCCATGGAAGTCATGACTTTCTCAGTAAATTTAGGGATTAGATACCCTCTTTAGATTACACTAAACATTGGCCATTGGGGGATTAGAAATAACAGCACCGTGGAGTAGACATCTGGAAAATTTGAAGTTAAAAATCACCATGAGTTGTATTTAGGTGGCTGTCCCAAGTAAACCCAGGGAAGATCCCCTTGGAGGAGGAAATGGCAACCCACTCCAGTATTCTTGCCTGGAAAATCCCACAGACAGAGGTGTCTGGCAGGCTGCAGTCCATGGGGTCCCAGAGTTGGACACAACTGAGTGACTGAGCACACACACACACATAAATCACTATGTTTGACTCCAACTAACAATACTTCTATATGAACTTTAAATAAGCATTGAAGCATAGTGTGGTCAAACCAAAGGAGATACCATCAAAAGATGAGTGGCAATCATATATAAAGGAAAAGGGTGGGGACCAGCCTCTCTTCTGTCACTCAGACTAAAAACTAATGAGTCCCTTTTAAAAATGTATGTGCTTAATTTATTTGACTGCTTCAGGACTTAGTCGTGGCAGTAGGATCTTCGTTGCATCATGAGGGATCTTTTGTTGTGGCACAAGGACTCTCTAGTTGTGGCACATGGGCTTAGCTGCTCCAGGGCATGTGGGATCTCAGTTCCCCGACCAGATCAAACCCGTGTCCCCTGCATAGCAAGGACCACCAGGGAGGTCCCTAACGAGCCACTTTTTGATGTTAGCAATTCTGATCAGTGTGAGGTGATACCTCATTGCAGTTTTGATTTGCATTTCTCTAATAATTAGTGGTCTTGAGCATCTTTACATGTGCTTTTTAACCATCTGTAGTCTTCTTTGGAGATATGTCTATTTAGAGCATCTGCCCATTTTTTGATTGGGTTGTGTTTTTTTATATTGAGCTACATAAGCTGTTTTTATATTTTGGAAATTAACCCCTGGTAGGTTGCTTCATTTGCAAATATTTTCTCCCGTTCTGAGGGTAAAAGAACAAAATAATGTCATTTTGCAGCAACATGGCTACACCTAGAGGTTGTCATACTGAGCGAAATGTCAGACACAGAAAGACAAATACCATATGATATCTCTTATCTGTGGAATCTTTTTTAAAAAGGCTACAATGAACTTATTTGCAAAACAGAAATAGAGTTACAGATGTAGAAAATAAATTTATGGTTCCTGGTGGGCAAGGAGGAGGAGAGGGACAAATTGGAAGATTGGGATCGCCACATACACACTATATGCAAAATACAATAGATAAGTAATAAGGACCTACTGTGTAGCAAAGGGGATTCTATTCAATACTCCGTAATGACCTATATGGGGAAAGAGGCTTTAAAAGAGTGGATGTATGTATATGTATAACTGACTCACTTTGCTCTACACCTGAAACTAACACAACATGGTAAATACTCCAATAAAAACTTTAGAAACAAAAACAAACAAAAAACCAATGAGTTGTAGGGAGGGGAGTTAGTGTTTAATGGGTAAACACTTGCAGTTTTGCAAGATGAAAAGAGTTCCAGGGATGGATGGTGATGACAGGACCACAACAACGTGAATGTATTTCATGTAGGTGATCTGCACACTGAGAAAATGGTTAAGATGGTAAATTTTATGTGTGTGTGGCCACAGTTTAAAAACTTATGAAGAAAAGTTATGAATCACCTTTGATCCTACATTCATTCTTTAATTAGATGAGATAACCTGAGGAGAGATTTTGAGAGGGTAGGAGATGAGATTCAGAAGTCAATGAATGTTGATGTAATACTTCTGACTCCCAGCTGGCTGCCCAGAAGCAGAGATGTTTCTCCACCAGATGATGCTTCCAACACCAGCTCTGACCAGCACCAACATAGGAGCTTCTGTCACCAGCTCTTCTATACCACTTCAGGCAATCAAACCTCTGGCCCAGAGTCAGTAGTCTCACTTCTCTTCCCTCAGACTGGCTCTATGTGAGAGGAGTAGGAAACAGATGGGAAAGGCGCTTTGAAATCTAAAACAAAAACGCAAACAATCTAGCATGAGTTTCCACAACAGAATGATGTAACTTTGAGTGACTTTCCGTGCCTTTCTGGATAACAGGAAGACTCATTATGATTTTATAAAGACTCTGATGGCTCATATATTGGATATCCTGCCCCTTGGTGGTTTCACTGTGAAACAGAAGCAAAAATAAGCAAGTGAGTGCTCTGGGAGCAGGATTAAGGACCTTAGCCAGAAATAATTTTCCAAGATTTGTGTCAACAGGTGATGTATAACACAATATTCTCACCCTGGAAAGTCCAAAGCTAAAAATGTAAACAAAATAAACCACAGTAACTGTAGACCAGGAAACCAGTACAAATCTTCTTATCCTTTGTTTTTTGGAAGCTGCTTTTTAGAGAGGAGCTATGATTTTCCAGCCTGATGCCTGTCCCTAACACTGGAAACAGCAGACGCCTCAGGTGTTAGGAGTGGAAGAAACATTTTGCTCTCCTTATGACCCACAAGGAGGCAGAACAGGAAGCAGGTGGGACTTCAGGTAGATCCTATGAGGCTGGTTCTATGAGAGACATACATGCATGATGAGCCGTGAGGCCAGAAATTCTGTGTCTTGCAAATAGCTAACTACCTTCAAAGAGAGGTTGAACTGGAACGGTATTCAAGGACCTTAAAACTTTGGTGTGAGTGCTTTCTTTACTTTTTTTTTTTTTTTTTTTGAACATACAGCAGGATTCTGGACATTTCATCAGCACAAGAAACTTGGGAATACTCCATATTTGAACACATTGAAATAGAGATGCTTAGAGCCAAAAGCTATGTAAATCCTACTTTGCCTTGAAAATGAAGGTCTGCCTTCCTTGGAGTGTAGCTTTCCTCCTCTGGGAGTCCCTCATGACTCCCAAAAGTATGAAACTGATAAATATCCACTAATTGTTGAGGCTTCCCAGGTGGTGCAGTGGTAAAAAATCTGCCTGCCAATGCAGGAGATGAAAGAGATGTGGGTTCGATCCCTGGGTCAGGAAGATCTCCTGGAGGATGATAGGCAACTTGCTCCAATATTCTTGCCTGAAAAATTCCATGGACAAAGAAACCTGGCAGGTTACAGTTCTTGGGGTTGCAGAGTCAGACACATTTGAGCATTGCACTAATTGTTTACTCTTGGTCCAGTAATCCGACTCAGGAATTCTTTCTGCAAAAACAATCAGTCAAGACTTGCATTACTTTGACAGCTTTTACATTGTTTTTATAGCTTATAATAGCAGAGGGAAAAAAAGGCAGCAGCTTAAATATTGCATTATTAAATCAGTTATGTTATTCTTATACAAAGTAATGCTATGAAAGCATTAACAGAATGGTAAAAACCTAGTCATTGATGTGACAAAATACATGTAGCTTGGCAACATGTATCCATGCTTCAAAAATAGTATGTAGATGTTAACTCTTCCTCTTAGGAATTTATTTTCAAACAGCAATAATAAAAAAGACCAGGATGTTCAGCGGAGCAACGTTTACTGTTATACATATTGCTGTAATATGAAGCCCTATTAATTGAGATTGGTTAAAAATATTATAATGCAATTATGGAATATCATGCAGACATTAAGATTATGCTGTAATTTATCTTTGTTCTAAATACGAAGTGGAAAAATTTACAAAATGGCAATCATTGTATAATTCCATCTTAGTAAAAGTAAAATTATCTTTTAAAAAAGTGTGTATGTGTGCACACACTCATCCCTACATGTGTAATATTAGTTATGTCCAGATGGTATAATTTTTAGTGACCTTTTTTCATGTTTGCTTTCCTAACAAACATTAATGTATTATTGTTTTAGTAAAAAATACAACAATACTATTTCCATTATTACCATGATTTTTTTTTTTAAGAGCACACAAAAGACAGTATTTAAAAATCCATTCTACCATATGATCCAGCAATTCCACTACTGGGTATTTATCCAAAGAAAATAAAAACACTAATTCAAAAAGAAAAAAAAAATCCATTCTAAAACAGTGTCTCTAAAACTTTTTAAATTACCATCCCCTAAGGAGTCTTGTTTGGAGAAGGCAATGGCACCCCACCCCAGTACTCTTGCCTGGAAAATCCCATGGACGGAGGAGCCTGGTAGGCTGCAGTCCATGGGGTCGCGAAGAGTCGGACACGACTGAGCGACTTCACTTTCACTTTTCACTTTCATGCATTGGAGAAGGAAATGGCAACCCACTCCAGTGTTCCTGCCTGGAGAATCCCAGGAACGGGGGAGCCTGGGGGCTGCCGTCTATGGGGTCGCACAGAGTCTGGACACAACACGATTTAGCAGCAGCAGCAGCAAGGAGCCTTGTTAGGCCTTTCCTGGTGTCGAGAGTAGTAAAGGACCCGCCTGCCAATGCAGAAGATGTAAGAGACCCAGGTTCAATCCCTGGGTGAGGAAGATCCCCTGGAGGAGGAAATGGCAACTCACTCCAGTATTCTTGCCTGAAGAATTCCAGGAACAAAGGAGCCTGGCAGCCTACAGTCCATAGTGTCGCAATGAGTTGAACACGACTGAAGCGACTTAGCACACACGGAGCCTTGTTAAGACATCTTTTCCCGATTACTCCTGCCATGAAATTTTAATGCCAAGATATATCGTATATCTGTTTATGCACTTCATGTACATCTGGTTTATACATTTAAAAAGTATGATTTTTTTTGTTCCTCAAGAAGCAATCCTGCCCTCTACCTTGGGCCAATATTGTTAAGAATTATGTTCTAAAAAGACAACGAGAGTGTGTGTGTGCAGAAGTTTATTTAGTTTACTCAGAAATTTACTTAGCAACTTAGTCATTCTAAACATACTGTTTTCTATTTAATTTCTTCTTTTACATGATTTACTTTTTTACAGGAACTTCAATGCATAGTTTTTTTTTTAATTATGATTTTTATTGGAGAATAATTGCTTTACAGTATTGTGTTGGCCTCTGTACCTGATTTTATTCTGCATATACATGTCAGCTAGCTCGTCAAAGTATTCTAAATTCGCTGTCCAAATTCTCTTCAGCCTCCAAATTTCCTGAGAGGCTGAGGGTTATAACCTGAGTCCAGTAGACTCATGCATTCTGTCCAATCTTGCTCCCATTTCCTTCCTAATAGGTGTTATGCACATTTATAGCCCCAATGCAATGTCTGCATTCTAACCTTCATCTGAGTCAGCTTCTGGAGGAGAGCTGAAGTCTACAGGGCAGGAGATCCAGAAGAGCAGGGTGGGACCCTCCGGCATATGCTGAAGCTCTCTCTACAGGCAAACTTTCTTCTTCTTTAAAGAAGCTTCAGTTCTGTTCTTGTAGCCTTTCAACTGAGTAAATCAGGCCCACTCAAATTATCAACGATAACCTCCCTTAAAGTCAAGTGATTATGGATCTTGTTCATACCCTCAAATACCTTCACAGCAATACCTAGTTTCATATTTGAATAACTGGGATTGTAGCCTAACCAAGCCAACACATAAAACTGATAATCACAGTCTATTCTTTGTCTACTGAACACCCATAACCATCCCCTTAAACCATGAAGACAATGACAAGGTCATGCTTCCACCCAAGTCTATACAATTATCCTATATACAACCCCAAATGAAATGCAGCAGCACCCTGGGGTCTCTCCCCTGTGGCCTTTGTCTTTTGTCTGTAGAGAAACTTTAGCCAGAGAAAAAGTTTAATCAGAGAAGGGAGAAAATGCATAAGCAAATAAGAGCAGTCAAACAGGACAAAACAATAATTGTTGAGTCAAGTAAGCAAAAGTCAAAGACCTTTTGCTCCTCCTCAAGGGCAACAGGCAATATTCGGAGCCATATCTTGTGAGCTGTCTTACAGATACTGAAAGCCCCACCAGCTGAAAGAAGTTAACCACATGATGAACAGACTGTAGCCATGACATCTGCATGCTCAATCACTCAGTCATGTCTGACTTTTTAGATCATAGCCCACCAGTCTCCTCGGTCCTTGGAGTTTTTCAGGCAAGAATATTGGAGTGGGTTGGCATTTCCTATTCCATCACAAAAGCTGACACAGTTCTGAGAATTGGCCTCAAGGAAATAGGAACAAACCAACCCTGGAACTGAACATTAACTGTACTTAAGACAATCAAGATGACGCTGGTCAGACCACCAATGACCTATTTCAAGATGCCAGTCCAGGTTGGATGCATGAGACAAGTGCTCAGAGCTGGTGCACTGGGATGACCCAGAGGGATGGGAAAGCGAGGGAGGTGGGAGGGGGGTTCAGGATGGGGAACACATGTAAATCCATGGCTGATTCATGTCAATGTATGGCAAAAACCACTGCTGCTGCTGCTAAGTCACGTCAGTCATATCCGACACTGTGTGACCCCATAGACGCCAGCCCACCAGGCTCCTGTCTCTGGGATTCTCCAGGCAAGAATCCTGGAGTTGGGTTGCCATTTCCTTCTCCAATGCATGAAAGTGAAAAGTGAAAGTGAAGTCGCTCAGTCGTGTCCAACTCTTAGCAACCCCACGGACTGTAGCCTACCAGGCTCCTCCATCCATGGGATTTCCCAGGCAAGAGTACTGGAGTGGGTTGCCATTGCCTTCTCCGGCAAAAATATTGTAAAGTAATTAGCCTCAAACTAATAAAAATAAATGAAAAAATAAATAAAATAGATAATCCAAAAGGAAAAAAAAAAAGATGACTGTCAGAGCTGACTGTGCTGTTATGCATATAGCCCACCCCTCACCCCCACCCATCTATAAAAGCTCTTGCCCACTGACTGTCATTTGTCAGGGGCGGTGTAAGTTGGCCTTTGGACAGAAGCTCCTTGCCCCCCAGGTTGCTGGTCTCTGAAAGAAAGCAAACTTTTCATCAAGCTTGCCTCTTTATTGGGCTTCCCTGTGGCTCAGCTGGTAAAGAATCCACCTGCAATGGGAGTGAAAGTGAAGTTGCTCAGTTGTGTCTGACTCTTTGCGACCCCACGGACTGACTATAGCCTACCAGGCTCCTCCATCCATGGGATTTTCCAGGCCAGAATACTGGAGCGGGTTGCCATTTCCTTCGCCAGGAGATCTTCCCGACCCAGGGATTGAACCCAAGCCTCCCGCACTGTAGGCAGACGCCTTAGCGTCTGAGCCACCTGGGCTCAGGGTTGCAAAGGGTTAGACATGACCGCCTCTTTATTGGTTCTTTATTGGCTTTTGAGTGGCAAGCAGCTGGACCCACTTTGTTTTAAAATGATGTTTGTATTTCAGAACTTCTACGTTGTTGGTTTTTTTTGTTTTTTTTTTTTGACTGTACCAGATCTTAGTTGCAGCAAGCGGCATCTTCATTGCCACATGTGGGATCTTTGGTGAGGCACTCGGGATCTTTAGTTGCGGCAAGTGGGATCTAGTTCCTTGACCAGGGATCAAACCCCAGGCCCCCTGCAGTGGGAGTCTTGGCCACCGGACCACCAGGGAAGTCGGTGGACCCACCATTGCTTACAGTTTTTGGTTCCCAGCGTGCGGCTACTGCGCTCTCACGATATCTGGCTCCTGGGGGGGTTTCACTGAGCAGAACCGCCAGGACGACACCCCAGGATGGCTGTGAAGAGCTGCTGCTTGAGGCTCCCTGGCCCTGAGATAGGAGCTTGGGGGGATGTTCCTGGCAGCTGCCGAAACCATCTCTTTCGGGGATCCTCTCTGTTTCTCCACTGCTTGGCACTGACTGTCAATGTACACTTTTCCTTCGTGGAACGGAAACATGCATCTGGACTAGCTGACGAGTTCCGAAACCAGGTAAGTCCACCAGCATGCACCCAGGCTACCTGCTCCTCTGAGCACCAAGTGCTTTTTGGGCATTTTACCAATTGTTGCTGATGTGTGCCTACCGTTGAGAACCGTTTGTGAGCACTGACTGCTATTTGGGTATTTTGTCATTTGGTTCTGATGTGTGTCTGGGGGCTCCCACCTGTCACGTGTTTATGGAGCAAGATAGTGGACTAGGTTCCTCTTTTCCTCTCGTTCCATTCCTGTAAGCTAAAGTCCCCTAGCGATGACACACGGGCTGTACCCAGGTACTCATCATTGCCCCTGACTCACAAGGGGCCGCCAAAGCCCCTCCCACACTTCTCTGTCAAGGCCTTTTGCAGAGACAGATGCTGTTGAGTACCACTCTCCTTTATCTGCTCAAAACATGTTACAGAGGATGCTTCTATTCCTTAAGAGTGAAAAGTGGGGTGGGGGTGGGAAGCAAAGTATAAAATTGCTAGTCTAAGGTAACAAAATCATAACCACGTAACAACAAAAAAAAATACATTTTCTTTCTGAGTTCAGGTTTCCAATAAAAACAAAGGAAATAGGAATAAATCATGCCACCTGTTTTCCTTGGCTCCTTGCTCTCTTATAGGTGAAAGCATTTAAAATAAGACATTAATGATGTAACTTCATTTTCAGAATACTGATTATAAATAGATCTGGATCTGTGTGTGGATGTAAATGAATTGTGGATACCCAGATAGATATCAAAACTTTAATGCAAAATGATGGTTGCCACTGGTGATTCTTCTAGAATGCAAGGATTAAGAACGTCTATTCCAACTTGGTGTCCAGTTGCCTATAGGGGCTGTGTTTTTCTAGGAGACCTAAGATGTTCAACCATAGCTAAATGAGGTCTGCCATGGTTCAGACCACACAGCAAGACTATTTCAATGAGTTGACCTGCCTTTAAAATAAAATCTCAGATTGTGGTCTCTTAGGTGTCAAAATGGGCTGAGGGTTCCACCCTGCTGAGAGAAATTACACTTGCTTCTGCTGATGCATTTCTAGAAGAAAGTTCCTGGCTATGGTTTTCTAGGCTGCAGAGATAGTGAAGTTATGTCCCACCTTTGTGCAAGGTTTCCTGTGGCCACAATGACAGGGAGCCATCCACCCCTTTATGTCCCTCACAATCCTCCTGCTGGGGCAATGCCTTTTCTCATTGACACCTTCCCTGAGGCTTTAATTAATTAATTAATTAATTATTTTTTTTATGATTGTTCTCTGTTTCTTTTTTTTCATTTATCTTTATTAGTTGGAGACTAATTACTTTATAGTATTGTAGTGGTTTTTGCCATACATTGACATGAATCAGTCATGGATTTACATGTGTTCCCCATCCCGATCCCCTCTCCCACCTCCCTCCCCATCCCATCCCTCTGGGTCTTTTCAGTGCACCAGCCCTGAGCACTTGTCTCATGCATCCAACCTGGGCTGGTGATCTGTTTCACCCTTGATAGTATACTTGTTTCAATGCTATTCTCTCAGAACATCCCACCCTCACCTTCTCCCACAGAGTCCAAAAGTCTGTTCTGTACATCTGTGCCCTGAGGCTTTAGCACTGTACAACCAATGAGCAGGGACAGGGAAGGTTGTAACCTGACTTCCTATTTTGCAAGAGCTCCCAGCTTTGTCATTCACCTTCCCTGCTCTATTGCTGTTGTTCAATCATTCAGTTGTGTCCGACTCTTTGAGACCCCATGGACTGCAGCACGCCAGGCTCCTCTGTCCTCCACTGTCTCCCAGAGTTCGCTCAAATTCATGTCCATTGAGTCAGTGACACTATCTAATCATCTCATCCTCTGGGGCCCCCTTTTCCTGCTGCCTTCAATCTTTCCCAGTATCAGAGTCTTTTCTAATTATTTGGCTCTTTGCATCAGGTGGCCAAAGTATGGAGATTCAGCTTCAGCATCAGTGCTTCGAATGAACATTCAAGGTTGATTTCCTTTAGGATTGACTCATTTGATCTCCTTGCAGTCCAGGGGATTTTCAAGAGTCTTCTCCAACACCACAATTCAAAATCATCAATTCTGTGGCGCTCAGCCTTCTTTATGGTCCATTGCTCACATCCATAAGTGACTACTGGAAAACCCACAGATTTGACTATAGGAACATTTGTCGGCAAACTGATGTCTCAATTTAATACACTATCTGGGTTTGTCATAGCTTTCCTTCCAAGGAGCAAGTGTCTTTTAATTTCATGGCTGCAGTCACTGTCTGCAGCTCTGAGTCACCTGTTATCAATCAGGGCCCGAAGGTAACAGGAGGCCTCAGTGTCCACCTACCCTAAAAGGATTTGTATTTCTTCTTTGTTCCTGGCCTTAGAAATTCACCTCATTATCTTCTGAGTTGATTTGTGCACACAAAAGGGTGATTTTTATATTTGACCTAGCATTTTTAGTTTGAAAGTTTCAGGCTATCTTGGCTATATCATCTTTCCAGGAACTGAAGTCTGATTCTGTGGATCCATTCTTTTAAAATTCTGATGTGTGCTTGGTGATGGGCACTATGGACTTCTTAAACGCCGACCTAGGAATTGAGGAAATAAACAAGGAGGGCAGTTGGACTAGAAAGGGTCAGGCACAAGGGGGTGGAAACGAGAAACAGAGTCTGCAGTTCCTGGGCGGTTGGGATAGCTGGGTGGCGGCCACGCAGTGTGTGTGTGCATGGGTGTGATTATAGCAGGAGGGGGAGATGTCTGCAGCAGGAGCAGATAGTAGAGGTCAAGTTCTTAGAACTGGCAATTGTCCCTGTTCCGTACAAGGCAGTGACCGGGCTTGCAATAACCTGAGTGAAATGACATGGTTCTCAGGGGCAGAGAGGCAGAACCTACTATAACCTCAACAAAAAGGACAGGGGACTGGATGACTCACATTAGAAAAAGATGAGCAAACGTGTTTGGAAAGAAGCAATAGAGCATCTAGCAATGGAGAGACAGAGGGGTGTCATGGAAATCATACCGAATTAAATATATAAACAGGTGAATTCAAGCCCTGGATCCGCAACTAGTGAGACTCTATTATTATTTAAAATTATGAAGTATGGTTGATTTACAGTATTGTGTTAATTTCTGCTCTACAGCAAAGGGCCTCAGATATACATAAATATATATTCTTTTTCATATTCTTTCTCATTATAGTTTAGCACAGTATACTGAATACAGTTCCTTGTGCTACACAGTGGGACCTATTCATTCTATATATAACAGTTTGCATCGCTGATTCCAAACTCCCAATCCATCTCTCCCCCAACTCCCTCCCTCTTGGCAACCATAAGTCTGTTCTCTATGTCTGTGAGAGACCCTGTTACTTTTATAAAATTGATCTATTTGTGCTCCAGATGTCAATAAACTACTAAGGATACAAGGTAATTGAGGATGGTGATAGAGAACATGGGTTTAACTTTGGAAAATAGCATGACGTTTCCTCAAAAAATTAAAAACAGCACTACTATATGATCTAGCAATCCCACTCCTGATATTCATCCAAAGGAAATGAAATCAGGAGTCTGAAGACATATCTGCACCCCTATATTCACTGCAGCATTTTTCAGAATAGCTGAGATATGAAAACAACCCAAATGTCCATCAATGGATGAACGGATAAAGAAGATGTGATATAGACAGACAGACAGGTAGATATTATGTAGCCATGAGAAAGAAGTAAGCACTGCCATTTGTGACAACATGGATGGAACTTGAGGGCATTGTGTTAACTGAGACAAGTCAGGAGGAAAGAGACACATAGTGTATATCACTTACATGTGAAATCTAAAAAATCTGAATTCATAGAAGCAGGAAAAAAAAAGAAAACCCTAAAAAGCTGAAACTCATAGAAGCAGAGATCCTCTGGAGAAGGAAATGGCAACCCACTCCAGCATTCTTGCCTGGAAAATCCCATGGTCAGAGGAGCCTGGCAGGTTACAGTCCATGGGGTTGCAAAAGAGTCAGACACAACTTAGCAATTAAATAACAGCAATAACACAGAAGCAGAATGGTGACTACCAGGGGGTAGGGATGTGAAGGAAGAAGAGAGATGTTTTTTAAGGGGAAACCTTAAAACTGGTAGATAAATCAGTCCTGGAGAGCTAATGCACAGAGTAGAGATGATAGTCAACAATGCTGTACTATAAACTTCAAAGTTGCTAAGAAACCATATCTTAATTGTTCCCACCAGAAAAAAGAAATGATAATTATGTTGCATGCTAGAGGTGTTAGCTAGCACTAAGCTGGTAGTCATATTGCAATACACAAATGTATCAAATCAATGCACCTTAAATTTACACGTTATTATATATAATTATATCTCAGTTAAAAAATAAAGATGAGCATAGGTTTTGGAGTCAGGCAGACCTGAATTTCAACTTGCTCATCTATAAAACTGGATCAATGATATTTCCTCTTAGGGTATTATGAGGATTAACATGACAAATGCCAAACTGTTAATAACATTTAAGAAGGATTTGTTATTATCTTTTCCAAGTTGATGGGAATTCAGGAATCCATGAAGAAAATGCAAGTTATTGGGGTCAAGGGGGCAGCTAGAGCAAGATTATCGTCATTTTAATTATATGTCCCTTTTGTCACTGCTTATCTTGACCATTTGTTTTGCACTTAGCATTTAAACGGCTTTTTCTGATCTGGTTTATATCATTTCCTAATACTAAAACTTGTAAAGTTTGGACTGTATATTGATGCACCCATAGTTCATTCCTTATTAGTATTATTCTATTGGTCTTTTGCATTTCTGCTGATCCCAGAATATCTATTTTAGATTTGAAATTTTTACTGGACAGAGGCAAGACATGCAAGCTTAGTCTACTTTCTTATTGTCATCCCATCATCACCTATATTGAATTTTATTTTTCAGTTTCGCTGAGTCACAATTTCTTTAACCAGATTCTCTGCAGGGGGATAGTGTTGTAATTTTTAATAAAAGGGAATCTAAAGAACTATTTATTGACCATTCATTCATTTAAAAATTAGTTACTGAACTCTTATTATGCTACACTGAGAGTAGGAAGACAAGTAAGGCAGGTTCCTTTTCCTCAAGATGTTTGCTGTCAAGTAGAGCAAAGGAATAAAGAGATAGGCAAAAGAAGCTTTCAATTGGATCAAAGAAAAAGTACAAGGAGATTGTCATTATTTTCTGTTCTTTTCTAAATGAAACTGTAGCTTTTGAAATACCATTTGACTTAATGTAATTTAATTAAACAAACACATCTTGATGACCTACTAAACTGAGTCCTTGAGGATGAATAAGACAATGCCCTGATTCTCAAGGAGTCTGGAGGACTGGTGTTGTAGATTTAGATTTCCTTGTATACCCACCTGGGCCCCTGCCCCATCGTTAAGTGACAGACAAAATTGAAGGAATTTATGATGGCACACACATGATCATTAAGTTCTCTAGAAATTCCCCTTGTGCTATTCTCTATAAAATAGAATACTTAAAAGAGTTGCTTTACTTCACATGTCTTGATAAATAATTATTGAGGTAAGATGTGTTTCTCTGAAATGGAAAACACTGTAAGTTTCCTGCTGGAATTGGCTGAGAGTAGTTTCAGTAGCTGCTCAAATTCTTGCTGATTTCTCCTGAATGGACCCTTTTGTTTTGATGGCTTTGCTTATGTAAACCACCTCTATTTTCTTTGGAGAATACTCACCAAAGCAAAATCACTTGTTAATATTAGGATAATTGCTGATTCCCTTCCTTTCTGGCACTGAAGACCTAAGAAAGATCTTACATCTTTCTTACATGTAAGAACAGAGCCTGCCCTGGCATTGTAGAGTTCATCTTTGGAAAACTATACAACACAAAATGTTTCTATTGCCTCACGGGAATTCAGTGTGTCCTTGAAAACACATTTTTTTATTACAGGGAATTTCCTGTGTTTTTTTTCCCCCCCAAATTAAAGCATGGGTTTTCCTTTTAAATCAACATACTGAAGTTTTTTCACTTAATAATTTCATTATGAAACAACATTTCTCTTGTCGTTAGATGATTCAATATTTAAGTTCTTTCTATATGAAATCAAAACAACTGTTTTGATTCACTCACACAGATGGTAATTTGTGAATAAAAGAAAGCAAATTAGAAAACAAAGAAAGCAAACCAAAGAAATGCACAATTGTTGTTTTGGCAATTTATGTCAATTTATCAATAAATTTATGCAATTTATCCCCTCAACCTGGCTTCTTGAAATTTTCACTTTCTAAACATCACTGAGTTTTCCTAAATGGGACATAAAAAAAAAGGATCGGCACCCAATTATGACACGGGGATTTCCTTGACCACTGTGCATTCTCAGACAGCAATTGGGAATCTCAAGGCTGTGCTTCAAGACTGAAGAGAGAGTCCGAAGTCAGCAATAGAGACATCACTGGTTTAATGGGTGAGGAGGGATCTTACATGTCTGAAGCAAGGTCCTGGAGCAAAAACCCACTGTTTAGAGCTGGAAGGTGGGTAGGATGGGTAGGAGAGTGTGGGGAATTACCAGTTACAGGGAAATTGACCTCAGGTGGGATCATTAGTTACCAGGAAAACCAGGTGAGGAACACACCCTTCACCTCCCCTTTGATTAAGAATAATCACCAGCTGGTGGGACCTGGGGCAATTACCAGGAAGGTCAGTTGAGTGAGTAGGTGTAGGTGAAGCAGGCACTGGTCAGGCAGGGGATGTATAGAGAGCAAGAGAGCAACCACCTTAACTGACCTGACCACACAGTATCCTATAATTCAACTCTGACACTATCTGCTTAGAGACAGCTCTCACAGGTTAAGGACTCAGTCCTATAAGACTACCCCCTCCCCCCAACCCCTTTCAGATATCAGTCACAGATCAGGTTATCACCTGTGCTTCTGACTGGTGATAAATTAGAGGGTCTAGTGACCCCTTCCTTGCATTTGATAAATTTGCTAGAGCAGCTTACTGAGCTCAGAGAAGCACTACATATTACATCACTGAAAGTGAAAGCTGCTCAGTTGTGTCCAACTCTTTTTGACCCCATGGTCTATACAGTCCATGGAGTTCTCCAGTCCAGAATACTGGAGTGGGTAGCCTTTCCCATCTCCAGGAGATCTTCCCAACCCAGGGATCGAACCCAGGTCTCCTGCATTGTGGGCTGAGTCCACAGCTGAGCCACAAGGGAAGCCCAAGAATACTGAAGTAGGTAGCCTATCCCTTCTCCAGCGGATCTTCCGAACCCAGGAATCGAATTGGGGTCGCCTGCATTGCAGGCAGATTCTTTACTAACAGAGCTATCAGGAAAGCCCTATAATAAACTAGGTCACTAGTTTATTATAAAAGGAGAGAACTCAGGAGCAGACAGATGGAAAAGATGCAGAGGTGTGGGACAGGGCCTGATGCTTCCTTGCCTTCTCCAGGCTTCACACTCTTTCAGAGCCTCCTCGTGTTCCCACACCTCCACCCAGAAGCTCTCCAAACTGTGTCCTTCTGAGTTGTAAGGAGGCTTCATTACACGCATTTGTGCATGCTAAGTCACTTCAGTTGTATCCGACTCTGTGCAACCCTATGGACTGTAGCCCACCAGACTCCTCTGTCCATGGGACTCTCCAGGCAAGAATACTGGAGTGGGTTGCTGTTGCCTCCTCCAAGGGATCTTCCTGACCCAGGGATGGAACCAGCATCTCTTACATCTCTAGCATTGGTAGGTGGCTTCTTGATCACTAGCACCACCTGGGAAACCCAGTTTCATTACACAGGCATAACCAATTAAGTCATTGGCCACAGGTGATTGATTCAACCTCCAGCTCCTCTCCCCTCCTCAGAAATCAGAGAGTGGGGGCTTAAGTTCCAACCTTCTAGCCATCATTGGTTCCCTTGGCAACCAGCCTCCATCTTTAGGTGCTTTCCAAAAATCACTACATTAACATAAACTCTAGTATGGTTGAAATAACATAACATAACCTATGTTAGAAATAACAAAAGACACATTAAATATGTTCACATATATGAGTTAGAGTTTCTCTATACTTTTCCAGCTTTGAAGGAGAAAGGATTTAAGGATTGCTTGGATTCACTAATGAGTTTTTGTTATGCTGATAGCAAGACAGGTAGAGAGGATTGGGAGAAGTCTAAGTGAGTGAAAGTGAAGTTGCTCAGTTGTGTCTGACTCTCTGCGACCCCATTGACTATAGCCCACCAGGTTGCTCCATCCATGGGATTTTCCAGGCAAGAGTACTGGAGTGGGTTGCCATTTCCTTTTCCAGGGAGAAGTCTAGAAAAGTTTCAATTTAGATATATAAGGAAATTCATTTAATCTTGGTAAGATTAAAATGTCTTAGAAGAAGAGTTTGGAGGAGCTTTTCATTTTTTATTTTGAAGGAGGAAGAGGAGGAAATGGAGAGATGATAAGCAGTTGCTATGAGATGTGGAATTTTAGGGAAAGCAGTGGCTTAATACAAGTTTTAGGAAGTTTTCCTTTGTGTTGTACAATGTAATTTCTCCTTTCGTGTCTCCTCAGGAGACATTCTGGAAAGACTTACCTTACTTTCTGAGGCATTTTGGAGCTGTAGACATTCCTTCTCACTGTGTCATCCTGCTAAAACCAGTTTCAAGGTAGCCTGATTTAATGAGCTTTTGACTGGGGTCCCCCTGTGTATTAGTCTGCTGAGGCTGCCATAACTAAATACCCCGGGTAGGATAGCTAAACAACAGAAATTTATTTTCTCTATATTCTAGAGTTGGAAATCCAAGATCAAGGTGCCAGAAGGGTTGGGTTCCATTGAGGTCTCTCTTTTTGGCTTGCATATGGCCATCCTCCTGCTGTTTATACATCCCAGAGTATGTCTCTGGTGTCTCTCTGTAAATCCTGATCTCTAATGCTTATGAGGACACCTGTCCAACTGGATAAGGGCTCACCGTAACAGCCTCATTTTAACTTAATTACCTCTTTTAAGATACTTTCTTCAAAAACAGTCACATTCTGAGGTACTAGAGGGTTAGAACTTCAACACACAAATTTTGGGGAAACACAATTCCGTCCATAACATTATCCATGGAAGGAACATGAGCTGTTAGAGCTAGAAGAAATGTTAGACTATTTAGTCTACCTTCACTGTATTGGTAAGTAGTGTAAAGCAGTAAAAAGTTATGAATTGCCCAAGTTAACCCTGTTATACCTCTGTTTCCACACTAGGATTTGGAATATTTATTTTATTCTTCATAATTCAGCTCAGCCATTCTTACTTTCCATGATTCCTTTTTCTGACTAAATCATAGTTTGTCAGTTTGTACTCTCTCTCTAACCATGAGTTCTTTTTCACTGAAATTTGAATATACTTGTATTTACTTTTGCCAGTTTTCACAAGCTAAAGGAATATGGATCAAGTCTTTAGGAATTTCTAGACAATCTAAATTATGCACTAAAAAATTAATTAAACTTTTAGATCAGGAACCAGATAGAAAAAAACACTTCTTAGTGTAGGGATTATCTACCTTATGGGAAATGCTAATCTCAGGCAGTTTATCACCATGGAGTGGGGGAAATTTTAACTTGATTCCTCAGGAGGGAAAAATATGGGAGAAACCCCTTCCTGTCCCTTCACCTGAGAGAAGCAGTGGTTTATCTGATCAATGAGGCTAAAAGAAAGAACTGAGTATGTAAAATTATCTCCTTCCTGGTTTTTTGGCTTATTTGGCCACAGAGAATGTTTATAGATTTCTGCCTCAGTTTTCCATGAGGTAAGCATACATGCTCCACCTTCTAGATTATGGGATCATTTCCCTCTTTCCTTACTATTGTGGTTTAATAAGTGTTAGGCTGCAATTCAGAGAAAAGATGCCTGTTCTGCAGATGAAAATTCTCTCTTGGGAAAGTTGTTCTGAAGTCTAGTCTTCAAGTGGATTATTAGAGAGCTGCTTATCATCTTAGTTCTCTTTTTCCTCCACTCTAAACTTATTTGGAATAAAGTTAATATTTTGATCTCATATCTGTGATTATTGTATGCATTCTTAATTACTTCTTCAATTTATATATCAGAGGAAAATATTTGATTATTTATTACCTTTGAAATCAGAGAAATTTAAAAGACAGCAAAACAAATTTTAGTTTCCACTAAAGACATCAGGTTCAAGAGGCATTGTGATCCCCACTCAGGGTAAATATAAAGGAAACCACATGTAGGCACAGCATAGTAAAACTGCTAAAAAAACAAAGCCAATGGGAAATACCAAAAAGCAGCTGGAGGGTGATAAAACATAACCTCAAAGAAGGAACAATAAGACTGACAGCTGACCCCAAAACAGAAACAATGGAAGCCATAATTCAATGAACAACATCTTCTTGGTGATGAAAGAAAATAACTGAAAACTTTGAACACTATATGTAATACAAAATTTCCTTCTAAAATTGTTATTAAATAAAGATATTTTTGGAGAGAACTTGCTATCAGCAGAACTGCACTGAAATAAAGAACAAGACTAATAAAATGAATTAATCTCTGAAAGAGAAGGCACATTAATATGAGAAATAAAGTGGAAACCTAACTACAGATCTTATAAATGATAAAAAGATGCTAGGAGAACATTTTTTTAAATCACTTGTAAGAGCTACAGTTAGGTTTTCTTTTTATTTCTATATTAGTGTGACTTCCACTTTTACTTTCTTTCAAGAGAACATTATGAACAACTTCTGCCAATAAATCCAACAAACAAGATGACACAGACAAATGCCTTGAAAAACAGAACGTACCCAAACTAATAGAATAAGCAATAGAAAAACTTAATAGTATTATGTATGTTAAGTGATTGGAATCTATGAAGTCTATCATTTAAAACCTTCCAACAAAGAACAATCCCTGCCAGTTCTACTAGTGACATTGAAGGAACAGATAATGCCGATCTTACCAAACCCTACCAGAGAACAGAAAAGTGGAAATGTTTTCCACCTTTTCTTTTTTTAAAAAGCAAGGCCAGTATAAACTTGATACTAAATATGATGAGGATTTTAGAAGAAAGACAATTACAGACCAATCCCTTTCATGAGCACAGAAGAAAAAAATCCAAAATGAAACTCTAGCAAATTGAAATCCAATTATAAAAAGAAGGAGAGAAATCCTGAAGGTCATGGCTAATGCAATTAGGACTATATGAAGAATAAAAAAAAATGGTATAAAGATTATAAAGGAAGAAGTAAGCTGTCATTACTCACATATTACATGGTTTCGTGTATCAGAAAAATCTACAAGAATGTATAGGCAACTCATTGGACTTAGGTGAATTTAACAAGGTTGTTGGATACAAGTTCAGAATACAAACAGTTGGATTTCTATATGATAGCAATAAGCAATTAGAAAATTATGTTAAAATAAGGTTTATACTAACACAAAGTTGTAAAACATATAGGAATAAATATAAAAGAGAGCAAGATGTCTGCACTGAAAAATACAAAGTATTGCCAAAAGAAATGAAAAAAGATCTAAAGAAATAAAGGAATATGCTGTATTCATGGCTCTAAGACTCAGTATGCTATCAACTCCCCCCATACTGGTGCATAGACATGTTGCAGCCCAGTAAAAATCTGAGCAGAATTTAGTTTTGGTGAGAACTGAAAAACTGATTCTAAATTTTATATAGAAATGCGAAGAACCTAGGATCTTCAAGCCAGACTTTAAAAATAAGTACATAAATGAATACTCATACCACTAGAAATCAATTTATTGTAGGGTTATCATAATATCAAGATGGGGGATGATACTGGGCAGAGGGACAGTCAAACAGATTAGTGGAACAGAATGGAGATTCTATAATCAGACCTAAACACAGCGATTACCTGATTTCTGAAGGATCCCGACTGAAACTCAATAGGAAAAGGACAGTCTTTTGAAAAAAAAAAGTTCAGTCAAGTCTGTATCAACACACAAAAAACCATCATCCCTATCTTATACTATCTCAATATCAATTCCAGCAGGATTGTATATCTAAATATGATAGGTTATTTAAAAAAAAAAAGCTTTGAGACAACAACATAGGATAATATCTTCATGACCTTTGAAAAAAGAATGATTTATCAGACAGGATATGGCAAACAGCAAAAATTAAGAATTTTCATTCTCCCAAACAAATCATTTGAAGGCCAAAAAGCAAACCTGAGGGTAGTATAAGATACTTACAACATATATAGCTAATGAGTGCTTATTTATCAAATATATTAAGAACTGCTAGTGAAGTGAAATGAAGTGAAAGTCACTGAGTCATGTCTGACTGTTTGTGATCCTATGGACTGTCACCCCCCAGGCTTCTCTGTTTATGAAATTCTCCAGGCAAGAATACTGGAGTGGGTTGCCATTTCCTTCTCCAGGGACCCTTTCTGACTCAGGGATTGAACCTGGGTCTCCCACATTGCAGGCAGATGAACTGCTGCAAATCAATAAGAAAATTACACATACATACACAACTCCATAGACAAATGGATTTGGACAGGCACCTCAAAAAATCTTATATCTAATAAACACGTGCTCATCTGTTCATTAAACAGAGGAAGTAAAATCACACCATTGTATAAATGCCAAAATGGTCAAAACTTAAAAGACAAATGGTGCCAAATGTTGGTGAGGAAGTGGAATCACTGCATCTCTCTTATGCTGTTGGTGGGGATGTAAATTCCAACAATCACTTTGGGGAATCGCCAGTGGAAGGTGGCCATTCCCTATGGTCAGGGAGCCTTGTCCTGGTTTTCTGTGAACAGCTTTGACTCATGTATATTTTTTCAGAATGCTTTTAGTTTAGCATTTGTCCTTGACTCTTTCATTTAAGCAAAATGTTGTTACTGATTGTTGTACTCAAATAAATCAGGGAAGGTTTCATGGACTTCTACTTTATTCATACATCTTTTGCTAGGATCTTGTCTTGTAGCATGGGACACATATGCACTGAAGATAGTTTCTACTGTAACACACTGTTGAATCTTTAAGGCAACCAGAGATAACACACTTCTAACACTCAAGTCCCAGGGATAGCTAAGGTATTTCCAGTTTTTAACTTGTAGTGAAAGCGTTTGACACTGCTGCCCCTGCTGGCCATTTGGTGTAATACCAGCCTGAAAGAAGCATAGAGCCAGTAAGTTGCCAGCTGGTATAGTCAGTGGGAAAGCTCAGAAATTATGTTAGATGTACTTGAAATATATGTAGAAAATAGAGGCTGAGAAAATAAAATGAATCAAGGGTAATATAAATACTCTTACTACAGTGGTTTTACTATGTATTGCTTGATATAAATCTACAGTTGTCTATTTACTTATGCCATTATTTGGTGATGCTTTCTTTCACAATAAATTTTCTTGGGAGTAGTGGGCTCAAATAAATGGTAGTGTATACGTAATAAGAAAAGTACTGCTGTAGTTTCTCAAGGAAAGTGATGATATATTATTTTCACAAAATATTTGTTGATATCAACTATTCATCCTGAGGCAAAGCGACATCACTGACCACGTGAGAACCCAAAGGCACAAATAGATCTAAGAAATGTCTGCACATACATTAAGGCAGTGGTTATTTGAGGAAGTCTGTAAGCAGCCACAAAGGAGGATTTACATGTCATTCATAAAGCATGACTTTTCATTAAGATGAAATGACCATTGCAAATTAACTTTGCTCATTTTAAAGTTTCAAATTATCTTGTGCAGATACAAAATGAAGTGATAGGTGCCAATGTGTTCACTCCACGAGCAGAACAGGAACTTTTCAGTTATTAAATGATAACAATTTGATAACAATGCAGTGATGTTAAATAGAAAGTCACAATAGCTAAATAGCTGAATTTTCAACTCTACTTGATCGAGTCAATGTAAAAGTTATAAAATTCATTCCATTAAAGAGAAAAATGTATGACATGGTGGTGAATGCTACTATGGATTCACTTAAAAGAAACAACACTAAAGATAATATTTCTGCGGTGATAGCACAAACATGAAGTTTGGTAGAATATTGCACTGAGATAAAAACCATATTATTAAATAAAGAACCCTATGGAGTAGAAATGTATTTGGAATTGGTTGTAGTACACATACACTTTGCTAATGTGTCAAAAAATGTTCTTTTCTTTTGTGCATCCAAGGACACTATCAAAAGAGTGAAAAGAACCCACAGAGAGGGAGAAAATATTTGCAAATCATTTATCTGATAGGGTATTAATATGCAAAATATATAAAGAATTCCTAAAAGTTAACAAGAAAAAAAAAAAAAAAAACTCAGTTAAAAAATGGACAAGAGTCTTATTTCTCCAAAGTGCTCATTCATTAAATTGTGTCCGATTCTTTGCTACCCCATGGACCATAGCCCATCAGGCTCGTCTCCCATGGGATTTTTGAGGCAAGAATACCAGAGTTGGTTGCCAGTTCCTTCTCCAGGAGATCTTCCCAACTCAGGGATCAAACCCAAGTCTCCTGCATTGGTAGGTGGGCTCTTTACCACTGAGCCACCTGGGAAACCCTCCTCTATTTGCTACTCATTATTTAGAAATATCAGTTCAGTTCAGTTCAATTCAGTCACTCAGTCGTGTCTGACTCTTTGCAACCCCATGAATTGCAGAACGCCAGGCCTCCCTGTCCATCGCCAACTCCCGGAGTTTACTCAAACTCATGTCCATTGAGTCAGTGATGCCATCCAGCCATCTCATACTCTGTCATCCCCTTCTCCTCCTGCCCCCGATCCCTCCCAGCATCAGGCTCTTTTCCAATGAGTCAGCTCTTCACATTAGGTGGCCAAAGTATTGGAGTTTCAGCTTCAGCATCAGTCCTTCCAATGAACACCCAGGACTGATCTCCTTTAGTATGAACTGGTTGGATCTCCTTGCAGTCCAAATGACTCTCAAGAGTCTTCTCCAACACCACAGTTCTCAGCTTTCTTCACAGTCCAACTCTCACATCCATACATGACCACTGGAAAAACCATAGCTTTGACTAGACGGACCTTTGTTTGCAAAGTAATGTCTCTGCTTTTTAATATGTTGTCTAGGTTGGTCATAACTTTCCTTCCAAGGAGTAAGTGTCTTTTAATTTCATGCCTGCAATCACCATCTGCAGTGATTCTGGAGCCCCCAAAATAAAGTCTGAAACTGTTTCCACTGTTTCCCCATCTATTTTCCATGAAGTGATGGGACCAGATGCCATGATCTTAGTTTTCTGAATGTTGAGCTTTAAGTCAACTTTTTCATTCTCCTCTTTCATTTTCCTTTTTTTTTTTTTTTTTTTTAAATTTTATTTTATTAGTTGGAGGCCAATTACTTCACAACATTTCAGTGGGTTTTGTCATACATTAACACGAATCAGCCATAGAGTTATACATATTCCCCATCCCGATCACCCCTCCCACCCCCCCCTCCACCCGACTCCTCTGGGTCCTCCCAGTGCACCAGGCCCGAGCACTCGTCTCATGCATCTCACCCGGGCTAGTGATCTGTTTCACCATAGATAATATACATGCTGTTCTTTTGAAACATCCCACCCTCACCTTCTCCCACAGAGTTCAAAAGTCTGTTCTGTACTTCTGTGTCTCTTTTTCTGTTTTGCATATTGGGTTATCGTTACCATCTTTCTAAATCCCATATATATGTGTTAGTATGCTGTAATGTTCTTTATCTTTCTGGCTTACTTCACTCTGTATAATGGTCTCCAGTTTCATCCATCTCATTAGAACTGATTCAAATGAATTCTTTTTAACGGCTGAGTAATATTCCATGGTGTATATGTACCACAGCTTCCTTATCCATTCATCTGCTGATGGGCATCTAGGTTGCTTCCATGTCCTGGCTATTATAAACAGTGCTGCGATGAACATTGGGGTGCACGTGTCTCTTTCAGATCTGGTTTCTTCGGTGTGTATGCCCAGAAGTGGTATTGCTGGGTCATATGGCAGTTCTATTTCCAGTTTTTTAAGAAATCTCCACACTGTTTTCCATAGTGGCTGTACTAGTTTGCATTCCCACCAAAAGTGTAAGAGGGTTCCCTTTTCTCCACACCCTCTCCAGCATTTATTGCTTGTAGACTTTTGGATAGCAGCCATCCTGACTGGCGTGTAATGGCAACTCATTGTGGTTTTGATTTGCATTTCTCTAATAATGAGTGATGTTGAGCATCTTTTCATGTGTTTGTTAGCCATCTGTATGTCTTCTTTGGAGAAATGTCTGTTCAGTTCTTTGGCCCATTTTTTGATTGGGTCATTTATTTTTCTGGAATTGAGCTTCAGGAGTTGCTTGTATATTTTTGAGATTAATCCTTTGTCTGTTTCTTCATTTGCTATTATTTTCTCCCAATCTGAGGGCTGTCTTTTCACCTTGCTTATAGTTTCCTTTGTAGTGCAGAAGCTTTTAAGTTTCATTAGGTCCCATTTGTTTAGTTTTCCTTTTATTTCCAATATTCTGGGAGGTGGGTCATAGAGGACCCCACTGAGATTTATGTCGGAGAGTGTTTTGCCTATGTTCTCCTCTAGGAGTTTTATAGTTTCTGGTCTTACATTTAGATCTTTAATCCATTCTGAGTTTATTTTTGTGTATGGTGTTAGAGAGTGTTCTAGTTTCATTCTTTTACAAGTGGTTGACCAGTTTTCCCAGCACCACTTGTTAAAGAGGTTGTCTTTTTTTCCATTGTATATCCTTGCCTCCTTTGTCAAAGATAAGGTGTCCATAGATTCGTGGATTTATCTCTGGGCTTTCTATTCTGTTCCATTGATCTATATTTCTGTCTTTGTGCCAGTACCATACTGTCTTGATGACTGTGGCTTTGTAGGCAGGTTGATTCCTCCAGTTCCATTCTTCTTTCTCAAGATTACTTTGGCTATTCGTGGTTTTCTGTATTTCCATACAAATTGTGAAATTATTTGTTCTAGTTCTGTGAAAAATACCGTTGGTAGCTTGATAGGGATTGCATTGAATCTATAGATTGCTTTGGGTAGAATAGCCATTTTGACAATATTGATTCTTCCAATCCATGAACACAGTATGTTTCTCCATCTGTTTGTGTCCTCTTTGATTTCTTTCATCAGTGTTTTATAGTTTTCTATGTACAGGTCTTTTGTTTCTTTAGGTAGGTATACTCCTAAGTATTTTATTCTTTTTGTTGCAATGGTGAATGGTATTGTTTCCTTAATTTCTCTTTCTGTTTTTTCATTGTTAGTATATAGGAATGCAAGGGATTTCTGTGTGTTAATTTTATATCCTGCAACTTTACTATATTCATTAATTAGCTCTAGTAATTTTCTGGAAGAGTCTTTAGGGTTTTCTATGTAGAGGATCATGTCATCTGCAAACAGCAAGAGTTTCACTTCTTCTTTTCCTATCTGGATTCCTTTTACTTCCTTTTCTGCTCTCCTCTTTCACTTTCATCAGGAGGCTTTTTAGTTCCTCTTCACTTTCAGCCACAAGAGTGGTGTCATCTGCATATCTGAGGTTATTGATATTTCTCCCAGCAATCTTGATTCCAGCTTGTGCTTCTTCCAGTCCAGCATTTCTCATGATGTACTCTACATATTAGAAATATATGAGCATTTTAATATTACTTTGTTAATATACCTAGTGTCATGCAATGGTATTAGAAGAGGGTCCTTTATATTTTGGTTGAATTTTGTTCACAATATATTGAAAATATTAACCAAAATGTTAAAAGACCCTGCAGCTTTTGAAGCTTTTACTACTTTGAATTATTTAAAACTGAGTTTATAATGAGAAAAGCATTGATATTTATCCCTAGAGAAACAATTGGCAGTAGGTGGGGGCAAATAAATGAAAAAAAAACTCAAATACTGTACCAGATTTAATTTTGAAATTGTATTTTGAACTATATTGACATGTTTGATAGAGTTCTTACCTTTAATTGGACATTTATATTCTAACCAAAAGTAAATTTAATTGAGAAGGCCTTTAATTTTGCTATAAAAATATGTGGCAAAACATCTGAAAGAAATTTAGATAGACAACTTATTTCTTAAGTTTTGCTTATAAAGTATTTGCTAAAGGAAAGTTTGTTTTTCAAATTGGAATATAACTGCTTTACAATGTCGTGTTTGTCTCTGCAGTACAATGAAGTGAACCAGATATGTGTATACATATATACCCTCCCTCCTGAGTCTCCTGCCCACCCCCACATCCCATCCCTCCAAGTCATCACAGAGCACCAAGCCAAGCAACCTGCGCTATACAGCAGCTTCCCACTAGCTATCTATTTTAAACACAGTAGTGTATATATGTCAGTCCTAATCTCCCAATTTGTCCTACCCTCCCCTTACCCCTCTACATCCACATGTTCATTCTCTACATCTTCATCACTATTCCTGCCCTGGAAGAAAACTATTTTAAATAGAGAAAAAAGACAGTATTTATGGAAAATATTAGGCTTTATATTTACACATTATAAGGTGACAGAAACTAGAATTGAGATGATCTTTCATTAAGCACTTTGCTCTGAGCTTACATAGTACCTATGAGCTTTCTCTCATAGAAAGAGCATTTGTATTAAAATATATATTCTGTGGAGAAGAGTCCACTGAAAGTGTCAATCACCAAGTTTATTAGGCATAAAATGCAATATTGATGAAATTTTGCAAAACATATTTGTAAGACTGTATTAAAATATATGTTCTTCAGAAAAAAAAAATACTAGATCTGGCTAACACTCTAATTTATGTATGTGACTGTGTACCAAGAATAGTTACCCTGTTTTGTAAAAAAATATTCAGATTATGAATACAAATGTTTTTTAGAATTTTACTTTAAGGTACATGGGTATGTGTTCATTTGTGCTAAGTCTCTTCAGTCATGTTTGACTCTTTGTGACCCCCATGGACTATAGCCCACCAGGCGTCTCTGTTCATGGGTTCTCTAGGCAAGAATATTGGAGTAGGTTGCTGGGCCCTCCTCCATGGGACCTTCCTGACCCAGGAATCAAACCTGTGTTCTCTTTTGTCTTCTGCATTTGCAGGCAGGTTCTCTACCACTAGTGCCACCTGAGGTATATGTTATTTTAATATTTTAGAAGAGATTTTATTTTTGAAAATCAGTTTTGAATCATCTTTCTATAAAGGCCTACCAATTTATTGAACAAATTTGTTGGCTAGTAAATAAATTTTATTTTTTATTCTATATTCTGGCCACACCTCGAAGCTTGCAGGATCTTAGTTCCTCGATCAAGGATTGAACAGAAGCTCCTGGTAGTGGAAGCATGGTATCCTAACCACTGGCCCAATAGGGATTTTTTTTTTAATGCCAAGCTATGCAGCATGCAGGATCTTAGTTCCCACCCAGGGATAGAACCCCTGCCCTTTGGGTTGGGAGCATGATATCTTAACCCCTGGACTATCAGGGAAGACCCTACATTTTAATTATTTTTAATACTACTCTTTACTCTCAAAAGTGTCTCGGTTTAGATGATTAAAATACATGGTCACTCTGTCTGTGACTCAGCAATTTCACTCCAAAGGATAGGCCCAACCTATGTACATAAAAGCAACATAAGACATCTATAAGAATATTCAGAGCAGATTATTTGTAATAACCTCAAGCTGGAAACACCCAAATAATTAAAGGTAGAATGAATAAATAGGCTTCACCTGGTGCCGGGAGGGATTGGGGGCAGGAGGAGAAGGGGACAACAGAGGATGAGATGGCTGGATGGCATCACCAACTCGATGATAGAGTTTGAGTAAACCCCGGGAGTTGGTGATGAACAGGGAGGCCTGGCGTGCTGTGATTCATGGGGTCGCAAAGAATTGTACATGACTGAGTGACTGAACTGAAGTGAACTGAATGACTCCATGTGAGGATCACCTGGAAGGCTTTCTGGCTGCACTTTCAAGGATTCCAGGGATCCTCAGTCTCTAAGACACACTGCTGACATCTTCCTTTGGAAATTATGAGAACCCTGAGGTCCATGCTTTCTTTCTGCCTCTTTTTCCTTGTCCAGATGTAACCCCTGACATAAAACTGAGTATGAACTCAATTCTCTGAGCATTCATTGCTGTGGTTTCCCTTCTACTTAGAATCATTTTTTGGCCCTACTATGGAAAACACAGTTTTGCAATGAGACACGTGGCCAGGCCAGGCCAGATTCCCCTTCAATCCTGGGACAGCTGGATCTGTTTTGGCGTTTTGACATCCTTGTGGACCAGCTCAGTAAATAAAAGGATTAAGACAGTCTTGCAAGGAAGAACTTAAATATTCCTCACCAAGTGACTCCTATTCTCTTTCCTGATTTCGAACATGAATCTTTCCCTCACACTTACTAGTGAAAGAATCACAGCATCAGCATCTTCTCTTGGTCCCCTGGGTAGAAGCCAGGATATTCCCCAATTTGGCTCAGGCACAGGGGAGGAGAGGCTTCAGGGAACCCCTTGTCCTTTCTCCCGGAGGGCATGAAGAAGTGATGCTGTTGCTCTCAAATCTCCATTAAAAACCTGTTAGTGATGCCTCACAGTCCTTTTCACAGACTGAAAAACGAATGCCCAGAAACATGAAGTGGTAAAAGAGGCCCAAGGCGTCTCCCGGAGCCTGAACTCCTATAACTGTTTCCGCTTCTGGGAGTCCATCACTTCCGCTTCCGGGAGCAGGCGCACTCAGCAGGCACCTTGTTGGGTTGAGCTCGCAGTCAGTAGTCCTTGGCAAACACGGCTCACGTGGGCTCCACACCACCTTAGAAATTTGGAGGACCTCATTTTGCCCCACAATTCTGAAGTGAAATATCTTTGCTTGAGTGTGTACTAAGTCCCTTCAGTCGTGTCCAACTCTTTGTGACCTTATGTACTGAAGCCAGGCTCCTCAATCCATGGGATTCCGGAGGCAAGAATACTGGAGTGGATTGTCATGCCCTTCTCCAAGGAATCTTCCCAATCCAGGGAATGAACCCGTGTCTCTTATGTCTTCTGAGTTGACAGGTGGGTTCTTTACCACTAGCGCTTACTTGGGAAGCCCAAAATATGTTTTAAGTCTGTCTTTTTTTGTGAGAAGTGTTATGGCAGTGTGGTAGTTAATACGACAGTGTGGTAATTAGAAAAATGAAAACAAGACAAAGCCTCACCATTTGGTATACATCCTTTACATGTATTGTTGTTACATGATGCATCTTCATATTTTTAACTAAAGAAAAAATAGAATAAAGTAATCGTACAAGTTCTTCTAAGGCATTGTGTTTACACTCTGCTTGACTTAAGCCTACTTTTTGTATACCATAGAACATTTTTCAAGTTGCTGTGTAAAATTATCTAGGGCTCAGTAGATGGCGCTGCTACACTATCTTTTTGGTCAGATTTAAGACTTGTTGCTTTCTGGGATACTAGTCAAAAACTTATGTAGTTACAACAGGAGTTGGGAGGGAAACTCAGATTTCTTAACCTAGTTCTAGGCAGATGTCCATTCTGAGTCTCATTTTTTCCAAACCCGTTAAAATTCTGCACCTTGAACAAATTAGAAATGTTGTGAAAATATTTGTTCCTTGGGTATTTTTCTTTAAAAAAAAAAAATGTATTGAAGCATAGTTGATTTACAATGTTGCATTAATTTCTGCAGTACAGCAAAGTTTTATGTATATATATTCTTTTCCATTACGGGTTTATCACAGGATATTGAATTTAGTTCTCTGTGCTATACAGTAGGACTTTGTTGTTTATCCATTCCATACATAACTAGTTTGCATCTGCTAATTCCAAACTCCCAGTCCTTACCTCTCTCAGCCCCTGTCCCCCTTGGCCAGTCTGTTCTCTGTGTCTGTGTGGAAACTTTGGCTGCTCTTCATCTTCCCTAACACTCTGTTAATCTCCTTTTCCTAAAAAACTTTTTTTAAATTGAAAATTTCAAGTGTATACAAAAATAGAATAAACTTTTATGTTTCATCATTTAAATACTGTTGTTGCTCAGTTGCTAAGTCATGTCTGACTCTTTGTGACCCCATGAACTGCAGCACACCAGGCTCCCCTGTCCTTCACTGTCTTCCTGAGTTTGGTGAAACTCATGTCCATTGAGTCATCCTACCATCTCACCGTCTATCATCCCCTTCTCCTCTTGCCCTCAATCTTTCCCAGCATCAGGGTCTTTTCTGATGAGTAGGCTCTTCACATCAGGAGGCCAAATTATTGGAGCTTTACCTTCAGCAAAGAATATTCAGGGTTGACTTCCTTTAGGATTGACTGATTTGATCTCTTTACTGTCCAAGGGCCTCTCAAGAGCTTTCTTCAGCCCCACAGTTTGAAATCATCAACTCTTCGGCACCCATTCATGGCCCATCTTGACTCATATATACCTATCCATCGCCCCCAGATTATTTTAAGCAACTCTTATCATCCCAGGATATTACTCTAAAAGATAAGGATTCTTTCTCTTAAACTTAACCTCAATACCAGTATCACACTTAAAAATAATCAGCAATTATTCCTTAATCACATAAAATAACTAGTCAAGGTACATATATTCACAATTGTCCCATCGCCTTTTTTTGCAGTTTGTTTGACTCAGGATTCAAAGTAAAATACATAAAATGCAAACATAGGTGTGTCTCTAAAGTCTTTGAATCTATGGATTCTTTTCTCTGTGTCTCCCTCCTCCCCCTTTGATATTTATGTATTTAAAAAACTGGGCTGCTCATCTTATAGACTTTCCCATAATCTGGATTTTGCTGATTGCGCCCCAGGTTGTTTACTTTGCTCCTTTGTCTCCATATTTTCTGAAAATTGGTGTCATATTTGATGGGATTTAAGTCCAGTTTTTTGGCCCCAGTTTGCAAAGTGCTCCAGTACATCCTCTCAAGATCTCTTTCCAGTCAAGGAGTTGGGCCTCTCTGCAAAAACTAAGGTCACATTTCAAACAATGAGAGGCAGGAATTCCCAGTTATTCATGTACATTTTATACGTGGTTTTCCCCTTCTTTCTACACCTATGTTAAATGGCAATCTGGGAGGGGTTCCTTAACTGAAACATTTGCTGCATCCAAATAATAACTTCTTTCCCCAAAATGATTCCTTATATGCTTTGGATTCTGCAAGCCCAAGTTTCTTCTCCAATTTATAATCTAATTTTATTTTTCATGCACCCGGGGCTTTCAGGGTTGGAATCCAGAAAACTTAAAAATTCTCTTATATTGTTCTATTTAATTATTAAAAAGTAAACCAGATAACCTTCCATCTATCCAGGCTATTTGGCTGAATTATGAGAAGGCAAAACAGAGTGAAAGCTAATTGCTCCCCTAAAACCCCAGAGAAAATTAAGTGATATGACATTTTCTCTTATATTCATAAACTTGGTGAATAATATGTTAAAGGGGAGAAAGAAAACAGGTCTACAATATTGTTGAACTTTAACTTCATATTTATCCCTTTTTCTCTTTAAATTCTCAGTTAAGGGACTAAACCAAAGAAACAAAATAAAACATGGAGAAAAGAGGAGCCTTCTGGTTTAAATTGGTGGGAAAATCATAAGCCTAGACTGGGATCTGGCGTTTTCATGCTTCATCTAAGTATCTATGGAACTTCAAATTATCGCTAAAATCACAAATAAAAAAAGGAAGAAAATTCTCTATTATGTTTCTTAATCTTGGGTTGGAGTCAGGGAGATGATAATGCCAGTATCTTTCTTGCTTTTACCATATTATGGCACGTTTTCCTTCACGTAAATACATTTTTTTTTTTTTACAGTGGGGACATTGTTTAAGTCATTGCTTGTCATGGTGTTTAAAAAAGAATCTTTTTTGTTGTTGTTGCCTTTTTAGAATTGAATATAGGGCTGCCCTGATAGTTCAGTTGGTAGAATCCACCTGCAATGCAGGAGACCCCAGTTTGATTCCTGGGTCGGGAAGATCTGCTGGAGAAGGGATAGGCCACCCACTGCAGTATTCTTGGGCTTCCTTCGTGGCTCAGCTGGTAAAGAATCTGCCTGCAATGCAGGAGGCCTGGGTTTGATCCCTGGTTGTGAAGATCCCCTAGAGAAGGGAAAGGCTACCCACTCCAGTATTCTGGCCTGGAGAAATCCACGGACTGTACAGAGTTGGACATGACTGAGTGACTTTCACTAGAAAATGGTTGACGTACAATAGTATATTAGTTCAGGTGTACACATAGTAATCTGAGAATCAAATACATCACCAAATGACCAACATGACAAGCCCAGTAACCCTCTGTAACCATACAGTACAGCGTTATTGACTATATTCCTTATGCTGTATACTAATTACATCTCCATGACATTTACTTTTTAACTGGAAGTTTGTATCTCTTAATCCTTTTCACCTATTCCTCCCAAACCCTACCCCATCTCCCTTAACAAATAGTCATTTTTGATCACCTTTATTTTTGTTTAAATTCACTTCAGTAAAATACTCATTAAAAATAAAATCTAAATATTGATCAATAGATAATTAGATGGTTGATGGATTAAAATAAAAAATTTTTTTTCTGCGAGACTGTTAAGAGTATGTGTGGACACACAGAGAAAGTATTTTGCAGGATGGAGATGTTAACTAACTTTCTCTATGACTAAATGTTAGGCTTTCTAAAGCTGTGATAGCTATTGAAGAATTTCTTCAATAGTAATTATTTACCATCATTGAACACAAAGTGTTCACTAATGAGTAAGCAGTCTATCTTACTCAAGATGAGAGGTGCAGGAAAATTAGGAGGCCAGGGCCACACTTACTGAAAGGGTCCATTTCCATCAGGCAAAGGAGAAATGCATGGCATGACCCACAGCTCATTAGACCCGGGAGGAAGCCTAGAGTCGTTTCATGATGGGAAACCAGGCGTAGAAGGGATAACCGATCAGTTCACCATCTCACACCTTGTTAGGGGCAGAGCAAGAAGTAGATCTAAGAAACCCTGATTCTGAGTCACTCTCAGTACATTCTGGTGCCTTAGTAAGCCTGAAGGGCAGCAGGGAAAACCACACGTTACAACCAGTCCCTGGTGGTTTTATTTATTTTATTCTAATGTGATTTAATTTTTAATAGGGCTTCCCTGGTGGCTCAAATGGTAAAGAATCTACCTGAAATGCGGGATGTCTGAGTTCAATCCCTGGGTTGGGAAGATCCCCTGGAGAAGGGAATGGCAGTCCACTCCAGTATTCTTGCCTGGAGAATCCCATGGACAGAGGAGCCTTGGGGGCTACAGTCCATGGGGTTGCAAAGAATCAGACACAACTGAGCAACACACACACACACAATTTTTAATAATAAATGATTGTTTCAAGTCACTCAGTTTTGGAGTATCTTTTATCTTTAATTTAATTTAAAAAATTTGTCTGTGCCATATGGCATACAGGATCTTAGTCCCCCGACCAGGGATTGAACCCATGTGCCCTACATTGGAAGCAGAGTCTCAGCCATTGTACTGTTAGGTATGTCCCCAGACAATGGTGTTTTTAAATGAATGCTGTATTGTTTAAGGCCACAGACCAGAACAAAGACTTCAGATCTAAGGTTGTGTTAATACTTTTTTTTTCACGTTTTCCAGTTACACATTTGAAGATTAACAATATCTTCAGCAAAGTTATCTTTCAGAGTGATGGTAAACAATACACAAATGCAGGGACTTCTCTGGAAGTCCACTAGTTAAGATTCTGTATTTCTACTGCAGGGTTGCAGGTTCGATCCCTGGCCAGAGAACTAAGATCCCACATGCTGCACTGCCCCCTTCCTCTCAAAAGCAACACACAAATACAGTAAAATCCCCCACTTACAAACCTTCAAGTTTCGAAGATGTGAACATGCGTTCCTATGTCCAGTCATGTAAGTTAGTTCACATGTCTGGTGTACACTGTCATGTGCATCCATCCTCTACAAATGGTTGTGATTTTGTGTACTTTACCGTACGGCACTGATAGAGTACAGTAGTGCAGTATCTTTATTTCAAGCCCCGGATGTTGGGAAGCAAGCATAAAAGCAGTGGTATATAGTCAATTGTGTTGGTCAGGTACAGAGGCTAACTTTATTGGACTTACAGACAAATTGGACTTACGAACATGCTCTCAGAGTGGAACTGAGTTGTATGTAGGGGATTAACTGTGTGTGTGTGTCTATAACAATAGGGATTCTTCTATTTGAGGAGTCAGCCACCAGAGGGTGGCACACATTCTCTCTTTCTCCATGGAGGGTGAACATTATCTGACTTGTTACTGATATAACTTACTGCAGGAAGGACTGGGCCCCTGTCTGCTTGCTTTCCCTGCCCCTGAGTTACCTCCTGCCCTCATCTGCTGGGGTCTGGGCTGTGTCAGAGCATTCCCTCTGGTTTCCTGGTTTCTAGCCTTCCATGGTGCTGCCAGAGAGGTATTTATGACTACACAGCTTTCTTGTTTAAAATTCTTCATGGGCATTGTCTCTTTAGGGGATTCCGTGGCATCTATTTTAGCCATTTATCATAGGAAATTGCAATGGTTTGTTTATGTGCCTGCCTTCTACACAAGCATCCTCTAAGATGAGATCTTAGCTCCATTCTTTCTTTATTTTTGTTTTTGGTAGCCCGAACTCCTAGCCGGATTAAATGAAGATTCTGTCATCATTGAGAAACTCTACCATCCCTATAACATTTTGACACACATAGAAGTTCACTCACTGTCTTTGCCTTGCCTCTGATTTACATACTAGAAGACAAAGGAGGGGTCTGAAATGATGCCTTGAGGGGGGCATTCCTTGTTATAGCCACTTGAAGAGGGCTCTGGAGTTCACCATTGCTTGAAACATACATTTATGTACTTTAAAAATTGAACATCTTAAAGGGGATTTGCTCACAGCTGACAGCAAGAAGGATATCTGGGCTAGACACTGAGGTATGCGATAGGTGGGGTGCCTGGGAGCTCAGGAGGGAGTAAGACAGTTGTCCCAGGGGAGGTTTCCAACAAAATACTTAGGTCTCGCAATCAAGGTGGGGCTGGCCTTGTTTGCACCAGCAGTGCCTCTCCTGGACCATTTTGACACCAGAGCTCTGTTTTACTAACCCGGATAAATGGTCATTAAAAAAGTTTTGATTCTTTTTTACTTGGGAACGTGCAGGCACATGATAAAAAAGAAACTCAAGTAGTACAAAAGGACAAAATAAAATTTGTTTTACAAAGAGCAAGCAAGAATCTTTCATTTTGTCTATTTCGTCTTCCTTAGTTTTTATTTTTCCTCATAGAAAATGCGCTCCTTTCCCCAATGTTTGAAACTACTTTATTTTCAAAAGGATTGGTCAGTTATCATCATAGTTTTATAAGCTTCCTGATCTGAGTTTTAAAGAGGTCCCATCTAAAATGTGGTCATGCAGTTATTCATATTTATACACATTCTCCTCAACTTGGGGTTTACCAAACTCATAACACACTTACCTACATCAGCATTGAGCAGCTGGTGTAGGATATTGGCTAGAAATGAGCATGGTGGGAAAATCAGATGCCTAGTTTCTGCACCAATTAGTTGCAAATGAAAGTTGGATTGAAACCCTCAGAATAACTTGAGTGTGCAGCCTTTCCCTTCTCACATCTTGCTGGCAAACGATGTCCAGCATGGGAAAAAAAAATCTGGAGTTGAATAGAGGATTATTCTGTTTTGTCTAGACATAAATCTATGCCTAGACTTAGAAGAATTTAGAAGAATAGGTGAAAACTATTGCTATATCTAAATAATTTCCAGTTGTATGAGATCTTGAGGCAAAAATATTTTCAAGGAATGTTGATATTTCAAAGAAGCAAAGGAGACTTCTATATTTTGGATTTGATGATTACTTAATACGGACTCCATTTTGAAGATATAAAAATTTAAAGGGTGTTGACAATTTAAATATTTCTTAATGTGGTCCCTATTGCATTGTTTAAAAAGCTGTGGAAATGAAAAAAAAAAAAAAGATTACAGACTGGAAGCATGCTAAAGCTTTGGGGAAAATCTGGTGTTTCAAAGGCAGGTGATAAAAAGAATCAAGAAAAAATATCTTGAGACACAAAACAAGAGAACCCATTGGAGAAAGGGATTTTTATGACAATTTGAAGGTTCCAAAGCATGTTGACCTATATAGTTGTCATTCAAGATGAAAGCGTTTGGTGTTTTGCTACATGTAGAGAGGCGTTCGGTAAAAATTGTTGCTGGTGATGAAAAGTTTATTATGGAGAAAAAAGGAATTTTGTGGACGAAGGAAAGGAAATTTGTAAGACAATACATCACAAATGTCTTAAATGACCTTAGAATATTTTAAAAAATATAGATAACTGGGAACTTCCTTGGTGGTCCAGTGGTTAGGACTGTATGCTCCCAATGCAGGGGGCACAGGTTTGATACCTGTTCAGGGAACTAAGATCCTGCATACCACATAGGCTGCACAGCTAAAAAGAGTAAAGTTAACTGAGTCATGTAATAACGTATAATGTAAAATAATCTGAAAAATGAAAAAAATATGTACATATAACTGAATTACTTTGCACTATACCTGAAACATTATAAATCAACTACAATACAAAATTTTAAAAAGGTATATAGATAACTGAGTAAACTATTTTCTTCAAGTATACAATAAAGATTTGAAGTGATTATGTGAGCAAATAAATTAATTCATTCTACCCTAAAACATTTCAGATAGAAATAAAAATTGAATTTCCGTAGCTTTCTGTGCTGTGCTTAGTCAGTCGTGTCCAACTCTTTGTAACCCCATGGACTGTAACCCCATGGACTGTAGCCCACCAGGCTCCTCTGTCCGTGGGATTCTCCAGGCAAGAACACTGGAGTGGGTTGCCATGCTCTCCTCCAGGGGCTCTTCCCAACTCAGGGATTGAACCCAGGTCTCCTGCATTGGAAGTGGATTCTTTGCCAGACTGAGTTACCAGGGAAGCCCTAGATTACTGGAGTGGGTAGCCTATCCCTCTTCAGGGGATCTACCCGACCCAGGAATCAAACTGGGGTCTCCTGCATTGCAGGCAGATTCTTTACCAGCTGAGCTACCAGGGAACCCCCAGTAGCTTTTTATTGACATACAATGTTCAGTGATTCACCTAACCTGGTAAAAGCATGTGTTATAGATAACTGTTCAGATTATATATTAAATATTTACTGTGATTTCTGAAGTTCACATGTTGACAAGCTTTTTTTTTTTGGTTTTTAACATGGACCATTTTTAAAGCCTTAATTGAATTTGTGACAATATTGATTGCTTCTGTTTTACATTTTTGGTTTTTTGGTTGCAAAGCATGTGGGAATCTTAGCTCCCCAACCAGGGATAGAATCTGCACTCCCTGCATTGTCTTAACCGCTGGACCACCAGGAAAGTCACCATTGACTCTTTTTTTTTTTTTTTAATAGGTTCCCTTTAAACATTTATTTATTTATTTATTTTTTGCTATGCTGGGTCTTTGTTGCTGTGAGGGCTTTTCTCTAGTTGAGGAGAGGGGGTGGGGGCAAGGAGGGACTCCTCTCCATTTGAGGAACTCAGCCTTGTATTTACAGTGGCTTTTCTTGTTGCAGAACATGGGCTCTAACGTGTGTAGTCTTTAGTAGTTGTGGCTCCAGAGCTCTAGCGCGCAGGCTCAGTAGTTGTGGTGTATGGTCTTAGTTGCTCTGGGGTTTGTGGGATCTTCCCAGATCAGGAATAGAAGCAGTGTCTGCTGCATGGCAGGGGGATTCCTTACCACTGAGCCAGGAGGAAAGCCCCCACTGATTATTCTTAAAGAAATGTTTTCAAGATAGATTCCTCTCCTAGGATTCCTTTCTTCTAGGGAATATCTCTTTTATTCTAGTATTTACACAAAGATAATGCCCTGATGTTTTTCCATTTTAGAGCAAAGTTTGTTGGAGGGGAGTCCAGAATTAGAAAAACAAAGACAATTTGAAATGCATACTCCTTCATTTGAGGATTTTTCACCAGATTTGCTTTGCTGCCAGGGTCCAGTTGGCCGATCTTTCTTACCCTGTTTTGCCTCCATGATTTTGTTTGGGGTGAAGGAATGGAGAAGACGGTTGACCCTGAGCTGTATCTGAAGTTGGCTGTGGGGTGATGGGGGAACGGAGTGTCCTCTCCTGCTCAGGGAAGATGCCTTTCATTCACCACAGGACGAGGAGCCTCCGGGCACATCCTACATAGGGCTGTTTTAATTCTCACCGAGGTCAGAAGATTTCCTTTCCCTCAGGGTTCGCAGTCATTTGCAATCTCCCAATCTTTCCACTACCCATTAGACAAACTCTCTGCCATAAACTGGACAGAACTTCATAAGACAGAGTTCCCCACCACACGGGGTAGTGCTGGGATGGCAGAGCTCCCTTCTGCGGGGAAGAGGGAAGGGAAACCTGCCAAGGGCTGGGAGTCAGTTGCCTGGCAATGTGCAGACTCTCTCAGTGACAGTCCACACCCCAGAAGGTAGATATGTGCACTTCTCCTTACAGAGAAAGAAGGCAGCCAGGGGAACCCAGCACGGACTCACAGGGCGAGGAGGAACATCACATAGCAGGAACTCCAAAAAACCCATAAACAAAACTTGTGGTTTTAGACCTTGTAGAAGTGAAAGGAGAAAAAGAGGTAAGAAGGACGAGGACTCATGCTTCCATGGAGGAAAGCAGTCCTAGCAGAGGTGAGGCTGGGAAGTCAGTCAGCAATAAGTTTATTCACCTTGCAATGACTGAATTAAAAAAAAAATATCTGAGGGGCCCCCTTTTGTTGCCAGATAATTGTTTAGGAGCCAAAACTCCATTAGTGAAAGACCAAGTCTCTCCTATCATGGAATTTATGAATAAACTGAATAAAGAAGACGTGGCATATATATATATATATACACACACACAATGGAATGAAAGAATGAAATAATGCCATTTGCAGCAACAATGATGGACCTAGACATTGTCATACTAAGCAAAGTAAGCCAGAAAGAGAAAGACAAATACCATATGTTATCACTTGTATGTGGAATCTAAAATATGACACAAATGAACTTATCTGTGAAACAGAAACAGACTCACAGATGGAGAGAACAGACCTGTGGTTGCCAAGGGGAAGGGAGCTGGGAGAGGGATGGAGTGGGAGGTTGAGGTTAGCAGATATGAGCTATTATGTATAGAATGGATGAACAACAAGGTCCTACTGTGTAGCACAGGAAAGCATATTCAATATTCTGTGATAAGCCATAACGGAAAAGAATAGGAAAAAGAATGTGTGTGTATATATATATATATATGTATGAGAATGTATATATGTATACATATGAGTCACTTTTTCTGTAGAGTAGAAATTAACATTGTAAATGTGATATTCCAGTAATAGAGACAGATAACCAGGTATCTCATTAAACAAATAAATAGACCATGTAAGTTCAACTGGTAATAGGTGCTGGGAAGTAAAATAAACCAGGGACTAAAGAGTAATGTGTTTGTGCTTAACTGATAAAGAATCAGGGAAGGCTTCTAGGAGGAGGTGCTATTTCAACAGAGCACTTGGAATGAGGCGTGAACAAGTCATGTGTGTGATTTGTTACTAAAACTAGGGAGTTCTTTTCTTTCCCTCAAGATTAGGATGGAGGTTGTCCCCAGAAGTGGGACCACAGCCCCACTTCTGGAATCACAAAGAGACCAGGGAATTAGAGATCTTCTGTAGCCACGGGAATGGAGGGGACTAATGTCAGAGTTGCGGCTGGGCTACTGGATCTGAGAAGGGGTGAAGGGGCGGCAATACCCCCAGTTCCTGTGAAGCCGTGACCCACATTTCAAGCTGGGATGACAGGGGGTGGAGGAAAAGGTGTGGTTGGCTCTGGAGGGGTAGGACATGAATTCCAGCACTGTCACTCATCCACTGGCTGACCTGGGCAAGGTATTTGACCTCTCTATGCATCAGTTTATTTATCTGGAGAATGGGGTTTGAAAGGTCCTTCTGTCATAGGGTTATGGCTTAGATTAACTGAGCTAATATGTATGTAGCATCCTTAAGATAGTGCCTGGCACATAATAAATTCTATACATCCGTGGCTTTTTAAAATTGGAGTATAATTGCTTTACAATGTTGTGTAAGTTTCTGTTGTACAGAGAAGTGGGTTGGCTCTATGTACATATATATCCACTCCCTCCTCGGCCTCCCTCCCGCCATCCCACCCCTCTAGGTCATCACAGGGCATTTAACTGAGCGCCCTGTGCTTACAGTTGCTTCCCGCTAGTTATCTGTTTTATACATGGCAGTGTATATATGTCAAACTTAATCTCACAATTCATCCCACTCTCTCTTTCCCCCAGCTCCCCACCCACTCTGTATACACATGTCTGTTCTCTACATCTGTATCTCTATTCCTGCTTTGGGAATAAGTTCACCTGTACCATTTTTCTATATTCCAATATAAGCGATAATACATGATACTTGTTTTTCTCTTTCTTACTTCACTCTGTATGACAGTCTCTCGTTCCATCCAAGTCTCTACAGATGACCTAATTTCCTTCCTTTCTATGCAGCCCCCTGGGATGTAGCCCACCAGACTCCTCTATCCACGGAATTTTCCAGGCAAGAATATTGGAGTGGGTAGTCCTTCTCTTCACTAGGGGATCTTCTTGACCCAGGGATCGAACCCAGATCTCCTGCATTGCAGATGGGTACTTCACCATCTGAGCCACCAGGGAAACCCCCCAAATATGGAATGCTTCATGAATTTGCATGTCATCCTTGCTCAGGGGCCATGCTAGTCTTCTCTATAACATTCCAATTTTAGTATATGTGCTGCCAAAGCAAGCACTTTTAATGGCCAAGTAGAATTCCCCTGTATATAAGTGCCACATCTTCTCTATGTGTTCCTCTGTTGTTGGCCTGTGGCTGTTATTAACATATCACCCTCCTCAGGGGACCCAAAGCTTTCCCCGCTTTTCCTGCACTCCTGTTCAGGAGGCTGGTTAAACATGGCTGACAATAAGTCATTATTTTACCCTGTTGAAACCAGTGTCTTCAGGATGTATGTGGCCCCTGCAACTTTCCTTACTTAATCCAAACATAAAAGGCTGAATGTTTTCACCTTCCAAACAGCATGGTGAAAGGCACAGGCGAAATGCTGGGGTTTCTAGGAGCTTTTGCTGACTCCTGGAGAGGATTGCTTCCATAGCAATGGATGCAACTTTCTGGCCTCTATCTACATAGACCTGAGTGGGGGGAAATTACACATTGAGTCTTCCTTCAGAAATCTAGTGACATCTTTGCTGTTGTTGTTCAGTCGCTCAGTTGTGTCCGACTCTTTGCAACCCCATGGACAGCAGCACCTTAAGCACTATGTCTTTTAAGTCCCTTTGCAGAGAATTCTACTCTATAGCTTGAAGGAATATGTAACAGAAATAGAGAACTTGGTGATCGTTAAAAAAAAAAAAATGCCCTTCCTATCATGCCACTCCTCTGCCTGAGACGTTTTATTTGCTTATTTTTTAAAAATTTTCATTTGTTTATTGAGTTGTGCTGAATCTTAGTTGCAGCACGCAGGATTCTGGCTCTTCATTGCTGCATGCAGCAATATAACTGTGGCATGCAAACTCTTAGTTGTGGCATGTGAGATCTAGTTCCCTGACCAAGGGTTGCACCCAGGTCCCTGCATTGGGAGTGTGGGGTCTTAGCCACTGAACCACCAGGAAAGTCCCATGTAGAAGACATTTTAATATTAAAAGTGGCCCATTGCTTTCTGGACAAAGTGCAAGCTCCGGCTTGAGAACATTCTTGCTCAGCCCCTACTTGCCTTTCCAGCTCCGTTGATCCACTCCCTGCAGGCCTCCCCATGGAACACCTTCCAGTTCTTGCAGCTAGTTAAGTTCTTTCTGTTCTCCACTTTTTTTTTCCTGACTGTGCCTCACAGCGTGCAGGACCTTAGTTCCCTGATCTGGGATTGAACTCACATCCCCTGCAGTGGAGATGCGGAGTCTTAGCCATGGGACCCCGGGGAAGTCCCTGGCCTTCACTTCTGCTGTGTACTGCTCCTCAGCCTAGAGCATGGCTCCCTGATCCCTAGCCTCTGCTGTCCTTTACCTGACCAACCCTAATTCATCCCGAAAGTCTCTGCTTACCATTCTTTCTTCAGGGCAGCCCTCTCTCTCTGCTTACCATTCTTTCTTCAGGGCAGCCCTCTCGGGTCTTCCAAGTCTGGGTTAGAGGCCCCTGTTAGAGGCTGACTTAGCAGCTGTTACTTTCCTCATGACTGACAGTATCAAATTGTGACTCAGAGAGGTCTGAGAACCTCCTCAAATGTTCCTCATCCAGCTGGACCTTCGGTGTCAAGAGTAGGAATTGATGAGTTTATAGACTGAAGGCATGTTCTTTGCTTTCCAGGGGTTTGCAGTTTGTTTGATGGGAGAGCTGAAGGTTACACTGAACACACAGTTCAGTGAGTTTCTCCAGTGAGTGGGTTTCTAGGAAGATTTTGCCCAAAGTCGGATCACAGAAGACAGACAGCATTGAGAGCTGAGGCTGGGGAAGCAAGCAGGGGGCCAATCACAAAGCCTTTGTAAGTGAGATGAAAGAGTGTGGACTCATGAGAGCACAGTAGGTGACAGAGGAGAGTGTTAAGCGAGGGAGATTGGCTTTCCTCAAAGCTGACCACGACAAAACAATTACACGCGTCTAATCTGCACAGTCCAGCCCTGATTAGCTTCTTTTCCTTCAGAGTTGGGAAGCCTCACTTTTCAGACTCACGTCAATGTGTCACATCCCAACGCTGCCCCTCATCAGCTGTGCAACCTTATACAAGTGAGTTCATCCTCCAAACAGCAATATCGTTATAGAAACAACAGCAACAATACCAGGACCTACTTATCTGGATTTTGAGAATTAAAGGAGATAATAAAGCAAAGGGACTGGAAAAGAACATGGAAGTAAATCATAACAACAGTGGACAGTAACAGTGACAGTAGAAATAATAATAGGAATCCTACACATGAAAAGATGCTCAAGATTGCTAATTATTAGAAAAGTGCAAATCAAAACTACAATTGAGGTACCACCTCACACCAATCAGAAGGCCATCACCAAAAAGTCTAAAATAATAAATGCTGGAGAGGGTGTGGAGAAAAGAGAATCCTCCTATACTGTTAGTGGGAATATAATTGATACAGCCACTATGGGAAACAGTATGGAGGTTCTTTACAAAACTGAAAATAGAGTTACCATATGACTCTGCAATCCCACTCCTGGCATATATCCGGAGAAACTCTAATTTGAAAAGATACCTGAACCCCAATGTTCACAGTCGCACTGTTTACAGTAGCCAAGACATGGAAGCAACCTGGATGCCCATCAACAAATGAATGGATAATGAAGATGTGGTATAGGCTTCTGTGGTGGTCTGGTGGTTGAGAATCTGCCTGCCAGTGCAGGGCACATGGGTTCTGTCCCTGCTCCGGGAAGGTCAGACATGCCGTGAAGCACTAAGCCCCTGTGCTGTAACTACCCAGGCCACAGGCCACAGCTACTGAAACCTGAGCACCTGGAGCCCGTGCACTTTTCACAACTAGAGAGAGCCCACACAGAGCAACAAAGACCCAGCACAGCCAAAAATAAGTAAAATTTAAAAAAGGAAGATGTGGGACATAGATACAATGGAATACTACTCAACCATGAAAAAGAACGAAATAATGTCATTTGCAGCAACACAGATGGACATGGAGATTGTCATACTGAGTGAAGCAAGTCAGAGAAAGACAAATATATAATATTACTTATATGTGGAATCTAAAAAATGATACAAATGAACTTATCTGTAAAACAGAAATAGCTTCACAGACATAGAAAAATTGCTTGTGGTTACCAAAGGGGACAGGATTAGGAGGGCTAAATTAGGAGCTTGGGATTAACAGATATGTACAACTACATATAAAATAGATAATCAACAAGGACTTACTGTATAGCAAGGGGTACTGTATTCATTATCTTATAATAAACTATAATAAAAAAGAATCTGAAAAAGAATATATATATATATATGTATCTGAATCACTTTGCTATACGCCTGAAACTAATGCAACATTGTAAATTGGCTATATGTCAATAAAACATAGTAAGAGGGCTACAGATATTCTTTCAACCTAACAGCGTACAGGGGCTGTTCACAGGGTTGTTAACTCTGGGAGCTATGATGAGGCCTTATATTGTGCAGATGCTGTTTCCTGAGGGCAGCCCCCTGGGAGGTCTCCCTCGCCCACCTCCACCCCCCATCCCTCCTCTATTACACAGGGTTGGCACTGCACCCTTAGTAGGGAGTCCCTGGAGCTAAAGGATCCCTCCACTAGAACAGAAGTGGGATGTGGAGGGGAGGAGGGGAGGAGGGGAGAGAGGAAAGGACCGAAGGGTCTGAGTGGGTAAGAAGAGTCTGGAAATCTTGGGAGAAAGAGGCTTTTCTTCCGACAGGCAGGGATTAGCCATGCACTACCCCCCTCCCCCACATAGCATGCATGTTTGCTTGCATATATGTGCATGTCCACACACACACACACACACACACAGTGAAAAAGTGGGGAGGGGAAGCTTGCAGGAGTGATAGAAAGATATTTATTCTCAGACGTCCCCTTGTGGACTACATAATAGGATAAAATGACTTTAAATTGGGCTAAAAAGACAACTTACAGTGTTTTCCTGTCCCCCGTGTGAGTGTGACAGTCTGGGCTAGAGTCACGCCTCCCTCCCTCTCTTCAGCACCCCAGGGGTGTCGGGCTCAGGTATGTCATTATTACCACTGCTGTAATTATTTTAAGTGAATGCAAGAATCCCTTCCATTGAAGTCCATGGGAGATCTGGATTTCCTTGGGTGATCAAAGTGTAGACTCAAGGTGTGAAAAATGGAGGTCAACTTAGGGTTAATCCTCCCTGGAAATGTGTTTCTATATTTGAAATTAACCTTATCTAAATAATGATTAGAAAGGCAATCATTCTTGGGTATTGAGTTGCATCCCCCATTCTCAAGGCTCTGTCTTCTGTTAAGTCTCCCTCCTCCACCACCATCAGCACCCCCTGCCCCCCACCCATGCTGCTTCAGGCCATTAATCTCTTACCTCTGCTATGTAGATTTGAATTCCCTTTTTAAAGAGATTGGCACAGAGAAAGATTATTGAAACTAACTGAGCTCCCCTCGCCAACCAGGAAGATGAGAACAAGGTGCTTCAGCCTCTTGTCCACGTTGACACCATTCACAACCCATGGCCTATTCTAAGAGCAAATGTGAGTTGCTCACAAATACCAGGGCAGCAGACTCCACACTCAGCTTTCAGAGACAACTCCCTTCTTTCTGAAACCAGGGCCAACAATCCCGTAACTCTGGAGATGAGTTGCCAATGGGGCAGAAATGAAATTGAAACCCTGGGCAAGGTGTAGCCTGGAATCTGTCTATTGAGAGAGTGAAAGGGAGCGAGGGACTCACCTGAGGGCTTTGCTGGGGTGCCCATGATTCCAGTAATAATTAGGGGTAATGGTGTCAAAGTTGAAAAATAAAGGGATTTAAAAAAAATAAGAAAATATATATTTTAGAATGAGTGTCAATCTCTACTTGAGTTTGATATAACATTCTGTTCCTATTATTTAAATTGATTTCATTTTTCAGTATTGATGCTATTTTTTTTTTTCTTAAAGAAGTTGAATTTATTTATTTATTTATTTATTCATAGAATTTTAGCTGCCCTGGGTCTTTGTTTCAACGTACTGACTTCTTGTAGTGGTGCAGGGGCATCTCTAGTTGCAGTGCAGGGGCTTAGTTACCTTATGGCATGTGGGAACTTATTTCCATGACCAGGGATGGAACTCACATCCCCTATACTGGAAGGTGGATTCTCAACCGTGACCTCAAGCGGACCTCCAGGGAAATCCCTCAATACTTACTTTAAAGGCTGTTGGGTTTGTAGGTTTGGATGATTCTGTGATGAAAATCTTTACTGGGGACTCAGTGATTGCTACGAAGATGGACCCCAGAGGGAGGTCCCAGCCAAAGTTGACCTTCCTATGATAGCCTCTGGAAACACCTGATGCTTAGTAGACAGAGGAAATTAAACTCTGATTAAAGTATTTGCAGGGAGCGCATCTGAAAGTGCAGAGGCAATGTGGTTATGCTGCAACCAGGCTACTCTATAGTAAGAGATGCCTTCCAGTTTAATGCCTCCTTAATAAACTATGGAAGGCACAGCAACAATGGTGTTTGCTACTTCTTTTTTTTTTTTTTTTTTTTGGATCTTAGTTCCCTGACTGGGGATTGAACACATGCCCGCTGCATTGGGAACATGGAGTCTTAACCACTGGACCTCCAGAAAAGTCCTGTTTGCTACATTTTTATGCAGCAGCATTTGAACCAATTCATGGTGTCCTTAAAGAATGATTAACTTTCCACCCAGGCTAGGCTGAAGTTTTCTGAACTAGGCTGAAGTTTTCTCCCACTGTCTTTTCGGCCCTTTTTTTCATACTATTGAATTACTGGCTGAGCTGGGGATCTGGTAGCTGGATATGGCCATGTGACCAAGACAGGCCAGTGGTTTACAAGTGAAGGGAGGTGAACCACTTCCTCCTTTGTACTTTCTGTCCTTAAGGGGCAAGGCCATGACCTTTTTTTGCTCTCTGCTCTGCAGGCGAGTAGGTAGGTGTGATAGAGCAACTGGCTGGAACCATGAGATGGAAACTGGAGGATGACAGAGCACATGAAAGAATAACCTGGATCTTTGATGATTATATGGTTTCCATTCCAGCCTTGGATTGCCTTCCCAAACTTTCATGTGAAAGAGAAATAGCTGACCAGCTTTTTAAAGCCTTAGTTGCTGTAATCTTTCTCTAACAGCAACCAAACCTGTCCTTACCCATATATTCACATATCAGGCTAGCAGCGGATGCAGACCGTGTTTATTTGCTTCAAGAGAAGACTGTCCTTTCTCACCTTTCCTTTTCAACACATATTCCTTGCGTATTCCTATGGCAATTTCAATGCAAATGGTAGGTTTTAATGTCATACTATTGGATTGGCCTAAAACTTTGTTCTGGTTTTCTGTGAGAAAAACCCAGATGAACTTTTGGGTCAACCCAATACTTCAGTGTTGTTTGATTTCTGTAGTATTTAGACAGCCACTTACCCATAGAAAGCTATGTTTCTATTCTTCTACGATGAATCAGATGACCCCGTGCATTCGTCTTCAGATGTTTGTTGAGTGCATGTTCTAAGCTAGACTGAGTCTCTGATTTATGACAAACAAACAAATCTCAGATTTACATGCATCACATGCAAAGAAAATGCTGTTTTGTGTTGAGAATTACTTTAGTTGGCTAAGAGGCAGTTTCTAGGAGGAAAAGATAAAGTCTCATGCAAGGTTTCAAAATCTCTTTCCAAATTCTCAAATTTCCATTTTTTAAACTCAGCTTACCGTAGTTTGGCTTCCCTCATAGCTCAGTTGGTAAAGAATCCACCTGTAAAGCGGGAGACGTGAGTTCGATCCCTGGGTTGGGAAGATCCTTTGGAGAAGGGAAAGGCTACCCCCTCCAGTATTCTGGTCTGGAGAATTCCACTGACAGTATAGTCCATGGGGTCGCAAAGAGTCGGACACCACTCAGTGACTTTCACTTCATTCACTTTACTGTAGTTTAGGCAAGTAAAGAACATAGTCACCCATCAGAAGGATGCTTCATTCAGAATTCTAGCTTTGTGTGGACTTTTAGAAAAAGCACTAGGATTTCTGTGTGTTCACATACCCAGAAAGATGCAAGGGCTTTATATACATTGGCTAATGTAGTCCTTACAACATGAGGTGGGTAGTGCACCTTGCTATTATCTCCATTATGGAGATGACAAAACTAACACTCAGAGAGGCTGAGTGACGTGGTAAAGTCTATACAGCTAGCAGTGGCACAGTCAAGACTTGAATCCTGATCTGACTTCCAGATTCTTAAACTCTTAACCCAACTCTATACTGCATAGTTACACACATACTTAAAAACCAGTGGACTTTTTATGATGTTTCTAATAGCTTTTTTCTCTGGCTCAGCTATCATGACCCTATTTTTATGTAGTGCTTATAAATGTCTTGTTGTTAATGTAAAGAAGTCACAGGCAAGAAGCTGGGAAAATATTCTAATAGTATAGTGATTACATCCATGTTATCAACATGTAGAAATATTTTTAAAAATTTTTATTTATTTATTTGGCTTCCCTGGATCTTATTGTCAAGATGTAGAAATACGCACACACTCACACTCACACACACACACACACATACACATATATTTAATAACATTTATTTACTTATTTATTTGGCTGCCCTGGGTCTTAGTTGCAGCATGCTGGATCTAGTTCTAACAAGGGATTGAATCTTGGCCCCCTGCACTGGGAGTGTGGAGTCTTGGCCACTGGACCACCAGGGAAGTCCCAACATGTAGAATTATTTGACTTTGGTTGTTTCTGATAGTGGAGGATAATTGGTAGCACTGATAGCATTGAGAGAAGGAGTTTAATAGCAACGAGCCTCACTGTAACTAAGTGACATCATGATACAGCAATGAATTAACTTTTTCTAAACTAATATATTAAAAAATTAACATTGCATTATTACCTCTATGCTCCTACTGATGAGAACATCTCTAGAACTCTCATTTCTAAATAAAAAGAGCCCTTGATGACTACACTAATCAAATATTCTTTGTGGGCCAAATATTAGTCTTTCTAAGGTATCCTTTTGAACCAAGAGCATTTAGAAACAAGACTAGTGAGGAAAGTGAGTCTATAAGCTAGAGAATTCTATTTTATTCCCTAAATGAAATATAGGTTTAAAGTAATGAGCCCAATTTTCTTATGTGTGAGTGGCTCTGTGGGTGTAGTTCCATAAAAGTTTCAAGTATGACAGTAACAGCAGAATAACTGCAGAGTTGTTTTTTAATTTAAATTTTTATATTTTCCCCTCAATTTCACCCCCCCCACCTTTTTTTTTTTTAAATTTACAGTGGTGCATAGCAAGATGATTTAGTTATATATACAAATACATATATTTTTCACAGATTCTTTTCCCTTGGAGGTTATCATAAAATATTGAGCATAGTTCCCAATTGTATAGTTTTAAATTTTTGTTTATTTATTTGGCTGAGTCAGGTCTTAGCTGCAGCATGCAGGCTCTTAGTTGCAGCATGCAGGATCTAGTTTTCCCATCAGGGATCAAACCCGAGCCCCCTATATTGGGAGCATAGAGTCTTAACCAAAAGAATCATTGGGACACAGTGGTCCTTTGGGATACTTATTTTTAAAAAGTAACAAATTACAGAAAATGTATTCATTGACAGTAAGACTGGAGAAACAGATAGCTTTCTCTCTGGCTAAAATTCTTCCAGCAACCAAATTGCTTATCTGTTTGTGCCTCAGCTGGTTGCTGAATAACTGGTGGAAACCTGTCCTTTCTCTAAGTTAAACTTAAAAAAAATCCCAGCAATCTTCCTAGGAATGTTCTGTGCATCCTGAAAAGTTATTGGTCTTCCTGTTTAACTCTGTGTTCTGAGAAATATGTGAGATTTAAAACTTAGTGATAAAGAGACGTGATGGGCATCTGAAGAGGTGACAGAAGCTCAGTTTCCAAAGGGCAGTCTGTTCAAACTTTTGTTACTCTCATTTCAAATATGAGACAACAGTGCTTTCTGCCCATGTGAATATCCAAGACCAGCAAATGACAGCCCAAGAGAAGAGAGTCTGATAAAAATAAAAATGAAGTTGATTGCCCAGAGCCACCTGCCAGCTGAAACCTGTTGATAAGCGCTCCATAAATTGTAATATGAACAGCTCATCCTCCAGTTTCAGAGGGGAGTCAGCTACACCCACCACAAAGATAACAGTCTCAGGTTTTCCCATCTGGAGGGAAAAGGTTGTAAGTAAGTCTCTTCTTTCTCCTTAACCTAGCTGCTGTGCAAAGGAAACTGGCAGATCAGTGACATTGGTCACCCACACTGATCCTGGTTTCTGCAACCCAAGAGTGGAAACCAAGAGTGCAAACTCTTTCCAAGTCACAGAACAGTGTCTAATGAGTGTCACGTCAGCACCATTAATCACTATTCCTAGGGCCAGAGGATCCTTTGGTTTATGGTGTGACTTCCTGAGCTGGGCTTCTCACTATCAGCAGGATTTATGCCTCATTATTCTCTTGGCTCAAGAGTTCCTCACATTTCATAAGGTTTCCTCTCCCCACAGGATGAGGAGGAAGAGGACGACTCCCATTCTGTACTGTGCATTGCTTTTTTCCTTCGAATTGTGAATGATTTCTGCTCTTCTCCCTCGTAAGCCATGGCTGTAATTGATGGGTTCCTAGATTTATTGGTTCAATTAAGGCTCTGTCTACATGACGCTAACTGGTAGGTTTGGTCTAGTTCCTGATGGAAGTGGTGAGTTGGGTGATGAAAAGGAATGACCTGATTGCTGCTCAGTTGACTAGAACCTGTCCAAGTGGCCCCTGAACTGTGAGGAAATAACCAGGGAACATTCTGTGACAGTGTGATAGAAAGGAAATCTGAAGCCTTTTCAAAATATCTCCTTGACAGGATGTCTTTTGCACCCCCTATTTCTATGGCATAGCAATTCTAGTCTTGTTTCTGCCAAGTATAGCTACCTGTCTATTATTTTATGTTAACCAGCTGTGTATGTATGCATGCTAAGTCGATTCAGTTATGTCTGACTCTTTGCGACCCTGTGGACTGTAGCCTGCCAGGTTCCTCTGTCCATGGGATTCTCCAGGCAAGAATACTGGAGTGGGTTGCCATGCCCTCCTCCAGGGGATCTTCCCAACGCACGGATCGAACCCGTGTCTCTTATGTCTCCTGCATTGGTAGGCAGGTTCTTTACCACTAGGGCCACCTGGGAAGCCCACTAACCAGCTATGGGGTGTCAGTAAAATGTGAGTTTTGGGGCGGTCAGTCATAACAACCCCTTTTAATGAATTCCTGGTCCCCCAAGTTATTCGGATATGATGTCATAAGCTATCCAACCTGAGGGAAACACTCAGGTTGGAAAAGTGATTTAAAACCAACAGAGATGCTATAGCAGACACTGTAGGTAGCCTATTACCCTCTCATTTCCCTAGACTTCCACACTCACAGAACCCCAGCAGACTGAGGTATTTGGGGCCAATGTGCTTGGTGGGTCTTCCCAGCCTCAGGAGTGAACATTGACACTGTAAGTCCATTTCCCTTGCCTGTTCCAGGAATACACGGATTCAGACATGTGACATAAGGAGTCAAATATCTGGAGAAGGAATTGGCTGGAGGTTTTGAGAAAGTTTTGTGCTCTGTGAAAAGTCAGTATGGGAGGAATAGCCATCGTTTTCCACCTCTGGACAAGCTTCTGTGATGGGATGATTTTGGAAGCTGCTGTACCAGTCTTGCCACTTTTGGTGGGAAATGAAGAGCGGGTGGCAGTTCTAACAAGTTGAGGATGGAAAATTGACAGAAACACATTCATTGAAGGGCTAATTATCCTAGAACCATCTTTCCTTGGGTTTTTTGAAAAATTATATGGGATAATGAACCCCTTCTTGTACCCCCTAATAAGGCCCCTAATATACCATTATTTGAGTTTTCTGCAACTTGCAGCTGAAAAACATTCTAACAGATCTAAGCATGAAACCAGGGTAATATCACCATTGAAAGCATGATGTCAAGCTCTGAAACCTTCAGCAAGGCTGATCCTCTTGGCTCTGATATGAGTTGAAGCTCTCTCAAAGAAGCTTTATCAAAGAAAAAAATTAAGTTCTGGATTAAATATCAGGAATCAGAGGAGTCACACATAAATTCAGAGAGGAAGTCAAATCTAGAACTTGATTGTGAGGGCAAAAATGATATTGATTCTTACCGTGAAGACTGAAATATACACACTTTGCTAAGAGAAAGAGGTTAGACACAGGAAGCACATACGTGACAGCTCCTTTATATGAAATATCCAGGACAGGCAAGTCCACAGAAACAAAAGCACATTCGTGTTTGCCAGGGCTGGGAGTTGGGTGGGCTGTGGGAAGGGATTGGGGGGCAAAACAGTACTGGATTTCCTTTATGGATGATGTAAATGTTCTAGAACTAGATAGTGGTGATGGTTCCATAACACTAAATGCACCGTCACTAAACTACATACTTAAGATTATTACATGGCAAAGTTTATGTTATATGTGGTTTTACCACAACCAAAACATTTTTAAAGAAACATGAAATAAGCATAGAGCAACAGCAATGAGATAAAAAGAGGCACTCCTGTTCGTGAACTAAATTCATTCAGCCTTTGAAAAAACTTCATTTTAAAAAGTGTTGTTTTCTTCCACCTTTTAAGATGAATTAAATGGTGGCTATTGACAAAATACATTGTCAGTTGATTGATTATTTATCATGTCCTAAGGGCTACCAATCAGCTGTGAAACATTTATTAGGACCCTGTCTATACCAGGACTGACCTAAGCTCTGAAAATGAGAAGCGAAGAGTTGCTTAAGAAAAACCTTGTCTGAAAACAAAATTTTGATTCTGTTGATTAAGCCTCTTTCATGGACAAAAGCCATATTTATACAAATAAAAAGAGTTACCAGCTCTCAATGGAATGGAGTAAAGTATTTATCTCTAGTTGGAAGTATGAAATTTTGATTGATGTGACCAAGTTCTAGTGAAAAGTGGGGATCAATGTTGCCAATATTTTATGCAGTCTGTTAGGGTAAAGCTATAGTTTCAGTTCCAGTTCAATATGGTTGTCCAATAGAGAGAGAATCTGAGATACTTAGTTAAAGATAAGCTGTCCTTTCACTGTGTATAACAGCATCAATGTCATTACTAATATCCCTGTTACTCTGAGTACTGCAGCTATTATTAAACAATTGAATAGGCTCAATTATCATTACTTAACTGAGACACACATTGCATAATTGAAGCAGTTACTGCTTCTTATTTTTTAGTGAGGATGAATAATTTTATTTCCCAAAACATTTCTTTTGAAACACAACTGACAAAGTAAGTCAATAAGAAGTGGAGAGATTGTTTGGAGAACTGGGCTTCCAGATTGGGCTGGAAGTATGAGTAGGTACACCTTCAAATGTGTACTTGGTTTTTAACAATCCCTCTTTCAAAGGGTGTGTGTTGTGGCTTCCTAAATGTGGATCCATTCTTGGTGGACATGCATTATTAGTTAAGTCTTATCTTTTTCTATCTCTGTCTCATCATTTCTCTGTCTCTTTCTCAAGATTTGTACAAGCTGAAGAAGCCTGGAAGGAAATAACTGTTGTGCCTTTGCTGTATGTGTGTGTATGGGTATGTGCTCAGCCATATCCAACTCTTTGTGACCCCATGGTCTGTAGCCCACCAGGCTCTTTTGTCCATGGAATTTTCCAGGCAAGAATACTGGAGTGGGTAAGCCATTTCTTACTCCAAGGGATGGATATTCCCAACCCAGAGACTGAATCTGCGTCTCTTGCATCTCCTGCATTGGCAGACAGATTCTTTACCACTGAGTCATCTGGGAAGCCCTGCCTTAGATGTCGGACAGAGAAAACTATTTAAGGCAAATTTGCCTGTAATGGCTGTATTCCCTTAGCTCTTAAAAGGAAGACACCTTTAATTTAGAATTGATCTTGGGATGAAGTCCTTTTATAGAGCGTGAACTCCTGTAGGTCAGAGAGTAGTTAAACATAAGACTGGAGATTTCAGTGGCTTTGGGAAAGACTTTAGTGGAATGGCTTTATTCCTTCTTGCTTTGCTACACTGCATGCTGAGGGGATCCTGTGAGATTGGATTTTTGATTTTTTTGGGTTTATCAAAAGGGTACAGGGAAATTTCAGAGTGGGAGATTCACACCCAATCTTTTAGTAATTTTCCAGCAGGCTACACTGAGCTCTGGTTGTAAATCTCAATAGAAGATGGTTTCCTTCCCTCTGCTGGCAACCAGCCTTGTTTTCTCAGACCATTAATCGGTGGAGAGCATCCCCAAACCTTTGCTTCCCCCCTCCTATGAATCTCGAGGTCTCACGGAGTGGGAGAAAGTACAGCTGACAATCTCTGTTTTCTCTTGCGTAGGATGAACCTCCCTTTGATCTTGACCCTTGACTTTATGGCAGCCAGCCACATCCCGGAAGGAAGAAGCAGGATAAGAGTTGGGGCAAGTCATATTTATTTTAGAGGACCCCAAATAGGCAGGGAGAACATTCAAATACGAACAGCTATACATACCATGGAGCAAAGCAGTGCAGAAATCTGCAAAATGTGATTCAGAAAAAGACATCCTTGAAAGGTTTGAAAATCCTAGAATGTCATCTTTCAAGGGACCAGAAACATTATCAGGAAGAATGCACGACCCAAGATCAGTTGCTTTTATGAGATCATGTGATGGCTAGGGGAAGGGTGGACGGAAATCAAAGGATTTGCCTTTCCTACTGGCATGGTTTCCAGTTCCCGATTTCCCTGCTTGTTGTGATAACTGGACTGGGCTCATGTCTTACTCCTTGCAGAGCCAACACCAACACTGGGATGAGGAATGCATGTTAGGCACTGCCTTCGCCCAAGCAGCTGCCTCATGTCTTGTTTAGAGAGCATCACCTTATATAAATCAACAGGAAAATATCTCTGCCTGTCTCCTGGAGCAAAGGGTAGCCCAGTAACCTCCTCCCCATGAAGTGGAGCTGAAATCCTGCACACGTGCACCAGAGGGCCTGGCTCCTGGCCCTCAGCTGGCCAGCTGTTTGCTGGAAAACAGGACCACCTTCTTTCTGGGGGTCGGGGGGGAACAGATGGGTAGGCATTTTGCTTTTAGATCAGGCCAGGGTTGTATGTTTGTTCTCTGTGGGACAGTACTTAAATTGCAAACACCCAATTTTAGTTAAGGAAGTCTTTAGAAAATATTTGCGATCCTGGGAAGGTGATGTGCAGGTTCTATGCCTCCCATCATTCACCTTTCTATTGTTCAGTCACTCAGTTGTGTCCAACTCTTTGCAACCCCATAGACTGCAGCTCGCCAGACTTCCCTATCCTTCACCATCTCCCAGACCTTGCTCAAACTCATGTCCTTTGAGTCAGTGATGCCATTCAACCATCTCTTCCTCTTCATTCCCTTCTCCTCCTGCCTTCAATCTTTCCCAGCAGAGTTTTTTCTAATGAGTCAACTCTGCATCAGGTGGCCAAAGCATTGGAACTTTAGCTTCAGCCTCAGTCCTTCCAATAAATATTCAGGATTGATTTCCTTTAGGATTGACTGGTTTTATCTCCTTGCAGTTGAAGGAACTCTCAAGAGTCTTCTCCAACACCACAGTTCAAAAGCATCAATTCTTCAGCACTCAGCCTTTTTTATGGTCCAACTCTCACAACCATATAAGACTACTGGGTTTGAAGAACCTTAAAAAATCTTGGAAGCTATAAGCTCTCTTTTCTCTTATCTAGTTTGGTTGAGTGATCCTTTTTCTGTATCTGGACCAGCTGACACTGTGAGTAGAGCTAAATGATTTTCCTTCTGTGGCTCTCTGATGAGCCAAATTGATGAGCAAATTGATGAATCTGGAGTAAGGTGGCTTGAGTTGGAATTGAAGGTAAGTAATTCACCTCCAATGACTTGTGGAAGTGAATGATTCCTAAGGGGAAGCTCCTTTAAGTGATACCAAAGGATTATTGATAAATAGGATTATTGTTGTATAGTTTTAAATAATCTCTATGATGTAAATTACCCTAACATTGCATTTTTCTTTGAGTACTATACAGAAATGTATCTCTAAAAGTACATCTAGTTTCTAATTAAAAAGAATAATATTTAGGTGAAGCATTAAGGTGTCCCTTTTCCTTAATCCTTGGTAAACAGAAAGAAAAAGTCTTATGAACCTGATATTCATTGCATCTTCACTGCAAGTAATTTCTTTGCTTTCAGTAAAACTATCTGAATATGAGGAAATCACTGTACACAAACACTGGAAAGTTTGATAGGCTGCAGGATACAAGTTCATTAGCTTTATAAATGTATTGAATGTGAGGTTAAATTTAGTAGCAAGAACCACAAGTTTCTTTTTTATACTGCTATTATACTTATACATATTTATTCAATCAGTATGTATTCCCTGTAGAACACTTAAAAAATTCAGAAAATAACAAGAAAAGAATAAATATCCTGAATCTTGCCTGGTGAGTCAGTGGCTGAGGCTTTGCACTCCCTATTTAGGGGACCCAGGTTTGATCCCTGGTTTCATGAAACTAGATCCCACATGCCACAGCTAAGAGTTCATATTCTACAATCAAAGATCTCACATGCTGCAATGAAGATGATCATGTGTGCTGCAACTATCTGTCGCAACCAGATAAGTAAATATTTTTTAAAGTGAATTTATGAAGAAAAGAATAAATATCCCTAACAATCAAAATTTCCAGAGATTAAACACTACGAAAATGTTGGTATACTGCCTTCCAGTCTTAATATATAGTTTATATGTGTATCATAAATATTATGTATTCTATGATATGCATATATGTATTGTACATGTATAATGCATATGTGTTGTTGTTCAGTTACTAAGTCATGTCTGACTCTTTGCGACCCCATGGACTGTAACATGCCAGGTTCCTCTGTCTTCCAATATCTCCCGGAGTTTGCTCAAACTCATGTCCATTGAGTCAGTAATGCTATCTTAACCATCTCATCCTCTGCTGCCCCCTTCTCCTTTTGCCTTCAGCCTTTCTCAAAATCAGGGTGTTTTCCAGTGAATCAGCTCTTCGCGTCAGGTGGCCAAACTATTGCAGCTCTAGCTTTAGCAGCAGTCTTTCAATGAATATTCAGGGTTAATTTTCATAAGGATTAACTGATTTGATCTCCTTGCTGTCCAAGGGACTGTCAATAGTCTTGCCCAGCACCACAATTAGAAAGCATTAATTCTTTGGCGCTCAGCTTTCTTTATGGTCCAAGTCTCACTTCCATACATGACCATTGGAAAAAACATAGCTTTGACAATATGGACCTTTGTTGGCAAAGAGTTTGTTCTGCTTTTTAATACGCTGTCTAGGTTTGTTATAGTTTTCCTTCCAAGGAGCAGGCGTCTTTTAATTTCATGGCTGCAGTCATGATCCACAGTGATTTTGGAGCCCAAAAAATTTGTTACTGTTTCCACTTTTCCCATTCTATTTGCCATGAAGTGATGGGACCAGATGTCGTGATTTTAGTTTTTTTTTTTTTAATGTTGTGTTTCAAGCCAGTTTTTTCACTCTCCTCTGTCACCCTCATCAAGAGGCTCTTTAGTTCCTGCTCACTTTCTGCCATTAGAGTGGTATCATCTACATATCTGAGATTATTGATATTTCTCCTGGCAATCTTGATTCCAACTTGTGATTCATCCAGCTGGCATTTCACACGATGTACTCTGCATATGAATTAAATCAGCAGAGTGACAATATACAGCCTTGTTGTACTCCTTTCCCAATTTTGAACCAGTCTGTTGTTCCATGTCTGGTTCTAACTGTTACTTTGACTTGCATACAGGTTTCTCAGGAGACAGGAAAGATGGTCTGATATTCCCATCTCTCTAAGAATTTTCCACAGTTTGTTGTGATCCACATAGTCAAAGACTTTAGTGTAGTTAATGAAGCAGAAGTAGATGTTTTTCTGGAATTCTCTTGCTTTCTCTATGATCTAACGAATTTTGGCAATTTGGTCTCTGGTTCCTCTGTCTTTTCTATACCCAACTTGTACATCTGAAAGTTCTCAGTTTGCGTACTGCTGAAGCCTAACTTGAAGGCTTTTGTGCATAATCTAGCTAGCATATGAAATAAGTGCAATTGTATAGTAGTTTGAACATTTCTTTGGCATTGTGTTTCTTTGGGATTGAAATGAAAACTGACTTTTTCCAGTGGCCACTGTGGCTACTTCTGAATTTTCCAAATTTACTGGCATATTGAGTGCAGCACTTAACAGCATCACCTTTTACGATTTTAAATAGCTCAGCTAAAATTCCATCACCTCCACTAGCTTTGTTCATAATAATGCTTACTGAGGCCCACTTGACTTCAGACTCCAGGATGTCCAGCTCTAGATGAATGACCACACCATTGTGGTTATTTGGTTCATTAAGATCTTTTTTGTGTAGTTCTTCCATGTTTATACATATAATTACAAAATTTAGCCTATACCTTATATATAATTTTGTGTCCTATTATTTTCATAACCTTGCAGTGCTTTTCAATTATTATTTAATTTTCAAGAACATTTTGGTAATTATGGGTTGCATACAGTCATGTGATGGAATACCTATGTTCTAGTAGATTGGTCTTTATTCCCTTCTATTGCTTTATTATGTATTATTTAAAGTTAAACTGTGTTTTCCCATCAAGTAATCATACATGTGTGTCAAGATTTCTTCCACCAATGCTATTATTTACTAATCTTTACTCTCCTGGTTCTTGACTCTATAAACCACGGGCTTGTATCAACTGCTTTCCAAACCTTAGTAATCTCCAGGAAATCTAGTAAGTGTTTTGAGAGTTCAGTCATTAGTTACTTTCTCTTACTCATATGAGCAACATGGTATTTAGCTTCTGGGTGGTTTGTTTCAGTGCAGTGGAATAGTTTGTAGCTTATTCTGTTATCAGAGCTGTCACCTCTCTAAAGTGTTCCCCAGCTGGGAAAAATCTTTGTCTTTTTTCCTCTAAAAAGACAGCAGAAAATGAAACATTTTATCAAGCTATTTTATACATTAAACAATTTTTTATATATAATCTCCCTTTTTAGATTGCTTTATTTTAAACAAAGTTAAATTATCTGGATGAAAAATAGAAATTCACTCTACTCTACAGATTTGGCGCTTTAAAAAGAAATTTTCCAGAAATTTTAAGATATTTGTGAAATTTGTCTGAATAATTTAAAGAAATAAAAGAGCTGAAGTTTTTGTACTTTCTCCCAATGCACTATCACTGTATTGATGTAATTGTTTTCCTTTGTCTTTCATTTTTTAAAAGATATTGTATTGCCATGGAACTTCTGTGGTTACAAAACAGGGATGCTCAAAGAGCATCATTTTCCAAGGTCCAAAGTAGCCTATGCTCTCCTCTCTCATCACTGAACTCCTGTCTGCTGGCTGGAGCTCTTCAGTGCCTTTTGATTTCAGGTTGAATTGTATATTGGACGTTTTAAAGGAACTTGACTGTAGACAGACTGAAGCAGTTATTCTGCCATCTGTGGTGTGTGCGTCTAATCATGACCACTTTCCTGACCAGCCAGTCTGGGAATGGCCGGATTGAATACCTCATGGAGAGAGCTCATCCTAGGAAATGAGGTCTGGCTGGAGCCTTGCCAAACGACTGTCTAAAGGTTAGGAAACTAAACTTACAGTCATGGGTTTGCCATTTGGTTGTGTGGCTTTGGGCAAAACACTGTGACTTCCCTGAGATTTATTTTTTTTGCTCTGTAAAATGGGAGGATTGATACTGTTGTGCCTACTTTCTAGAGTTATGGTGAGAATTCAATGGGAAGATGAGTGGAAAGGCACTTTGTAAAGCACACAGTCCTAGACAATTCTGGGGTTAAAGTTATTGTTGTATAAAGTGTGATAGGGTGAAAGTGGCTCTAAGAACATGTGCATGATCAACTAGATCCAACTATGATTCAACTAGACTTCTATTGTGCAAGTTACAATTTATATTCTGTAAGTTATATTTATGTCATGAGAGTATATGCTTTTGAATTGCCTGAATGGTAGTTGTTCATCCACGTAGACTAAGATATATTGAGATATGCCTGGGTTTGTAAAGACTCATTTCATTTGCAATGGATGCTTTCAGAAGAAAAACATCTAGAATCCTACTATTATTCCGAGTATGAACACTTTATTGGTGATGAATCTCGGTTGGAAGATAGACTCAGAAGTCAGGTGGATGTATATGAAATAATTCCCCTTTGCTGTGGGGGAAGAATTATTGGGAGAAGGTAGCTTGGGGTCTGTAGCCTAATGGGATTGCTAAGCTTTCATCTGAAATTTGGGGTACTTTACAGGGCTACTGGCAAAACTCCAAAACCATAGACCTCCCTCACAAGGTAGACTGCTTTCTGTCAGCAGAGAGCAGGCCAGAACATAAGTCTTTAGGAAGAAAATGAAGGACCTGTGGTGGAATGTTGAGTTTCTTCTTCAAAACACACTGGAAAGATATGTCATGTAGGTAAGAAGAGTGAGGGATGAGAGAAGAAAAGAGATAGGATCCTACGTGTTTATGTAGGATCTACCCTCTGCCTAGTTGGGAAATGTGGACCAACATTTGTCACAAATAACTATGCACCCTTGTCTTCCGGAAAAGAATGAACATAATATGCAGCAAGACCAGGAGTGTTCCCCTGATGGAGGCCCCTCCACACGGAAACATGTAGAGTAGGAAAGAAGAGTTCCATTTAACATAGGGCTCAGCTGGTTCCTCGTATCAAAGCAAGGGTTTGGATACTCCTTAGCTTATAATTACAGGCTCAAAGGTAAGCCACCAGAGAACCACACACTATTAGATGGAAGAACGTTTTGAAATTAACTGTGAATTTTTCCTTAGTTCCTTTCCACTCCAATTAAATTGCATTATAAAGTTTGTGATTGACCTCATTAAGGGTGACATTTCCCTATGTTCATTTAACTAAAAAGAATTTTCTTTATCATTTCTTAACATACTTTTTATGTCACTTTCCATGTTAGCACTGAACAATCCTTCATTTTGTGAGGGACCCTAATGTCAACAGAAGTAAGTCGTGTGAGACCAGATGATAGATTATGTCTGGAGTCCACAAGGCCACGTAGTTTATATTTGTTAAAATTAAGGAAGTTCATAATTCTGTATTTTATAAAGGAAGCCTCCCTAACTATAATTTCCTTCATCAAGCAATGGTTATATGGAGAGCCAATGCCTTTTCTGTGATTTTATTTTATTTTATTTTTCCTAAAAGTCGCTTAACCTTTAAATTTGAAGTTCTTAAGAGACTCACTAGAATCGGATGAACTCCTTGATCCTCTTCTGAAAGATGTACTATTGGGTTAGCCAAAAATTTGTGCAGATTTTTATATAAGATGAGAAAACCCAAATGAGATTTTTGGCCAACCCAATATTTAAAATGGTGTTTGTGAAATAATGAACCTATGTCTGAAGTTTTCACACAGTGGTCTGGCCAAAGTCCTGCAATCCTGGTTACCCCTGATTGAAGGAAGACCTCTCCAAGGGCTCCAGCAGCTCATGAAAACTATTTGAGAGAAAGGCTGTGTCTCATAAGACTTCCCTGATGGCTCAGCAGCAAAGATGATGGGTTTGATCCCTGGGTTGGGAAGATCCCCTGGAGGAGGAAATGGCAACCCACTTTAGTATTCTTGCCTAGAGAATCCCATGGACAGAGGAGCCTGGTAGGCTACAGTCCATAGGGTCACAAAAAGTCAGACATGACTGAGCATTCAGGAATATGCATAGAATGATTGAATAGTTTGTTTGGCTAATGGAAGTTAAGGGAATCCTCTGGAGGAAAGGAAGGAGAGGGGGAAATAGAACAGAGAAATCAGAGAGGAAGATGTGGAGAGGAGAAACGAAACAAAAAGAAGTTGGGGTAGTTTTGAAACATATCTGCATGTTCTGTGACACTCTTCCCATTGAGGGGCTAAGACACTGCCTCTCTCCAGGTTCAGCCTTTTCTGTTTCAGGCTGATCACTTGCAGTTAATGTCTGATGTCTCCTCTTTATGTCTCCTGTAGAGGTGACCAGACTTAGTCTTCCTAAGGCACAACTCTAATTATTCCTGGCCCAAACATTCACCCTCTCTCATTATTTCCTGGACCCAGCGAGGGTGGTGCCTTGTAAGCCCAATTCTTTTGGCATCCACTGCTCCCACAGCAACAACCATGCTATAACTAAAGGCATGGCTGTGTGAGATATGAATTTAGTTCTCAGATTATAACTGGTGCCACATAACCCAGACAAGTTCTTATGGGCAAGTCATCCTGGGCATTAAAAGAGGGTGACAGTGGATGTGGGTGAAGCAGTCTCAGCCCCAGAAAATGTCTAATGAAACACACGTCCTCCTAACAGTGGATTGGCATTTCATTGTACTGCTGCGCTGCTGCTGCTAAGTCGCTTCAGTCGTGTCCGACTCTGTGTAACCCCATAGACGGCAGCCCACTAGGCTCCTCTGTCCCTGGGATTCTCCAGGCAAGAATACTGGAGTGGGTTGCCATTTCCTTCATTGTACTGAGGACAGGACAATTTGTGTGTGTCAAAGCCATTTTCCCCAGTGAGTCACCTGGATGGTGAGACAGGGCATTGCATTATGCTAACATCATAGGTTGGTCAAGGTGGCCTTACCTGAGGCTTCAAGGATGGACTCAGAGAATAAAGTAGTGATTCTAAGACAGCGACTCTGTGACCTTGAAGAAAGGAGGATTTCCTGTTAAGCCAGGACTCTGGGCCAAAACTGACCACCCACTGTCATCAAACTTCCCTGGACAGAAAAGCAATGTCGCCGCCTCCCAGCCCTCTGAGGAGCAGCCTGCTCCCTTGGCCTCTGAGCTTCTGCCTGCTGCTCCCAGAATGCTTGAGGAGGAAACGGTTGCCCTGAACTTTGAATGTGGCTAATAGCATTCTCATGACTTGTTCACCAGAGGCCGGCCCCCTCACCCGCCCTGATTAGTCCTGGAAGTTGGGAGTCTGGATGCTGACTTCCTGCAGGCGAGGCTGGGAGGCTGAGCCTCAGCCAGCAATTCATGGAGGTCACTAGGTCGGCGTCCTCCTCTGTGTTTTCCTGTCCCCTGAAGCAGCACTTTGAATAAACAGCTCTTTCTTCTCACAAACCAAGACATGAAAAACACTTCTGGGGTCCTACTCACTGCTTGCTAGATTCTGTTTTCTGCACTCCTTTCTTGCATTCTCTCGGATTTCTGCCTTTTTGGGGAGCGTATCATTGAGACTAACAGGAGTTGGGCAAATAGGCCACAAGCTTCATATGATTCCATTTGAGAATGGTCTTAGTTACAGGGATCTCATCTGTGTTTGGAAAAATTGTTTTCTTAAAGGACTTTCCCTTGCAGCAATCAAGATTTAGAAAATTCCACAGAGAAATATTTCCATTCCTGGTCATGCTTGATACCATGCATCACTTAGAACTGAATGAACATAATTAAAACAAGCAGGAGATTCAAATACACGTGGAAATATCAAGACTTTTGAGCGCCAGCACAGGGATATAAAGTTGGCATCTCTCCTTGGCCTCTGTTCTTTTTTCCCAGTTTTACTGACTCCATCAAGGACTCCACACATCCATGCAAAGAACAGGCATGCGTGTACTCCTCAAACATGCAATTCCCTAACTATAGACAGACCCCCCAGATTTTTGATGATGGTGATTTCTTTAGGACAAACAAACATAAGACAGTTGGAGGAAAAAAATTCCTGAAATGTAAATAACGTTTTGAATACCAGTCTGGCTGCTGCATAATTAGAAGTCATTCTGTTTTCTTGTTTACTCCATGTTCATCACTTAGAAACCACTGAGTAAGTCATACACTCACCCAGCTTTCTCTTTGAAGGTGATTTAGGTGACTTTTGCTTTTTCACTGTATGTGTGCGTCTGGAGGTAAGGGAAATCTGGTATTTTTTTTATCCTCTGGTCTCCTGGTTCATGCTTTCTGAACTAAACAGCAATACTTCCATTTTCTTGAGTGTAAAATTTATTCGGATATCCCCACTGCTGTCGTCCTCATCTAAGCAAGCATTGTTTCTTGCCTGAATGAGTAAGAGTCTGTACAACTGGTCTCATTCTGATTCTCCTATTGTCCACTGTCCACATAGTAGCAAGAGAAATAAACAAAGCAAAACAAATATAAAAACTAACCCACAAAAGCCCCAAGAAATTAAATTATGGAGTTCTTTCTTGAAACTGCCCCATGGCTCTCCACCAAACTCCAATTCAAATTCCTTACCGTGGCTAACAAGATCTTACCTGAGTTGACCCCTGCTTTTCCTCTGATTTACCTGTAAAAAGTTTTTTTAATATCTTGAATTTTAATAAATGTATTATACCTGTGGGCCTCACAGGTGGTGCTGGTGGTAAAGAACCTGAATTCCAGTGCAGGAGATGTAAGAGACGTGGGTTCCATCCCTGGGTCGGGCAGATTCCCCTGGAGGAATCTGCCAGTATTCCTGCCTGAACTCACTCCAGTATTCTTGCCTGAAGAATCACATGGACAGAGGAGCCTGGTGGGCTGCAGTTTACAGGCTTGTAAAGAGTCGGACATGACTGAAGTGACTTAGCACACACACATTATATTTGCACCTCTCATTGTAATCCATTTTTAGAACATTTTTATCATGTCAAAAAATTATTGTGAGACCATATACTGTAAATCTCTAGTCTTTCCTCTAGTAAAGCACAGACTCTACTTTCTAGCTCTATAAATTTAACTATTCTGGATAGTTTGTATAAATGGAATCATTAAATATGCAGTCTTTTGCATCTGGCTTCTTTAATTTAGCATCATGCTTTTGAGCTTAATCCATGTTGTGACATCCATGTTGTACTTCATTTGTTTTATTGTTGAATAATATCCCTTTGTATGGATGTACCACTTTTTGTTTATCCATTCACCTCTTGTTGGGCACAAAGATTGCTTCCGGTTTCTATTATGAATAATGCTGGTATGAGCAGTTACATACAAGTCTTTCTGTGGATGCATGTTTCATATTTCTTGGTTACATCCCTAAGAGTGTTTCTATGGGAACCTATTAACTTTTAAAGAAACTGCCAAGCTGATTTCCCAAGTGGATGTACCATTTTACAATCCTATCAGCAATGTGTGAGAGTTCCTGTTGCTCCACGTCCTTGCCAGTACTTTATCTATTATTATAGTCACTTTAGTGCTTTTTCTGCACCTCTTAAGAGGATCATGTGAATTTTCTCCTTTGTTAATAATATTATATATTACATTATTTTTGGATGTTAAACGAACTTTGCATTCCTGGGGTAAATCTCATTTGGTCGTGGTGTATAATTCTTCCTATATGTAGCTGGGTTCACTTTGCTAATATTTTGTTAAGGATTTTAGTGTCTCTATTCTTTAAGGATTTTTTTCCCTTGTGGTATATTTTTGTGGCTTTGATATCAGGGTAATAATGACCTTGGGCTTCCTAGGTGGTTAAGCAGTAAAGAATCTGCCTGCCAATGCAGGAGACACAGGAGTCGAAGATTCGATCCCTGGGTCAGGACAATTCCCTAGAGAAGGGAATAGCAACCCATTCCAGTACTCTTACTTGAGAAATCCAATGGACAGAGGAGGCTGACAGGCTACAGTCTGTGGTGTTGCAAAGAGTCAGACATGTCTGAGTGACTTAGCACACATTGTAGCAACTATCAAGTCTGACTTTCCTTCCTTCTAAAAGTTTTTTTTTTTTTTCCCCTTTCCTTTAGTAACTCACCTGGATTGAATCTGTGAATTCTCTCTCTCCTGCCCTTCGTGGACACTAATTTTTTTTCTTGCTTTTATCTTTAAGTCTCATTTCTGTGGAGTTGCTGCTGTGTGTTTGCATTCATCTGAAGATACATCAGGGGTTGTGCTCTAAATCCCACCAGGTTGTAAGGCTTCTACTCTCTGCTGATATCTACAGGGGAAGGGGGCTGTGGACAAAATTCAAACTTCAGGCCATTTTCAAGTTGGTCTGGGTTTTTTTTTTTTTTTTCCCCTTCAGGCTCCTTTATGTCTTCTTTGTGCTTGGACACAGGATCTGTTGGCCAGGAGTGTGTGAATGAGTTGGTCTTGTTCTGGACTCTGCTGTATATACAAACAGATTCCAGTCAACCTGGGATAGCTGGAAAATTTACCAAGCCCCCAGAGCTGTGTTTCCTCTTAGAACTGCCTTTTAAATTCCTAGCTCATCTGCCAATCTTTGCTTCATCCAAACAGGACAACAATCTTAGTCTACTGGAATGACTTTCTCTTCCTGTTGTGATGACCACTTTAGCTGGTAATGTTCCAGGTCAAGTAAGCCCCCTATGTTGGCAAGAATAAAGCTGTTGGTTTCCATGGTCTAATCTGCCCTGGTTGTATCTAAGGGGTTTAGGGACTGGGGAATGAGGCGAGATAGGAACAGCCTCAATGAAGAACTGTTTGCTTTGAGCACATAGTGACCAAGCATGAGGGAAGGAGGCCTCCAGATAGGCTACGTGGTGAGTTAAGTCAGCTTATGGTTAAAAAACGTCCACAGATAATATTCTAAAAGAGCAATTCCTAGGGATAACTGAATGATGCTTGCACTGACATTTTCTTATGAGATTTCTATGAAGCATACCTTTGCAGAGATGATTTCTCTAAAATTTCCTACACAAATACTGTATTTTTGCTTTTGTTTTGTTTGTCCTAACAAATTGTTATGTGTTTAGTCTATTCATTTAGATGAGATTTTACTCACACAGTTAACTTTTAAGATACGTAATAAAAATAAGGAGTTTAGGGAAGTGTGTTCAGAATAGTCTGGTGAACTCTGATTAAATGAAAAATTATACTCCAAGAGACCTTGGAAGCATTGCAAAATAGCCTTAAGCAGGGACTAAGAGTTAGGGGAAATCTGCACTGCCACTCTCTTCCAGTAATTGCTTCTTCTCCATCTCTATTAGTCATCTGACTGCAGTTAGAATAACATTTATTGCTTTCTGGTTAATGTTCTAGAACAAATGATCAGGAAGTCATGAAAACAGAGACAAAGGGTAATCTTGAAATCAGTGAGGTGTCCTAACCAGTCTTCCCCTTTGAGTTATTGTAATTGGTTACGGGCAAAGAAGATAGAGCATTAACTGCTTCACCCTTACCCAGAATATGTGAGTGAAGCAGAAGCATAAGATAGAAAGTTAGGACTCTGAAAGGGTCTCCTGTACAAAAAGGTATAGGCATGGTATGCGTGCATGTGTGCGAAGTCGCTTCAGTTGTGTCTGACTCTTTGTAACCCACCAGGCTCCTCTGTCCATGGGATTTTCTAGGCATGTATGCTGGAGAGGTTTGGCATACCCTCCTCCAGGTAATTTTTCTAACCCAGAGATCAAACCCGAATCTCCTGTGGCTCTTGTATTGCAGGTGGATTCTTTACTGCTGAGCCAGTGGGCAAGCTACAGGAGTGGTATGGATTGAGACTATTTGGGAAGAGGGTGCCATTGTAAATACCAGAGCCTGAGATTCCAGTGAATTTGGGTATGAGGGCTGGATTGGGGAAGGGTAGGAGCATGATAAGACTAGCCATCCTTCTTAACTATGTAACCATTTTTTTCCCCCTTCATCAAGGGGCTCTATCACCAATTTGTCTCATTGCTTTCTCCTTAGGAACCAGTGATGTTGCTGATGGGGGGAACCTCAGTGTAGACATTTTGAGGCTTCTGGCTCATACAACAAGCTATGCTGTGCCTCATTCCATCTTCTTTTTAACATGTAGTCTTAAAGTTTAAGTTGTTTTCTTTTTAGCAACACGTACTATGGTCTTTATTCCAAATACTCAGACATTGCCTTTTGAGTTGACAGAGTCCAGGTTCTTCTCTGCATCTACCATCTTCAAAGAACATTTTGGGAAAATGAGTTACACTTGGTGTCCTTCTCTGATGACTCAGTAGACCCTTGGTGGCAGGCACTCCAGGGGTTGCCTCCCTGGGGATCTGGGTTAGATAGTTAGACACAATGTCCTCAGGAACGTGCCTTTGAACTGTCTCTCTCATTTTTCCCCCCTTTGGAATATTTCTCTTCTTTTGCCCACTGTGTTGCCATAAACACCATGTTTTATCTAGACTCTAATTACCCAAGCTTGGGCTTTGGCATGAGTCTTATTAGCAAGTCAGCCTCAATCCCTGTTTAGAAACTAAGAGGCTCTCTATTTTCTTATTATGAAGTGCACATACCCCTGCCTTGGTCTAAGCTCCTTTCTCATCTGAGCTCACACAAGCCCTTCAAAGATGTGTCATATTTTGTCTCCACTCTTCATCACAGACCCTCTGATCTTTGCTGTCCCCAGAGCATTTTCTCTGAAACTCGCTTGCTGTCATATTTGATTTTACTTTTATATTTTATTTAAATTTCATTGTTTTATTTTATGGAGTGTACTTTTTCTTCAGGCTTCTCTGCTGGCTCAGATGGTAAAGAATCTGCTTGCATTGAAGGAGACATGGGTTTGATCCCTGGGTTGGGAAGATCCTCTGGAGAATAGAATGGGTACCCACTCCAGTATTCTTACCTGGAGAACTGTGTGGACAGAGAAGCCTGCAGAGCTACAGTCCATGGGGTCACAAAGAGTCGGACACAACTGAGGGACTAACACCTTATCTTCTCTTCTGCCTGTTCTGTGCTTAGTTGTGTCCAACTCTGGGCAACCCCAAGGACTGTAGCCCGCCAGGCTCCTCTGTCCACGGGGATTCTCCAGGTAAGATTACTGGACTGGGTTGCCATGCTCTCCTCCAGGGGATCTTCCCCACCCAGGGATCAAATCCAGGTCTTCTGCATCTCAGGCAGGTTCTTTACCATCTGAACTACCAGGGAAGCCTAAGAATATTGGAGTGAGTAGCCTATCCCTTCTCCAGGGGATCTTCCCAATCCAGGAATCAAACCAGGGTCTCCTGCCTTGCAGGCAGATTCTTCACCAGCTGAACTACCAGGGAATCTTCAGGACCATATCCTTTAGGGAGCCTCCATGGATGTTTCTGTGTTTACTCTCCTTTGAATTTCTCTTGAGCTTCATGACTAACTCTCTAATAACTTAGAGAGTTTTGTATTGACTTCTATTACCCACTAATTGTTTTCAAATCTTGATTTTCCAAATTAAAAAAGTCTTGTTTAAATGATAATTCTATTACATATTTCTCCAGTGTGTTTAACATGTTCCCAGCAGTCCTAGGACTATAATAATTGCAAATAAGTAATCTTTGCTTGATTGATTCTGCATTGTCACTAATGAAGATGATGGTCATTTCCACAAATATAGCACTTGTTCTTTTCTTCACAGTTACTCCAAGATAATTTTAACATCCTTAGGAGACTGTCTGTTTTGGCATTAAAGGGGTAGCATAAAATGACTTAAGCTACTCCCCTGGAAACCTTTTTTCATAACATAGTCACTCATGTGAGCAGGGTTCTTGTGTTTCCTTTAAATGGCACTAAAATATCTCCCTTACCTATTCCCTGCCTGTTAGGAGTGCTAAGACCTCTCATGTAACAATTTCCACTTTCACTCCATTCTTCCCCACTGCTATTTCAGGCAAAACATGTACATTGAGTTTAAAAAAAAAAAATTTCCCTTAGATCATTGTCATTATGTGTGGATTCAAGCTAACCATATAAATGTAATACAAACATTGTGGACTTTGAAACATAAGCACAACATTCTGGTGTCATATGGGTTATCATCCCTAAGGTTGGTGAGAATCTTGGTCCCCACACCCATCACAGTAAATACAGTCCAAACTTCTATTGTCCTCAGCTCACTGGAATTTAGTTATTCTTTTCTATAGAATTGGAAGTGAAAATTAATCAACTTTTAGGGAATAGGTTAGTCATGTTTCTTATAGGGAATGGTGTCATTGATCCCTACAGAACACTGGCCTTTGGTTTCCCTATTACACAGCAGGAATTCGGTCATGGGTTTCCAACAGCCTCCTCAGATTTCTTTACTCTGCTCCATGCTCACTCTTGCTTTCAGAGGTCTGCATTTTGAGTGATTTTCTGCTGGAAGTAGAATTTTTCTTGAGTTAAACCTCACATCTGAAGCTCCATTTTGTTTCTCTCCAGGTTTCCTTTACATTTTGTTTATTTTTTCCTCTCTTCATCATCCAGGTCATTAACAAAGATGCCCAGTGATCAAAAATGTCCTCAAATGAGTTTACTATTTATGTGTTACCTACCCAATGTCTCGAGAAAATTGTATGATGTATTTTCTGACCCATTTTTCATTTTATTGTCAATTAAACTTTTTTTTTTTTTAAGTTTGAGCTGTTGACACAATAATTTCACACTAACTTATAGCAGTGGGTCATCCCATTTTATTGTATTATCCAGGTTAAAAATTTAGCTTCACATTAATTTCTCAGGGATGAGTATTTTTTTTTTTGTTCACCTGTAAAACAACAAATCATTTCTGAAATAGTCTCCAGAGATGTACATGATCGAGGTAAGTGTAGTTAAAGATAGTTCCTTTGGAGACACCATTCATAATATAGAATGTATTCTAAATCCCCAGACTTGGCTAGGAGTGTCTTCTCTCTCTTTCATCATTCTCTTGCTAAATGCAGGACATTTTCATAGTCCCCAAAGCCTGGTCTGTTTCATTATACTTTTAGCTGCTAACTCTAGAATTTCCTTCCTCTGACACCCACTGCTTGATTTCTTCCATGTTAGGAGATTTGCAGTAGAGTTTAGATTTAGAAAGAATACTTTTGGAAGAAAGAGAATTGCACCCATACCAATGGGGATAGAATTCCTTCCTTATTAGTGAGATTATTTGTAACCTGGGATTTAATTTGATCAACAACAAGCATTAAAGTTTCAGTCTAATTTCGCTAAGAAAATCCCAAATCTTGTCTTAATGGTGTGCAGGGAATGTCAGTATTAGCAGAAGATTTATGTTCAGAAATCAGAGTCTCTCTGTTGCAAAGTGGTCTTTCACAAGTGGGAAGAGTAGGAGCTGGTCTGTGTTGTTGAAATCCTCACGGGTGATGAGAAATTGAACAGGGTTCAGGAAGTTGACGAGATGGCCTTCTGGGTTCCGCAGGCAGGCATCCTTCCTGCTACCTATGACCACTAATCTCATATCCCAGAGTCTCTCTATCCGAGACAGGGTTTTAGTTGTCCAGTTGTTTGTTTTGAAAATGTCACAATAAATAACCGAAGAGAGGATGTTAGGAAAAGTCTCCTCGGGAAAGACTATGAATTCTTTGGGGACATAAAGCCTCATGCATGTGGCCTCTAAAGAAGAGGAAATCGCTTTAGATAATATTTGCTTTTTCTACATTCCCTGAGGACGATAAAACAGAAACAGGCACACAAAGAAGGAGGATAAAATCTTTTATTAGTTCGCTGAGTCAGCCTTCTCTTTGGGTCATTTTGGTCAAACAAGGGAATAGGGACATTTGGTGCTGAGCTGATTGAGTGCTCTGGGACCCTGGAGTTAGATATCCAGTTTGTGAGGCCCACTCCCACACCTCCAAGACTGGACCAGCTCTTTCTCTGTGTTACTGGCGGGGCTGTCCCTCATTGACTATGTGTCTGTTCCATTTTATCTCCTGCAATGTGAGGTTTCTGGTGCAGTATGAGTTTGGAGATAGCTTTGTCGTCCTGGCTGAAGGAGAGAAAGGGTCAAAACCAAAGCACCTTTTGTGACAAAGGTGCAATCTTGTTTGTGCACGTGCACGGCGCTGTCTCCTCCCTACTCTCTTTGAGTACCAGTTCTGTAAGGCTTTTGGCACAGGAACAACAGCTACAAGAATCCATGAATCAGAGCCAAATCTTACATCACCCAGAAGAGGAAATGCTCCTTTTGCAAGGTCCGCAGACGCGGGACCCTTGCTCAGGGGACAGAAGGGGGCACTGGTTGCATCCTGGATGGTGGCACTCCCCTGGCCCTCACTCGGAGGAGGAAATGTCTCCCAAGGAGTCCCTGAATTACTCAGAGCTCATCAAAGAAAGGACAGTACTCTCCTACAGAGTTGCTTATTTTTCCTCCTAATTACCAAAGCATGAGGGTGTCTTTTCTGCAGTGTTGATTTGGAGATTCTGAATTTAAAGCTGTGCCTCATTTAGCTTGCAAAAAAAAAAAAAGATTTTAAACAGCTCGGCAGGAATCCAAAGGATTCCTCGACCTGGGAGAGGTGAGCAGAAGCGTGGGGATACTGACTTGCTGACATTTTCAAAGGAGTGGTTAAGCGGAACAAAGACTGACAAACAACCTTGGAAGGCGGAAGCCACTGTATTGAAAATAAAGGACTTTAGGGAGAAAAGTTCCCTTAGCCGTCTGAAGGGGGTCACACTGAATGAAAGTGATTAATTGTACTCTAAATCTCAGAGGAAGATTCCTCTAAAGTTGTGGATGACAGAAATGAAGAATGGACCTTATTATCTGATCTGAAATAGGGAGTTAGAAGTTGCTGAAGAGATACATATGGCTGATAGGGCTGAAGAAACAAGAGCGAGTTTAAAATAATCCCAGGAAAGGCTTATTGAAATATAATTAGTTTTTTGCTCTGTAAGTGATAGAATAATGCTCTTTTGGGGCTATAATTGACATTTGTTTTTAAAAGGGAGAAAATGACAAAGACAACAACAAAGGAAAGCACAAATCAGGTGTGCGGTCCGATGAGAAACTGTGCCAACCTGGCAGTCTCCTGTTTGGTCTTTCTATCCACAGGTGTAGTCTGTGGGTCTACCAATAGGCTGGGCTAGTCTGGGTCCTCTGAGTGGTAGATGGCAAGATGAGATTAATGTGCAAAGATGTCTATAGAGGAAATACCTGTGTGAGAAAAAAAATGAGAAAGCCAGGAAGGAATGGAGAGCCATCAGACCACAGCGCAAGCCTGACCCTGAGTGAAGGAGACAAGGAAGAAAATTTGGATGGAAATGTGCAAAATAGCTATGCCATTTGAGGAAGTTTCAACAAGGCTGTTGGGGAATCCTTGAGCTGAAGACAGGGCCCGTGTCTGAAAGGAGTCCCATGTCTCCCAGGTGTGCCCAGCTGTGCTCAGTCATTGGTTGGGAGCAACCTATGGGAAGCATGACCTTGATGCGAACATGATGATAGATTTCAGAGCATGCAGCTGGACAGTCAGATCAATTACACTTCCTGTAGTTGAAAGTTTTCACCTTGAATTCCCATGGCCACCACTGTTACTCAATGGAGCATTCGTAACAGCAGTATGAACTTCTGTGGAAATAAAGGGAGCCTTGAAGGTCATTGTTCAATCCTCTTGTTTTGCCCAGGACTTGGGTACATGGAGCTAGATGACTTTCAGTATGGGGCCCCTAGGGAAGTGGAGCTGATTTTCTTAGAATGTTCTAGTTTTTTGACTCTCATATTCTCGTTCTTATGTTCTTTCCACTGACAGTGTCACTAAAAAGTTGTGGGCTAGATCACGGTTATTTTTTTAGTAATTTAATTAATTTATTTGTTTTTGGCTGTGCTGGGTCTTCATTACTGTGTGGGCTTTTCTCTAGTTGCCGTGAGAGGGGGCTACTGTCTAGCTGTGGTGCATGGGCTTCTGATTGCAGTGGCTTCTCTTGTCGCAGAGCACGGGCTCTAGGACATGCAGGCTTCAGTAGTTTCCGCTCCCAGGCTGTAGAGCACAAGCTCAGTAGTTGTGGTACTTGGACTTAGTTGCTCTGCTGCACGTGGGATCTTCCCAGATCAAGGATTGAACCTGTGTCTCATGCATTGGCAGGCGGATTCCTTACTACTGAGCCACCAGGGAAGAGCCTCTAGATCACAGTTCTCAAAAATGTATTTCTGATGATAAAATTGTGTATATTCTAGAAAATTTGGAAAATAAAGAGAAATAACAAGAACCATATTATTCATAACTTGCCCAACCAAGCCCCCAAATTCTTAACCTTTTAGTGTATTATTCCCTTACAGTTTCTCTACGAATTTTTTAATATATTGAAGGTCAGACGGTAGAAAATTTGTATCTTGCCATCATATGGCATCATGATGCAGGCATTTCCTATGCTGTAAAAACTTCATTAACTTAAGTAACTCATCCATCTTTAGTTCACTTATGAACTAAGTGAGAAAACAAAGGAAAATTTAAGAACATTTAGGTTGAGTATTAACCTTTCAAAGAAACATTTCTGAATCATATTATTTCAATGTGGGATTTTTATCAGATGGGCAAAATTTGCAGTAATCCTTCTAGTTCACTTCTTAGAATATCCTTTCTCTGATGTTTAAAGAAAACACTCAGTCTGACTTTCTAAACTTCAGAACACTACATTTTGATAAGAAGGACATTTTTCCTGTTCTCTGCTATTTTGAGGTATTTGCTACCTATTCATGCTTTGGAATTTTTTGCTTTATTCTGCTTCATTAGCATTTTGAAATTTGAAAATTGGTTTGCAATTTTCAGACGAATTGACCTGGCATAAGAGCACAGAAGAATTGATGCTTTTTAACTATGGTGTTGGAGAAGACTATTGAGAATCCCTTGGACTGCCAGGAGATCCAACCAGTCCATCCTAAAGGAGATCAGTCCTGGGTGTTTATTGGAAGGACTGCTGTTGAAGCTGAAACTCCAATACTTTGGCCACCTGATGCAAAGAGCTGACTCTTTTGAAAAGCCCCTGATGCTGAGAAAGATTGAGGGCAGGAGGAGAAGGGGATGACAGAGGATGAGATGGTTGGATGGCATCACCGACTCAATGGACATGAGTTTGGGTAGACTCCGGGAGTTGGTGATAGACAGGGAGGCCTGGCGTACTGCGGTTCATGGAATCACAGAGTTAGACACGACTGAGCAACTGAACCAAACTGAACTGAAGAGAATCCTTCCTAGCCAGCCTTTCCTGGTAGTTGTAAAAATCAGAAGAGGATGAGTAAGAAGTGGTTAAAAACACAAACTTAGGAATTAGACAGATTGGGGTATGAACCTCAGCTTGGTCCTGGTTGTGCAACTTTGTATGCATTATTTAATCTCTGTGAGCTTCTGTTTAATGATCTATGAACTGTAAAAAACAACATATATCTAACTTGGTTTATGTGAAGATCACAAGGATTAATGCAAAGAAAATCCTTCACCCAGATCTTGTATGTGGATGAGGACTAAACAAAATCACACTATTGTTGTCGTAGGCTTTATTTGTTAATGTTTTATTTATTATTAATTTTTAATCTATTGATGATTTAACCAGAGTGGCATATCTCATTCATCCAGTAAAGCCAGACGTTTCTTTTCCCTGTCAATGACATTGACAAAGTAGTTTTGCCAGGACCCATCTCCACTTAAAAGTTTCATCATCAATCAACTGGATATGGTTTATTACTGTAAATACATGGAAATCTTACAGTAAAGCACCAAACATCCAGTCTATGGCTTATCAATACTTGAATTATTAACTGTGACCAGTGTCTCCTGTAACCAGGGAGCATTTGTTTGTAGCTTCATGTATAAAATAGTGTGCCTCAATTTCAAAGTTGGATTATGAAGCTCGCAGTACAGGTAACAGCAGAAGCCCTAGTTTAACCCATTTCTGGGATCCAACTCACTTCTTTTCACATGTGTAGGAAAGCTGGTGTGTTCACTGGACTCTAGGGACACCCTGAGAAGTCCTGCCCCATCCAGTTCTACCTCAGTGTTAGGAGGTCTTGACCACTGGGCAGAAGCTGGGCTTAGCCTATGCTATTACATCATAGTAGCTTTGGTGCATTCCTCCAGCAGCTAGAGTGGCTGTGAGTGGGGCGGGCATCCTTTCCCAGCTGTAGTGAGGTGAGGGGCATGCCTCAATGACATATTCCATGAAAAGTACTTCCATTCAAACTGGCAGGGCTCCATGGCTATATTCTTCCGTTGGTTCATTCATAACTTCCATGTGACATGAGTTTGCCACAGCTCAAGCACTTTTGTTTTACATTTATTTGTCTGTGTCGGATCTTAGTGGTGTTATTGGATTATGTGGGGTCTTTTGTTGTGGAGCATGGCCTCCAGAGCTTGTGGACTCAGTAGTTGCAGCACATGCGCTTAGTTTCTCTGAGGCAGGTAGGATCCTAGTTTCCTGATCAGGGATTGAACCTGCATCCCCTGCATTGCACAGAAGATTCGTAACCACTGGACCACCAGGGAAATCCCGCCAGCACCGTTGGTAGGGCCCGCCTCTCCTTTTGCTTAGCTGGACCATGTCTTACAGATGGTTTCTTTTTGTTTGTTTGCTTGTTTTTAAATCACACAGATTGAAGAATGTCTTTCAGGTGTAAGAATATATTTATATTGGTTGGATATAAAATTCTTGGGTCACAACCTTCTCCCACTCAAAACTCAATGGACTGTGTTTTTTTTTGTTGTTGTTATCTGGTATTTAATGTTGCAGAGTCATTGAAGGCCACACTAGTTTTAATTTCATTTTTAATAAAACTTTTCCTGCCTGCATGCTTATAGAATTTTTTCTTAATCTATCTGATTAAGAAAATTTCCTCCAATCCCTTAACCCCTTCACAAAGAACTTACTCTATCCTTAGTCCAGGTAGAACAGCTCTGAATAGTCTATGACCTTGCCCTTAGAGGCACAGCAAATTGGCTCATGGGTGACAACTATCCAAAGCTGGGTTGGTTATAGCTTGACTGTTATTGGTATTGTTGTTTGGTTCATTGACCATCAGTAATCTTATCCAGAAACTTGTAAGTAGAGAGCAGAGACTGAGTTTTTTACCTGTAGGCAGTTAAACTCAAAGAAAATGCTGACTCCAGTTCTGAGGTTTCATTTGGAGGCAGCCATTATGAGCCATGTATAAATGAATACATAAACAAAGAAGCCAGTTTGTTGAGAAATTTGGATGAAACAGTTATGGAATTAGAGTGAGAGCAGGAGAGGAGAAGGAGAGGGGGGAAAAATACCTGACGGTTACTTTTTCCCATTAAGCCCAGCTATACCACCACCAGTTGACTTCTATAAAATTCTCCTGCATCCTCCCCACAGCTACGCAGTTAACCTACTTGCAGAGATTGTCATTCCTGTCAACACAATGACTGAGACATTCTTATAATCCACTTCCCCCCCAAGGATATCTAATTGTGGATTTGTTTTAAGTGATTTTGTTTGGAATGTTCTTTTGATCTACAGGCTTGGTTCCTAGCTCCTGAAAATTTGCTTACATTATTGCTTCTATCTCAAATATTCTGGTCTCTTTTTAAAAAATCTACTCTCATTTTTAGGCTGGAACACTGTCACATCTGTCATTATCTCTCCTTTTCAACTTGACTCTGCATTCTGTGATATTATTTTAATTTTCTTAGTTTACTATATTAAATTATTTTGGGGGATGTTCTTTCTGAAACAATTTCTTTCCCCTAGTTCTACTGACTTTCAGGGCTTCTTTTGCCTTTTCTTTGTTTTCTATTCTAGAACGATAGCTATAGAGAATGAAGATTGCTCTCGGCTACATTTACTGTCCACTTGAATGCTGGTTATGGTATATCCTGAGATTTATAGCTGAAGGATTGCTTAATGTGTATAACTCTCAGCTCTGTTTCCAGGGTTAGGGAGGTACCTATTCATTTATTTGTGTGTGTGTGTGTGTGTGTGTGTGTATTTGGCTGCACTGGTCTTAGTTGCAACACGTGGGATCTAGTTCCCTGACCAGGGATTGATCCCTGATTTGGAAGCATGGTGTCTTAGCCACTGGACTACCAGAGAAGTCCCTATATATAATATATTTTTTTGGTTGAGGTAAAATTGACCTAGCATAAAAATTTTAATTACTCTTCAGGAATTCATGTGTCCTCCTTGTACAGGTACTATGCTAATTGTCTCTCTACTGTCAGTTTTGAAGTGAGCACAGTACATACTTGTGATTCTGATGAGCTGAGGTGAAGTTATCTCTTGCTTTACTGCCCCGTCTTCTGAAAAACTAACACAGGGAAGACCATGCACTGTGACACCTCCCTTGCCTTCACTCGGATCTGCAGGAGAACCACATCTGTTCCCCACTTCCTGCCCCGCTGTTTCTGGGAATTATGTCTGGTATCTGAATGGACAGAAAGATCGGAAGGCTGTAAGTTAGGGAGAGAATGGGAAGGAATGAAGAGGGAAGGGAGAATTTATGAAGACTCACCCCACCCCCCAAAGCAGAATCTACATGTGTAAGAAATGATTGTTCCAGATGCTACAGACCCTGAGTCTCTGCGTCCAGAGGCAGACAGAATGAGTTCCAGCTCTTCTCTCCTGGGAGGTCTAGGTGTCTCTCTTTCCGTAGCACACATGAGCAGCCAACTCTTTTTCTTCATTTGGTTCTGTATGACTTACAGTTAAATTCCTCCCAGGTTCTGGCATTTGACTGTTGTCTGTCTTCTTTTTTCTTTTCCTTTCTTTTTATCTTTCAGTTTTCTTTCTTTTAAAGGCAGTTTGGGAGGAGATATAGCTTGACTTTCTTTGGTATTGTTATTTGGCTCATTCACTAAAAATTATTTAACCAACACGAGATATGCCAGATACTTGCTGGATTATGGAGATACAACTTCAGTTCAGTTCAGTTGCTCAGTCGTGTCCGACTTTTTGCGACCCCATGGACTGCAGCACGCCAACTTTCCCTGTCCATCACAACTCCCAGAGCCTGCTCAAACTTGTGTCCTTCAAATCAGTGATGCCATCCAACCATCTCATCCTCTGTCTTCCCCTTCTCCTCCTGCCTTCAATCTTGCCCAGCATCAGGGTCTTTTCCAATGAGTCAGTTCTTCGCATCAGATGGCCAATCTACGGAAAGAGAGACACTTCATCAGGTATTGGAGTTTCAGCTTCAGCATCAGTCCTTCCAATGAACATTCAGGACTGGGATTTCCTTTAGGATTGACTGGTTTGATATAAAGATAAGTAATTTTTGCCTGCAAGATCAGAGTCTGATGGGGAAATTTATATAAAAACAGCTTATTTTAAAAACAAATAGAAATTAGCATTAAGTAAGTAAGCAAGATGGGCTTCCCTGGTGGCTTAGATGGTAAAGAATCCACCTCCAGTGTAGATCTGAGTTTGATCCCTGGGCCGGGAAGATCCCCTGGAGAAGGGAATGGCTACCCACTCCAGTATTCTTGCCTAGAGAATTCTATGGACAGAGGAGCCTGGCAGGCTTCAGTCCATGGGGTTGTGAAGAGTCAGATACAACTGAGGAACTAACACTTTGACTTTCTTATATGAGCAAGATATACAAGATACAGAGTCTGTAGGGCCTGGATAGCCTAAAATATTTGCTATTTGAACCTTTACAGATAAAATTTCTGGACTCCTGGCCTAGTATACAAGGAAATACAAAGAGTTCAGAATTTCCAGGACAAGCCTGTGAGCTTGGGCTGGAGAGTGAGGCAGGGGACAGATGACTGAGGCCATGCTTGTCAGGTAAGGAACCACTGAGTGACTCAAAGAAGCCTCTTCAGGTAAGGAACCAGAGCATGAGACTAGTTCCTTGGTGTCTACTCATCATTCTGAGGAATCTTCCAGCATTAAGTACAAGTCAGATAATTCAGTCACGTGACTGTAATCCACGAGGAGCACTGCTGTCTAAGACACAGAAAGGGATCTTGGGGTTAGTGTCTTCTCTGTAGCTCCCTTCCTTACTGACTCCTGTAACTCCTGCCAGGCCAGGCCAGGCTGGGTGCCCTGTTCCATCGTGCATAGTTCCCAGGGGTGCAAGCCTGCAACTTCCTCTTGGAACCCAAGGCCATCAGCCTGTCTCAGCAGAGGGAGCGTTAGAGGGTAAGAAAGTGTCCTTGTCATTTTTCCCCAACCAGTGGGGAGAAGCCCAGCCTTCGCAGTCTCTGCAGAAGACAGAGGGCTGGTGATCAGAAATTGGATAAAATTGCCAGGAGGGCCTGAGAGTATTGGGTGAAGTTCAAGGTGAGCTGGGGCTGATGGGCAAAGGATGGAAAGCGAGGCTCTCCTACACATTTCAGGCAGTGTCTTTCCCCACATCCTGTTCCCTAACTTTGCTCCTTCTTTGAAACCTGTGACCCTGAGAGGTGACTGATCTGTAGGACTTGGATGCTGGGACAGCAGAGCCCATGGCTGACGCTGGCAGGTCAGGAGCATAGTTGGAAAGAGAACCAGGGCTCAGAGGGCTCCATCCAGCCACCGAGGGTCTGTGCGCTCACCAACCCCTTCCAGTCCATTCATCCTCCTTGCACATTAAGCGGAAAATAAGATCCGTGATGGCGTGTGTTAAAAGGCTCGAGGAAAGGATGAGGACCAGTGAAATTGGAGCCAAGGGATCATTCCCTTCCCACTGTGGCTGACGAGCAGATGAGGAGGAACAAAGTCTCCTTGTGGAATAACTTGTCTCCTGGGTTGAGTTAATAAAATGGCACCATGGGAGGCAGGCCCACTGACTCCCTGCCAGGACCAGAAGCTCAGCTGGAGTTTCTGAGTCTGAGAAACCCCAGGGATAAGACTTTGGTTATTGTGGGTGGATATCCCACCTCCACAGAGAGATGCCCTAACCTCTTCAGAGAGTGTTTGAACAATTGCAAACAGAATAGGAAAAGTAAATGGTGGGGCTTGGTGAATGCTCCACTTATTGTAAAACACTGAGAGTGTTGATGGGAGCCATCTGCCTGGTTATTCCGTTTATTATAAAAATGATCTCGTAACTGAGGAATCTCAAAGTCATAATAATTATTAACTGTTTATCCCAAATGACTGGCATATTTGTTTTGTTTTTTTAACTTTTTATTTTATATTGGAGTATAGTCAATTAATAATGTATAGTGATATCACTATACTATAGTATAGTGATAGTTTCAGGGGACAGCAGAGTGACTCAGCCACTCATATACATGTATCCATTCTCCCCCAAACTCCCCTCTCATCCAGGCTGCCACATAACATTGAGCAGAGTTCCCTGTACAATACAGGTCCTTGTTATCCATTTTAAACTTAGCAGGTTTTACACGTCCATCCCAAACTCCATAACTATCCTTTCTCTCCCTCCTTCCCCCACCATGGCAACCATAAGTTCATTCTCTAAGTCTGTGAGTCTCAAGTGACTGAAAGGAGACTGAAAAGGCATTCACTGTCTTGGGAAATTCAATCAGAGTTAAAAATTAAGCCCAGAAGAGGCTTTCAGCAACAAAGGTAATGATGTCTCTAAATTGTATTTAGTATTGAGAATACTACTTTGGGTTAAATGCCAATTAGGCTACTGTCCAAGTGATACATGAACTATTCAGGTGATCTACACATAGCTTTGGTTTCTTGTCAAGTCACTGAAAATCTATGATGCTGTTCTTCTTGCTTTAATAAAATGGGAGAGGATCAATGGGTTAGTGTTGAAGCTACAACAATAACTTGCATTAATGTTGTTGTGGTGTTGATTTTTTTTCCCCAAAGAGTTGGATCAAATAGTTTCTGCCTGTATGGTTTTCATTATTTAAGGCTAAATTGAGAATAAGGTCGCTTTTGAACAGTAAGACCAGATCTGAGAAAAACAAAGTATCCTTAGCTATTTAAATCATTGTCATCACCCTGTGAAGGTGGCCAGGTCCCCACAGACCCAGTCTCCTGCCTGCCCTGCAGATAGTAAGATGTGCTACATAATGTCTTCAGGGGCCCCCCTGGTGGTGCAGAGGTAAAGAATCTGCCTGCAATGAAGGAGATGCAGGTTTGACCCCTGGGTCAGGAATATCCCCTGAAGAAGGGAATGACAACCCACTCCAGTATTCTTGCCTGGGAAATCCCATGGACAGAGAAGCCTGGTGGGCTATAGTCCATGGGGTCACAAGAATGGGACAGGACTGAGTGACTAAATAACAACAACAGCATTACCCTTTCACCTCTGTGTAAAGGGTGGTAAGGAAAGTAAATTAAATACAAATTAAAAGTGTTTAGGGACTTCCCTGGTGGCTCAGATGGTAAAGACTCTGCCTGCAATGTGGGAGACCTGGGTTCAATCACTGGGTTGGGAAGAGCCCTTGGAGGAGGGCATGGTCACCCACTCCAGTAATTCTTGCCTGGAGAATCCCCTTGGATAGAGGAGCCTGGCAGGCTACAGTCCATGGGGTTGCAAAGAGTCAGACATGACTGAGCGACTAAGCACACACTTGTAGCCCAGAGGTTAAGACTTTGTGTGCCCAATGCAGGGGGCCCAACCAGGGGTCCCTGATCACGGAACTAGAGCCCACATGCCACAACCAAAAGGCCTACATGCTGCAATTAAAAAAAAAAAATTCCACATGTTACAGCTAAAAGATCTTGCAAAGACCCAGTGCAGTCAGAAAAAGAAAAGTGCTTAGTACAACACATGAGGAGACATAATACATTGCATGACCTCATGTGTGCATGTTCTTTTAGTTTAAAAATGAATCATTCACCTATTATGCTCCAGACATACAGTGTGTTCACCACTGGGTAGGGGATGAAATAGGGAACAAATCTAAGTTTCTGTCCTCCTGAAACTTACATGGAAGGACACGAATGAAGAGCTCATGTAAGGTAAAATCTCATCATGGCCTGGTGGAGATGGCCTTGGTGGGAAATTAAGAAACTTATGCTTTACATTTCCCCTAAAGTCAGGAACAAGACAAGGATGCCCACTCTCACCACTACTATTCAACATAGTTTTGGAAGTGTTGGCCACAGCAATCAGAGAAAGAAAAGAAATAAAAGGAATCCAGATTGGAAAAGAAGTAAAACTCTCACTGTTTGCAGATGACATGATCCTCTACATAGAAAACCCTAAAGACTCCACCAGAAAATTACTAGAGCTAATCAATGAATATAGTAAAGTTGCAGGATATAAAATCAACACACAGAAATCCCTTGCATCCCTATACACTAACAATGAGAAAACAGAGAAATTAAGGGAACAATTCCATTCACCATTGCAATGAAAAGAACAAAATACTTAGGAATAAATTTACCTAAAGAAACAAAAGACCTATATATAGAAAACTATAAAACACTGATGAAAGAAAACAAAGATGACACAAATAGATGGAGAAATATACCATGTTCATGGATTGGAATAATCAATATAGTGAAAATGAGTATACTACTGAAAGCAATCTATTGATTCAATGCAGTCCCTGTCAAGCTACCATCAGTATTTTTCAGAGAACTAGAACAAATAATTTCACAATTTGAATGGAAATACAGAAAACCTCGAATAGCCAAAACAATCTTTAGAAAGAAGAGTGGAACTAGAGGAATCAACCTGCCTGACTTCAGGCTATACTACAAAGCCACAGTCATCAAGACAGTATGGTACTGGCACAAAGACAGAAATATAGATCATTAGAACAAAATAGAAAACCCAGAGATAAATCCATGCACCTATGCACACCTTATCTTTGACAATGGAGAAAAGACAACCTCTTTAACAAGTGGTGTTGGGAAAACTGGTCAACCACTTGTAAAAGAATGAAACTAGAACATTTTCTAACACCATACACAAAAATAAACTCAAAATGGATTAAAGATTTAAACATAAGACCAAAAACGATAAAACTCCTAGAGGAAAATAGGCAAAACACTCTCTGACGTAAATCATAGCAGGATCCTCTATGACCCACCTCCCAGAATATTGGAAATAAAAGCAAAAATAAACAAATGGGACCTAATTAAACTTAAAAGCTTTTGCACAACGAAGGAAACTGAAGCAAGGTGAAAAGACAGCCTTCAGAATGGGAGAAAATAATAGCAAATGAAGCCACTGACGAAGAATTAATCTCAAAAATATACAATCAACTCCTGCAGCTCAATTCCAGAAAATTAAGCGACCCAATCAAAAAATGGGCCAAAGAACTAAACAGACATTTCTCCAAAGAAGACATGCAGATGACTAACAAACACATGAAAAGATGCTCAGCATCACTCATTATCAGAGAAATGCAAATCAAAACCACAGTGAGGTACCATTTCAAGCCAGTCAGAATGACTGCTATCAAAAAGTCTACAAACAAAAAATGCTGGAGAGGGTGTGGAGAAAAGGGAACCCTCTTACACTGTTGGTGGGAATGCAAACTAGTACAGCCACTATGGAGAACAGTGTGGAGATTCCTTAAAAAACTGGAAATAGAACTGCCATACAACCCAGCAATCCCACTGCTGGTCATACACACCGAGGAAACCAGAATTGAAAGAGACACGTGTACCCCAATGTTCATTGCAGCATTGTTTACAATAGCAAGGACATGGAAGCAACCTAGATGTTCATTGGCAGGTGAATGGATAAGAAAGCAGTGGTACATATACACAATGGAATATTGCTCAGCTATTAAAAAGAATGCATTTGAATTAGTTCTGATGAGGTGGATGAAACTGGAGCCTATTATACAGAGCGAAGTAAGTCAGAAAGAAAAACACCAATAAAGTTTATTAATGCATATATGTGGAATTTAGAAAGATGGTAACAATGACGTATATGCGAGACAACAAAAGAGACACAGATGTAAAGAACAGACTTTTGGACTCTGTGGGAGAAGGCAAGGGTGGGATGATTTGAGAGACTAGCATTGAAACATATATATTATCCTATGTGAAATAGATCACTAGTCCAGGTTCGATGCATGAGACAGGGTGCTCAGGGCTGGTGCACTGGGATGACCCTGAGGGATGGGATGGGGAGGGAGGTGGGAGGGAGGGTCAGGATGGGGAAGGTAGGGGGAGAAGGGAATGACAGAGGATGAGATGGTTGGATGGCATCACTGACTCAATGGACATGAGTTTGAGCAAGCTGTGGGAGATGGTGAAGGACAGGGACACCTGGTGTGCTGCCGTCCATGGGGTCACGAAGAGTCGGACACGACTGAGTGACTGAATAACAACAATTATATCATGAGGGCTCCATTCCCACATTCTGTTTACCTTCCAGAGACCCCATTCCCTAACACATGTGCATTGCAGGGTTAGGATTTCAGCATTATAAGTTTTTTGAGACGTAAATGTTCAGTTCATAACAGGCTCAGTCTCTTTCTGGGATTCCTCTTTCCTTTTCTCACATTTCTCCATGAACTGTTCGTTAGTCATAACTATTGGGTTTGTAATTATCACTTTGTGAAACTTTGAGGTAATTTCATGTTAAATTTTGGTATAATTTAAATATCAGTATCTACATGTGTATTTAAAACTAAATGAAATTCAAATCTCTACCCAAACAGAGCAAGCATATTGCAATTATCTCTAAAGAAATAATTAAAAAACTCCTTTGGATTCCTCATATACGAATCCAAAGTGAAAGTGAAAGTTGCTCAGTCTTGTTTGACTCTTTGAGACCCCATGGACTATACAGTCCATGGAATTCTCCAGTCCAGAATACTGGAGTGGGTAGCCTATCCCTTCTCCAGTGGATCTTCCCGACCCAGGAATCAAACCATGGTCTCCTGCATTGCAGGCGGATTCTTTACCAACTGAGCTATCAGGGAAGCCCTTATGAATCCAAAGGTGTCTTTTAATTAATTCTTTAGGGGATGATTTCAACCTATTTGCAGGGCAGGAATAGAGATGCAGACAGAATGGATGTGTGGACACAGTGGACAAGAGGGATGGGGATGAATTGGGAGAGTCAGATTGACATATGTACCTATGTACATGAACATGTGTAAAATAAGTAACTAGTATAGGGAAGTTGCTGGATAGCACAGGGAACTTAGCCCAGTGCTCTGGAATGACCTAGAGGGGTAGGAAGGAGATTCAAGAGGGAGGGGATATGTGTCTACATATAGCTGACTTGCATTGTTGTACGGCAGAAACTAACACAATATTGTAAAGCAACTATATGCTTAGTTGATCAGTCATGTCCGACTCTTTGTGACCCTATAGACTATAGCCTTCCAGGCTCCTCTGTCCATGGGGATTCTCCAGGCAATAACACTGGAGTGGGTTGCCATGCCTTCCTCCAGGGAATCTTCCCAACCCAGGAATTGAACCCAGGTCTCTGGTATTGCAGGTGGATTCTTTACCATCTGAGCCACCAGGGAAGCCCCTATACCCTAATTTGAAAAAAGACACCTTTGGAACATTTGTGGAAACTTGAGTATGTAGATATGATTAGATAATTTAAAAATTATCAATAATTTTCTTAGAAGTAATAATATTGTGATTATGTAAAATTTAATTTTAGTGGTAAAATGTCATGATATCTGTAACTTACTTTCAAATGACTTGCCATATTATCTATGTAGATAAGACAAATATGGCAAAATGTTAAAATTTTTGGATTCTAGATGACAGTTCTATGTATGATTGTCCTCCTATTCTCCTCTATGTTGGAGGATTTTCATAAAAAGCATTGGAAAAAGTGACGGAGTAGATGTGTATGATCTTGGGGATAATTGTGACCCCAAAGTGTTGTCTGTTTCAGGCTTGCCTCCCACTAAAACTGCACTTGAACCATAAGTGTTGGAGACTAATCTTGCTCCAAGAAAGCGTTCCTCTGCTTTCTTTGGCAGCCTACCCTGTGTTTTCAAAACCTTTGCTGTCGAGAAGTTCTTCCTTATGCCTGTCTCAAATGGTCTTCATGAAATCAATGACACTCTTGGCTATTTTGGTCTCTTCCGATTTCAAAACTTAGCTGGATGTTTGGAGCAGGTACTAGATTTCTACTTTTCTTTAGGACTCAGATTCCCAGAGACATTTTGGAATGGCTGGCGAGACAAGTGTCTTCCCAGTGTGTTCTGATATCTACCTGGAAACTCTGAAGGGAAATGGGATGCAGGGTCCGGATGTGGAGTCAGCCTTGCCATCCTGTCCTCTCACTTCATTCATTGCTCAGAAGGATGTCTTCCTTTCCTGATTGCCTGAGTGAAACAGTACCCCACCACTCTATCCTTGTTCCCTTGATTTTCTTTTTTAAGAAGCATTGATCACTGCCTGACATTATATCACACATTGTTATTTATTTATGGCCCTTTTCCAGGAGAGGGCATGCTCTGAGAGAGTGGGGTCTGGTCCACACCAGCAGTCCTCCAACTTGATGTGCGTCAGAATCTCCTGGAGGGCTTGTTAAAACACGGAGTTCTGGGGCTGCCCCCAGAGGTTGTAGTTCAGTAGATCTGAGATGGAGCCTCAGTAAATTTGAATTTCTAACGAGATCCCATGTGATCCTGATGCTCCTGGCTCTGGTACCCCATCTTGGGAACCAAGGGTCTGTTTTTCGCCAACATGTCCCAGCATGTGGAATAGTGAATATTCCCTGAGTACTTGTTGGATGGATGAATGAATGAATGAGTGAATGAGAGAGTGAGCGATGGTTGGCAGATAAGATCACTGGGCTGTGGAAATGGGAGAACTTTGAAAACCAAGTAACTAGCCACTGAGGAAACCAAAATGGTTCCCACACTGAAGGCCTTTGATCTGTGGCCTGTGTCCAGATGGGTTGCTAAGAAGAGAACTTGCTCACACAAAATCATTGCTTTAAATCATTCTTCCAACACTTACCAGGGAATTTAGGGATGTTTAGGGACATTTTAAACTTTTGAGGATGATGTCATAGAGGGTAAATTCTGTCTAATTTCCTTTAGTACCTTTATCAGAGATGACAGTAAGAGACAACCCAGTGGTTTTTATTGGAACAATCCAGTGGTCTGAATTTGCAGGACCTTCTGTTTTGGCTCTAGTGTCTTCCTAGCCTGCTTTTCCTTTGTTAGGGATGTTTCCTCCTAGTTGGTTGCATTCTACATGAAAGACCATTGTAAGAGATACTTCATTGAATTTGCATGCTTTGGGCTCCCTGGGTGACCACAAACAGGGCATTTGAATTTGATCTCTACAATCTCACAGAACCAATCAGTGCCCCAAAGACTTTTCCACAAGCTCTGTTTTATTGTTATTTTTCTGCTGTTAGAAACAAACACACTGTCAGCCATGTGGAGAACTGGGTTAGTGAACAAAGTGCTGGAGAATAAGAAGAGAACAGTCTTGGACTTCCTTGGTGGTCCAGTGGTTGGGAGTCTGACTGTCAATGCAGGAGGCATGGGTTCAATCCCTGGTCCAGGATAATCCCATATGCTACAGAGCAGCTAGGCCTATGTGCACAACTACTGAAGCCTGTGGGCCTTGAGCCTGTGCTCCACAACGAGAGTTGCCACCGTAATGAGAAGCCCTTGCACTGAAACCAGAAAGTAGCCCCCACTCGCCACAACTAGAGAAAGCCTGTGCTCAGCAACAAAGACCCAGCACCACCCCCCCCACCAAAAAAAGAACACAACAGTCTTGAAAGTGAAAGTGAAAGTCACTCAGTCATGTCTGACTCTTTGTAACCCCACGGACTATACAGTCCATGGAATTCTCTGGGCCAGAATACTGGAGTGGGTAGCCTTTCCCTTCTCCAGGGGATCTTCCCAAGCTAGGGATTGAACCCAGGTCTCCCACATTGCAGGCAGATTCTTTACTGCTGAGCCACAAGAATAAGCCTGTTTGCAGCAACAAAGACCCAGCACAGCACTCCCTCTCCCCCTCCAAAAAGAACAGAACAGTCTTAGGTATTAATATTAGCAGTATTTTCTATTTGCCTAAAACAATTGTTTCCAAACAACACAAATGATCTCATCTCCTTGAAGTTATTCTGTGGAGGACAGGTTGGTGTTTAAGGAAATTTTGGTCAGTGGAGTTCTTGAAGATGTACATTCGTTGCCAAGCCTGTGTACCCACACCCTACATTGAAGATGAGTTCAAGCCTGAAAATGCATGTGTGTGTATACACACACACACAAACACACACACACACACTAACTAAATGCATGAGTCTGCACACTGGAATCCAATCTGAGGAAGCAGAACTGCCCCCCTGTGCTCCAACGTTTGGGGGAGTAGGGGTCTGGTACATTTTCAAGGCTCTGTTTTGGTGTCAGATTGAGTGGAGATAGAGCATCCATTAATTTTGCAGAGCATCTGGGATCTTTAAAGTCAGAAAGAGCCACACAATTTATCAATCTTAATTTGCTCATGCTGCAGTTGGACGGAGGAGATCTCTGGGAAACGTTGACAGGACCCAGATGTTCCTCGTCTGGTTGTCACACTCACCCGCAGAGCCCCACACCCCCAACTTCCTCAGCCTGAAAGCTGAGTCCTCCTCACTTGGCCCACTGACCTAATGCCTACATGGTGTTAAGTCCCCAAAACACACCAAGTTGGTTAGGTATCCTGTGGGCAACTCTTCTTGTAACTAGGAGATTCCAAATTGTCAGCTGTCAGCCCTGGGACCAAGGTGAGACTTTCAGTCTGATAAACATTTGAGTTCTTATTAGTGTATTGAGAGGGAATTGGCCAACCCACATATACAGGATATTCTCAAATCTCAGAAATGCTCTCCCAAGTCAGCTCTGTTTGAAGTCCAATGAAAGAGTATGATGATCATGTCATTATTTTAGGTTCCTTGAAGATATGAATCAAATCTTCTATGTCTTCTATTTTCCTACAGTTTCTCCTATAATGCCATGCTCAATTAATATATAATATATATAATGCAATATATATGTAATAATTATATATAATATATAATGCAATGCTCAATTAATATTGTATTTGCCTGAATGGGACCATTCACAAAAAGTCAGACACGACTGAGCAACTGAACTGAACTGAACTGAATGGGACCTTTGGATTTCCACCAACTAACCCATTTTCATATATTCATCTTCTTCTTTTAAATTTCTTCTTTAAAATGGAGTTTTTGTTCCACTGAGTTAAAAACAATCACATTTCTCTACACTTCAGTTTCTGATTTCCTATAGACCCTATCTTGGACCAGACTCTGGGCAAACAGAAGGAATAAGACAGATTGCCTCCAAACACATTAAAATCTGGTTTGAGGTAGAGAAATAAGCAACTCTTTCAGAGTGATAAATCCTATAGGGTCAAGTGTAGGGGAGGTACTGGGTTTGAAATAGATGGGGAAAAAGTGGAAACAGTTACAGATTTTATTTTCTTGGACTCCAAAATTACTGTGGATGGTGATTGCAGCCATGAAATTAAAAGATGCTTGCTCCTTGGAAGGAAAGATATGACAAACCTAGATAACATATTAAAAAGTAGAGACATCACTTTGCTGACAAAGATCCATACAGTGAAAGCTATGGCTTTTCCAGTAGTCATGTACAGTTGTGAGAGTTGGACCATAAAGAAGGTTGAGCACCAAAGAATTGATGCTTTTGAATTGTGGTGCTGGAGAGGACTCTTGAGAGTCTCTTGGACAGCAAGAAGATCAAACCAGCCAATCCTGAAGAAAATAAGTCCTGAATATTCACTGGAAGGACTGCTGCTGAAGCTGAAGCTTCAATACTCTGGCCACCTGATGTGAAGAATCAACTCACTGGAAAAGACCCTGATGCTGGGAAAGATTCAGGGCTGGAGGAGAAGGGGACAACAGAGGATGAGATGGTTGGATGGCATCCCCGACTCAATGGACATAAGCTTGAGCAAACTCTGGAAGATGGTGAAGGACAGGGAAGCTTGGTGTGCTGCAGTCCATGGAGCTGTAAAGAGTCAGACACGACTTACTGACTGAACAATAACAACAGCACATTTTGTATCCCAGCCCAGGGGTCAGGAAGGAGGAAGCAATTCTGATTTGATTCCTAAACCAGAAGAAGGAGTCAGCCAGTGAAAGATGAGGGGTGGAGGACTTCCTTGGTGGTCCATTGACTGGGACTCCCCACTCCCAGTACAGAGAGACTGAGTCTGATTCCTGGTCAGGGAACTAGATCCCACAAGCCTCAGTCAAATAAATAAATTTTTAAATATATTAAAAAATAGATGAGGAGTGAATCTTAGCACATGATTCGCAAAGGAGTGGTGCCTGATTTTTGTCGTTGCCACAGTTGATTTGATGGCTGGGAGAGAAGGAGTCATTTCCTTGCACTTTCCCAGTGACGCCCTTGCTCGTGGAAAGAACAGGCGACTTTTCTTCTGTGACATACAGGCATGAGAGTTTTGGCATTTGCACTGTTCCTTTGAATTTAGCCATTATATTTCAGAAGGCCTCAGTAAAAATGTAAATGCTCCCTGGGTGTGTGCTTTGCGGCTCCATGGACTGTAGCCCTCCAGTCTCCTCTCTCCATGGGATTATTCCAGCGAGAATGGTGGAGTGAGTTGCCATTTTCTGTTCCAGGGTATATTCCTGACCCAGGGATCAAACCCAAGTCTCTGGCATCTCCTGCATTGGCAGGCAGACTCTTTTTTACTAGCACCACCTGGGAAGCTAAGGAGACATGATTAAAAAATCATTACCCATTAGCAACTTCAGGTAAAATAAATCCTCTCTTCATGTTTTCTCATCAGCTCTCTGGGTTCTGTGAAAATGAGCAAGAAGACTGTCAAAATTTGAAGGGAGGAGGTGGGGTTCAAAAGAAGGAGGGAAAAACCAGAGATGGGAAGGTCTTGAGGTTCCCAATTGGGGGACATTATTTCCACCTGCGGTTACTAGTCCTAATTTTACTCCACTCAGAAGGTCCCAGGACCAAGTCAGTTAGGAAAATGCATATATAAAGTGAAAGTTTCTTTATAATAGGACCGTTCAGTCTCTGTGGTGCCAAGATGCACTGTGATTCTCTGAGAGATGTAATGTTAAACATTTCACAACTGTATTTGACCATGGAACCCCCTTGGAGAATATTTTTCTGGGATTAGTGTTCCAGGCAACACACTTTGGGAAATTTTGGTTTGGAGGATGGAGTGAGCAGTGAAAGGAAATGCAACTCCAGAAGGGACCCCATTATATCACTGTGATGATGAAAGCATGATGTTGTAGAGCATATTGGATTGATTCCTTTTTAACCAAGAATCAGGTTTCTTTCTTGCATGAATATCTGTTTAAGCCTCACCTATGGACTATTTTAGTTCTGTAAAGAATCATCCATTCATTCACTCATTCATTCATCTATAATTTTTTTTTATGAGATTAAAGTTTTGCACTGTGCTCTCCAAAATGAGGCAGGCTCATATAGTGTCTTTGCTCACTTGCTTCCCAGCAAAATGAGCAAATTTCATCTATAAATGTCTCATGCAATCCATCTTGTCCACTTGACCTCTTTTATCTCATGTCACTTATCAGTTCATCTTGGAAACACACACTTTCACCAAGCTGAGCATGACTATTTATATACATTTGGAAGACATTCCACTGAAAATTACTCTCCAAACGTCCTGTTCAGTAAAGTAAGGAAGTGGTAATAGGACCCTTCTGTTTCATCACTGTGTTTTCCTTATGATAGTTTCCTGCAGTGTTATCAGCCAGTTTAGGATTAAGAAAATCTCCTGCAGGCATTCCCAAACTTCCTTCCAACTCCTTTGGTTTCTTCTGGAGCAAGAAATATTTAAGCTCTCTCTTTGCTAAAAGCTGAGAAGGCACAAACTAGGAAAGGAAAGTGGGAGAGCTATTTGTTTTCTTGATTTCAACTATTTAAATGTCTACCACACACAAGTCTGCTGTTTTCTGCAAAAAGAATGTGGAAGGGGGTATGTGATGTGGCCATGTGGCCCTTGCCGTTAGGAGGCTGATAAGTGAGGAAGACAAGAAACATGCATAAATTATTAACTATCAGGCAGGCAAATAAAGGCAGATAGGAGATAACAAGATGCCCCAGACTCACAATCCAAGTGGGGTGAAGGGAGAGTTTTCTGCGATGATTTCAAGAGAAAGGAGGTAGCCTTGGAGACCCGCTTTGAGGGATGGTTGAGATTTCACCCTGAAGACCTTCTGGGGATGCTGTTTTGTGGGAAAGGAAGAATGGGAGCACAGGTGTGAAAATGTGGGGTGTTCAAGATGCAGTAGGCAATGGTGTCTGGTGATGACCTAGAGTGGTGGGGTGGGGAGGGTGTGAGGGAGGCGCAAGAGGGAGGAGATAGATATATATATATAAAATACACATATATAGCTGATTCACTTCATTGTACAGCAGAAATTAACACAACATTATAAGGCAACTATACCTCAATTAAAAAATTTAAAAAAGATGCAATAAGCAACTGTCTGGTTGTTAGCACCTACCTATATTGTCAGGTAGAAGTCAGGAGTCATTCTTGACTCTTGCTCCGCCTCCTATCACCTTTTACTTGATTGGTTCCAGTTGTGGATTTCATCTCCTGAATATCTTCCAATGCCCTCACCTTCATTCCTAGCTCATCCTTTCCAGCAGCTGAGTCCTGTTTGGATTCCCTTTTTCCTTCTGGGCCTCCTCCCATCTCTCTTCACATTGCCTCCAGAACAGACTTCCTGAAAGGCAGACCTAACTCTCCCGCTGAGCTATTTCAAATCCTAAAAGATGATGCTGTTAAAGTGTTGCACTCAATATGCCAGCAAATTTGGAAAACTCAGCAAGCAGCAGCCACAGAACTGGAAAAGGTCAGTTTTCATTCCAATTCCAAAGAAACACAATGCCAAAGAATGTTCAAACTACCATACAATTGCACTCATTTTACATGCTAGTGAGGTAATGCTCAAAATCCTTCAAGCTAGATTCCAGTAGAATGTGAACTGAGAACTTCTAGATGTACAAGCCGGATTCAGAATAGGTAGAGGAGCCAGAGAGCAAATTGCCAATGTATGTTAGATCATAGAAAAAGCAAGGAAACTCCAAAAAAAAAAATCTACTTCTGCATTATTGACTATGCTAAAGCCTTTGACTGTGTAAATCGTAACAAACTGTGGAAAATTCTTAAAGAGATAGGAATACCAGACCATCTTATCTGTCTCCTAGGAAACATGTATGTAGAATAAGAGGCAAGAGTTAGAACCAGACATGGAACAATAGACTGGAACAACAACAACAAAATTGGGAGAGGAGTACATCAAGGCTGTATATTGTCACCCTGCTTATGTAACTTCTATGCAGAGTACATCATGTGAAATGTGGGGCTGGATGATCCACAAACTGGAATCAAGATTGCAGCGAGAAATATCAATAACCTCAGATATGCAGATGATACCACTCTAACAGCAGTAAGTGAAGAGGAACTAAAGAGTCTCTTAATGAAGGTGAAAGAGGAGAGTGAAAACTCAGCATTCAAATAACCAGGATCATGGCATCTGGTCCCATCACTTTATGGCAAATAGATGGGGGAAAAGTAGACAAATGAGAGATTTTATTTTCTTGGTTTCCAAAATCAGACGGTGACTGCAGTCACAAAAGATGCTTGTTCCTTGGAAGAAAAGCTATAACAAACCTAGACAGGGTATTAAAAAGCAGAGACATCATTTTGCTGGCAAAGGTCCATATAGTGAAAGCTATGGTTTTCCCAGTAGCCATGCACAGATGTGAGAGTTGGACCATAAAGAAGACTTAGTGCCAAAGAATTGATTCTTTCAAACTGTGGTGTTGGAGAAGACTCTTGAGAGTCCCTTGGACAGTAAGGAGATCAAACCAGTCAATCCTAAAGGAAATCAACTCTGAATATTCACTGGAAGGACTGATGCTGCAGCTGAAGCTCCAATACTTTGGCCACCCATTGTGAAGAGCCAACTCTTTGGAAAAGACCCTGGTGCTGGGAAAGATTGAGGGCAGGAGAAAAAGGGGGCAACAGAGGATAAAATGGTTGGATTGCATCACTAACTCAATGGACATGAATTTGAGCAAATTTTGGATGATAATAGAGGACAGAGGAGCCTGGTGTGCTGCAGTCCACAGGGTGGCGAAGAGTCGGACATGACTTAGTGACTGAACAACAAAAACTCTCCCACATGCCTTCCTCAGAGGCCCATGGTCATGGAGATAGAGTCCAAATTCCTAACCATGACCTACGCTCCATGGTCACATAAATGTGGGCTCCAATTCTTGCTCTGTCTTTACAAGTTTTGAACCAGCTGTGTTCACCTGAGATGTTGCAACCAAACCTTAGTGTTCTCATCTGGAAAGCAACACCATTAGCAAACCATCATTGCATTCTTATTAGGGTTGTCCCTCTTGCCACCCTGCATCCTAAGCACAGCTTCCAGGCACTGCTGTTGTTCCCAACTGCAGAATGTTCTCTCTCAACCTCACCTCTGTTTTCTCTTCCTCTTTTGTGCCTCCTTCCAGTTTATCCTTCAAGACTCACCTCCAGCATCCCCTTCTCTTAGAAACCTGCCCCAATCCTCCCTGATCCTGAGGGCCTACTGTGCATCCCTTTTCTGTGTCCTCATCCCTCCCAGCACTAATCTTCCAGGGTGTGTCCTTACCTCTTCCCATACCTAGCTGACTGTTTCTCAGCATAGATTTTCCAAAGTGGGATCACAGGTCAAATGATACTTGTATTTTGAATTTAGATACCAAGGGCCAGATTGTGCTCATGAAAGGAGTATCAATTTCCATTCCCATAAGGACTGGATAAAATGACCTTATTTCCCTCAGCCTCACTAACCCTGGGGAGGACCACTCTTTTTAGTCTTTGCTAGTCAAGGCTATGGTTTTTCCAGTAGTCATGTATGGATGTGAGAGTTGGACTGTGAACAAACCTGAGCACTGAAAAATTGATGCTTTTGAACTGTGGTGTTGGAGAAGACTCTTGAGAGTCCCTTGGACTGCAAGGAGAGCCAACCAGTCCATCCTAAAGGAGATCAGTCCTGAGTGTTCACTGGAAGGACTGATGCTAAGCTGAAACTCCCAATACTTTGGCCACCTCATGCGAAGGGTTGACTCACTGGAAAAGACCCTGATGCTGGGAGGGATTGGGGGCAGGAGGAGAAGGGGACGACAGAGAATGAGATGGCTGGATGGTATCATTGACTCGATGGACATGAGTTTGAGTAAACTCTGGGAGTTGGTGATGGACAGGGAGGCCTGGCATGCTGCGATTCATGGGGTCTCAAAGAGTCAGACATGACTGAGTGACTGAATTGAACTGAACTGAGTCTGATAGGTGAAATTTGATATATCATTGTTGTTTAATTGGACTTTCTTTGATCGCTAACACTTCCTGATATAGCTAACACTTCATGGTATCTGTAGTTCTATCTTTGTGATTTGTTTCTTTGCTTTTTGCTCATTTTTCAAGTGGAAAACTCCTCTTTCCCTTGTTGATTTGTAAAATGAGCTTCTATATTTACCTTTACAAAGATGTATTGCAACTATTTCCCCTCATTTATTATTTACCTATAAACTTACATTGTATGTCCTTTTCTTTTTTACCATGAGAAAGCTTAAGACCTATCAATCTTTTCCTTTGCATTTCTGAGGTTTGTCTGTTTTGTACTTAGAAAGACATCCCTCACTGTAGGATTTTTAAAAATATTGTATCCAATTTTCTTAGAATATTTTTATGGAATTTTTTTACAGTCAATCCTTGGCCTATTCACAGTTTATTTGGATAGAGGATGTAAGATAGGTATCAATCTTTATTTTTCTGAAAAATGCATAGTATGTTATTTCAACAGTGTTGGGTCTTTTCTCCATGAATTATCAATTTAAGATATTTATATCATGTAACAAATTCATATGTGTGTGTGTGTGTGTGTGTGTGTGTGTGTGTTTGCATCTAGTTCCTGGACTCTTCATTCTTATCTGTTGGTCTGTCTTTCTGTTTCTTTATGAGATTTATACTCTTTCAGTTAATGTGGCCTGATAATATATTTTGATATCTGGCAAGCCGACCCTAAACCAGCTTATTCTCTGTAATTTTCCTATGGCCTTATTATCCTAGAGTAAGGAAAAGTCTCCTAACCCTCTTCAGTCCCAGAAGTTGACTGGGACACCGGCAACTTCCACAGGTCCATGTCCTGGATTAGTGAGTTCTTTTAGAAATCTTCATCACTGGGAGATGGCCTCAGACCTGAGGCCCGAACCTCCAGGAGGGCCTGTGCAAGTTTAGGCTATTTCTGTAACAGTGGAGGTTCTAGAAACTAGGTGTGTATCTTCTGGAGATTGATGATGATAGAAGGTAAGGATAGAGGTGAAGGAGGGCCAGAAAAAGAATGATCTGATTTTGAACTCTGTTGTCATTCTGATTTATACTTAGTAACAACATGATCTCTAGAAAAGATTATTTTCCACATTCAGAAACTTGGGACACTGAAGTGGATCTATTACTCTTCAAATAAGAATGTGGGAGAGGATGGATTGCAAACATGAACACTGGGGACTAGAACATTGTGTGAAATGTTCATTCATGGAAGGAATGAGGTGTTGTTTATTCATACCATGAAGTTCTTTTAATATTTTTAGTGCCAAGAGGGGAGAGAATTTAACCCACTGCCTTATATGGGTTCTGTTCTAACCTTTCCTGAAAGAGAATGCTTGAATTCACCATGCCTTCGTTCACGTATTCATGCTTCTGGCCACTGAAACTGTCTTGCTATCTTAACTCAGTCCAGTCCTGCAAAATGCCATCTGCCAGAAACAGCAGGGAAAGCAGCAGGCCAGGTTTGAATTAAGCCTGCCAAGAAGCTCTGCTGTAGAGCAGTTATGTGAGGAAGGGAAAGGGTTACACAGGTCAAATTCCACTGAAGCAAGGCTTGGGTTCAATCTTCTCTGGTCTGTGCATTCCCAGTGATCAATGATTTTCCTTTAAATAGATTATCCCCTTGGGCTATAACAATCTTTTGTACCCTGCATTTTTGTGGTGACTAGATTTAACATACAAATAGAAATTGCATGGATATGTTCTTCTGGGAATGAGGAGCAAATCAGCCTTAAGTTCGGCCTTCAGAGGTGACTTGTGAGATTGTGGACGGAGTGTGCTTTCTCTTTCCTTAGAAAATGACACGTTTTGTCAATGTGGTGTCATCAGGAAATGTACGATACATGGGATTTCTCCAAAATGTTGCTAGAATGTCAGGATGTCTCTGGGCATCTGATTTCTGCTCTGAGTTTGCAAAATGAAACCCAGACTTTCCTTCTAGAGATACAGATGGAATTATTCCCATGTACAAGCCTGGCCAGGATGCATAAAAATGACTACTGACTTAACTGTCAATTGTGTTAATATTATTTTCCTTTGTCTGCATTCTTGAATCCAATCAGCCCTCAGAGAGAAAAAAAGAAAAGAAAAGAAGAAGAAAGATACGTTCAGTTTAATGTTTCTAGTAAAGGGAAATATTTTGCTTGACAATTAATAGTCCAGAAAACCATTCTTCCCAAATTGAAAAGCAACTGAATATGCAAAGAAGCCATCAATGTACAACTGGGGTTTGCTGATTTGGTTTCAGTTTTTGACTGGCAGCTTGTTCTTAATAACTATCTCTGGGAGAAAGGGTACCTCCTTCATGGTGACCACAAGAGGTTATTGAGGGTTTAGGCCTGCCAGACACAGAGATGGGCTCTGGTGGTTCATAGGCAAAGGCAGAATTCCTGAGTAAGTGGATAGATAGAGAGATGAAGACAGAATGACCTTCTGGGAGACTGTGAGAAAACACAGGATTATGGATGGGGATGCAGTTATGTCTGCACTGACTCGACAGAGAAGTGGGTTTGGGCCAAGGGATGGAGGGGCCGAGAAAGGTGTTCCAGGCAGGAGAAACCACCTCACAAAGTCAGGGAGACACAATCAGGAACCCAGCATGGAGAGAAAGTTGGTGCTTGTGGGAAGTAGGCATGCTGGTGTTGTGAAGAACCTCACGTGCCATTTTCTTGAGGAGTAAGCAGAGCCTCTAAGAAGCAGGCAATGAAGTTGGGGTGACAGGGAGACTCATGATCAGACTGATACTTTGGAACGAACAGTTTGGCCAAAGGGTGGAAGAAGGACAAAAAGGGATTGAAGGTGATGAAGGCGATTAGCAGGCTGTCGTAGTGATGAATGTGAAAACTAAAGCAGGCCCGGACCAGACAGTGACAGAGGATGTAGAGGATGCTTTTGACTCAGCAAGCTTCATTGATGGTGAGGATGGAGAGAGAGAAGGGTCTAGAATGACTTCTCGGGTGTTTGGACAGTTTGCATGAAAGCAAAATTGTTGGTTGAGACAGAGAAGAGGGAGTAGGGTAGAGTGGGTCTGCCTTGGGTGCATGGGGTCTAAGTATAAACAACTTTTGTATTTGTGTCTGTAGCTTAGGAATGAACTCTGACCTAGAGAACTCCTCCCTCCCTCCTGCCCCTAGTAACCACTATTCCACTTTCTGTCTCTATGGATTTGACTACTCTAGATATTTCATATTAGTGGAAGCACACAATATTTGTCCTTTTGTCATGTGGCACATATCAGAGTTTCCTTCCTTTTTAAGGCAGAATATTTCATTGTCTGGATGTACCATTGTGTTTCTCCATCCTTTAGTTGATGGACATTAAGGTTTTCACCTTTTGGCTCTTGTGAACACACTGCTGCTATGAACATTCATGTGCAAGTATCTGATTTCCTGCTTTCAATTCTTCTGGGTCTATGTTTAACTGTTTGCAGAACTGTTATACTGTTTTCCAGAGTGACCACGCTGTTTTACATTCCCATCAACTATGCACAAAGATTCTGATTTCTCCACATCCTCACCAATACTTATTTTTTGGTTTTTGATTTGATAATAGTTTGGCAACTCTTGGGCTTCCCTAGTGACTCAGATGGTAAAGGATCTGCCTACAATGCGGGAGATCCAAGTTTGATCCCTGGGTTGGGGAGATCCCTTGGAGAATGGAATGGCTATCTACTCCAATATTCTTGCCTGGAGAAGTTCCATGGACAGAGGAGCCTGGTGGGCTACAGTTCCCATCCCATGGACTCACAAAGAGTTGGACACAACTGAATGATTTTTTGGGCAACTGTTATTTTATAAATAACATAAAGAAGAATGAGCACTGAAGAATTGATGCTGCCAAATTGTGGTGCTTGGAGAAGACTCTTGAGAGTCCCTTGGACAGCGAGGGTATCAAAGAAGTCAATCCTAAAGGAAATCAATGCTGTAGCTGAAGCTCCAATACCTTGGCTACCTGATGTGAAGAGCCAACTCATTGGAAAAGACTCTGATGATGGGAAAGATTGAAGGCAAAAGGAGAAGAGGGCGGCAGAGGATGAGATGGTTAGATAGCATCACCGACTCCATGGAGCTTGTGGCAGAGGTTGTTGGATATTCACCAAACTATTTCCGCCTTTCCTTTTTCTTTGGGTACACAGCTAGATGACATTTCCAAGTAACACATGTTGTAAGCAGGGCCTTGTGGCTGACTTCTGGCTAACAAAGTATATCTGCTTCTCCTAGGCCTGGCTCATAAAAACTTCTTACTTTTTGTGTACCATCCATTAGCTAAATGGAAAAGACTCCAAGGACCCATGGGAGGGAAGAGCCACAAAAGGAATCTGAAGCTATCAGAAAAGGAATCTGGTACTGACCAAGAAATTCCATGGCAGACTTTGCATGAGCAGAAAAGAAAATTCTATCAAGTCACTAAAATTTGGGGATATTTGTTATAGTTGTTACCAGACTCTAATGCAGGGCTGCACAATCTCTCAATTTTGTTTTTCTTGGCTCATCTGCTTCATTTCCTTGGAGGATTAGCTTTCTTAGCTTCTGCATACCTGAGGCAGAAGACAGCCACCTCTTGGATTTCCCTGGTGGTCTAGTGGCTAAGAATTCACCTGTCAATGCAGGGAACACGGGTTCAATCCCTGCTGTGGAAAGATTCCACAGACCTCAGGGCAACTAAGCCCCTTCACCACAACTGCTGAGCCCAAATTTGAGGGCCCAGGAATTGCAACTACTGAGCCCACGTGCCACAAATACCGAAGCCCTCACACCCAGAACCTGTCCTCCACAACAAGAGAAGCTTCCACAGTGAGAAATCCATATACAGCAACGCAGAGTAGCCCCCACCCGCTGCAACTAGAGAAAGCCCACATGCAGCAACAAAGACCCAGAGAAGCCAAAAACAAACAAACAAATAATTTTACAAAAAGAGAGAAGATAGCCACCTCTAAATTTGCATGTTCCATCATTGCTTCCAGTTTTGTAATTAGTGGAGATTATTAGTATAACTGAATTCCACAAGCAAGCTCTGGAGACAGAGAATCTGAGAGGTCCCACTTGAGGCAGATATCCTCCCCTGTGCCAGTCTGCTAGGACCACTCATCAGGACCATTGTCTATAAGTTGGGGGCTAACGTGAGCCCACCCAGCATAAAAGGGAGTTGTGGGCCTCACGTGCACCTCTACCAGTATCTACCACAACTCTGTTTCTTAAAATGTGGTCAAATGTTTCCCTGATTGAGTATTACCTAAGGAATCAGACTCTTAGGGCTGGAAGGAGTGAGGTGACTCCAGAAATCTGCATGTTTAACAACATGCCAGGTGATGCTGATGCTCTCTGAAATTGAAGAACCACTATATTCTAGCACTCTCAATGGTGTTTTAATGCCTAATCTTGACAAACATTTATACAAAGATCTTTGTCTCAAAGATTGAGACAAAGGGTTAGAAATCCTCCTGTGAAAGGTCACCAGAAATGGGGCCTGCAAAAACTCTCTTTGATTTAAAACTGTATACTGTTTCTTAATATTTAACCAAAATGTCTTGAAGTGCTTTCAGTTCATTTGTGGTTATGTTCTGAGGATTTAGTTGGGCATTGCAAGCTACAGTGGTTTGAGGAACTGGGCAGGTATCGTAAGTAAAAGCCGCAGACAGATTTCATCAATTAGCAGTGATGGGATCCATGAGAAAATGGGACATATGTGCCCTGGTTAAGGCTTCCATACTGATAGCTGTGGTCACTGCCATGGCCAGACAAAAGAACGTGTCTCAAGGCCATATTTAACAATAGAGGCTGTGAGTTTGGAATCTTTGATAAGTAATCTCTTCTTCCATCCAGATAAAATGATTCCATTTCCTTTCCTCTTTGTTCACATGGCCTCTTTGCTAGGAGTTGTTTTGCTGCTTGTTTTCAGATCCTTCTGTCTCTTAAAGAAGGTAGAGAAGGAAGTTCTCCCGAAGATCATTTTATAACATGAAAACCATTAGTACTGTGAAAAAGTTTTTCTTTTTAAAGATTTTTTTTTTTTATGTTGACCATTTTTTAAATCTCTACTGAATGTGTTACAATTTTGTTTCTACTTCATGTTTTTTTTTTTTTTTTTTTTTTTTTTTTGACCATGAGGCATGCCCAGGAGGCTCAGTGGAAAGAATCTGCCTGTAATGCAGGAGACATGGGTTTGATCCCTGGGTCAGGAAGACCCTCTGGAGAAGGGAATGGCAACCTACTCCAGTATTCTTGCCTAGAAAATCCCATGGACAGAGGAGCCTGGCAGTCTATGGGGTCACAAAGAGTCTGACACGACTGAGTGATTGAGCATGCAAACACAAGGCATGTGAGGTCCTAGCCACCCGGCCACGGATCGAACCCACATCACCGTCACTGGAAGATAAAGTCCTAATCACTGGACCACCAGGAAAGTCCCTCTTTCTTTGTTTCTTTTCAATTGAAGTATAATTGATTGACTCTTTGTTTTTAAATGTCATCATTTCCATTAATATAGATTATCAATGTGTTTGTTTAGAACCTTGAATACTTAAGTATTTTCACTAAGCCTGAAGGAAAATTTGGGGAAAAGAAAGAAAACATAAGCAAAATTAATCAACTATTTCTCCATCCAAAAGTTACCACTGTGAACATTTTGGTGTATTTTCTTCCAGCTTTTCTTCCTATAGAGAGTTTGAAAAATACTTTACTTTTTAAATTCCATCTTCTTCCAAAAAGGATTAAAGATGACTAAAAAAATCGCTTATAAGTGATTGTTTTATTCATCTGTATTTATGCATATATATATATATATATTTATATAATTGCAATCATATTGTGTGTATACATGAGCGCATGTATATGTGTTTTTTAAAAGCCACATGTCTAAGATAACTTTCCATTTTGTTCCTTGTAACAGTAATAGGAACATGGATAGAACCCTTGCTATGTATCAGATGCTGTTGTTCTGAGAATTTTGCATGGACCATGGTATTCAATTCTCATGATGAAGTGAATGCTGTTATGAAGTCCAGTTTTCAAAGACTTCAGGGCACAGAGAAGTTCAGGGCTTGCTGTTCACAGAAAGAGGTGTGATTGGAACCAGGTATTTGCCAATCTGAATCCAGACTCTGCAAGCTTCACACCATGTGGTTCTGCCTTCCAAGCTTCTAAACTTCAGTAGTGTTACACAGTCTGTAATACAGGTTTTTGTTTTTTTTTTTTCTTTTCTTTTAAGCTAACAATACTAATTGATATTTAGGTACTTTCCAACGTTTTACTATTACAGATAATATTACAGATATATCTCAGTAGACACACACATATTTCTCTAGTTAATTGCCAAGCTTGGACTTAAACTGTGTCCATCCAGCTTCCAAATGATGTCCTTTCTTCTCTACATGGTTGCTTCATTTCTGCACCCAACTCCACGTATTCCCTTGAAAATGGGCCTTGTCTTTGCGGGAAAAGAACTTACAGGATAGAAGCTATCATATGATGATTTTCATATATAAATTATATATAATATTGTATAATGTGTGTCTGTGTGTACTGGTATGAATGCACAGATACTCATTCACGTCTGAAGTTATTTTTCTAAATATTAAAGGTGATTATTTTTGGCTGGTGGAATTTTTACTCCCTTATAATTCTGTGTATTACTTTTGAAATATTTTAGCAAAAATGCACTGTCTTGTAATATTAAAAATAAAAGCAGAATGTGAATCCTCATGCTGGGAGAGGGAATCTGATTACTGTAAGGAAATAACACTGAATAAAGTCCACAGCTGATGGCCACTCTTATGATGATGGTCATTCTGGGCAAAGGTTAACTAACTGTTTCAACAATATGAGGTGCTCAGTTGAGATTTAAAATGTGTGGTCTTGTGTCCTAGCATAAAACTATCTTTCAGGGTGAATACTTGTGTTATTTTTGTTGGGCAAGGAAAGTGAACTGAAAAGGGAGGGAGTAGGTAGTGCTGCTGTCAGCACATAATTAAAAGGATTTTTTCAAGGTCATGTTTTTTAGGGACCTATGATTCTCATGAGATAACAAGGATGAAATGCAGCTTGAGCTATTGAGGCATTGAAAGAATTTTTTGTGATTGTATACAAAACCCTCTGACCTGTGCACTGAGACTTTCTCTGAGCTTTAAAACTCCTTTAAAAATAACCTCATTATAACTGTGTGAAGGACTGCCCCAACTTTACCCACTTCTTATAAAAAAGGACAGCATGGCATGGAATTGGTCACAATGATATAGCAAAAAGATTAAGCTAAAAACGTAAAGCCCCCTTAAATAAGGAAGTTTAATTAAAAACACTTTCCTCAATACAGCCATTATATTCTGATGGAATTAAACCCATCAGAATATAGCAAGGAGCAAAGGAGACAGCAAGGAGTTCCAACCAGTCCATCCTAAAGGAAATCAGTCCTGAATATTCATTGGAAGGACTGATGCTGAAGCTGAAACTCCAATTCTTTGGCTACCTGATGCGAAGAACTGAGTCATTGGAAAAGACCCTGATGTGGGGAAAGATTGAAGTCAGGAGGAGAAGAGGACGACAAAGGATGAGATGGATGGCATCACTGACTCAATGGAGTAGGTTTGAATAAGCTCTGGGAACTGGTGATGGACAGGGAAGCCTGGCATGCTGCAGTCCATGCGGTGGTAAAGAGCCGGACATGACTGAGTGACTGAACTATCTATCTATTAAACCCAAAATACTGTGTTAAAATATCCTACAATTTTCACATGTAATTTACTATGTATATTTATTCATATATATATTCAAGTACACACTGGTATATTTAAAATGGATAACCAACAAGGACCTACTATAGTACAGGGAACTCTGTTCAATATTATGTGGCAGCCTGGATGAGAGGGGAGTTTGGGTGAGAATGGATACATGTACAGAGATGGCTGAGTCCCTTCACTATTCACCTGAAACTATCACAACATTGGTTAATCAGCCATATCCCATTACAAAGTAAAAAGTTAAAATAATAAAATCAAAACCAACAAAAAATGAAAAAGATATTTACTATGTATAATTATTAAATAATTTCACATTCAGGTCTAAAATGTATCAAAGCTTGTATGTCTTGGTTTATTTTAAGATGACAATAAAGCTTAGCTTTATCTATTAAAAAAAAAACGTGAAAGTTCCTGATGTAATGGTATATTAAGTATCGGCAGATAATATTTAAAGAGTGGGAATCCATCCTGCCTAATTCTGATTATCTCCTTATTGCTCATTAACTTGACTTACGAAAACTGTCCTCTTTCTCCCCTTTAATTTGTTCTAAGTACTTCCTACTTACTTAACTAATATGATGTCAGATGTCAAGTGATTGAAATGTAACTAACCCTTGAACTGCTAGTCTGCCAGAGATGGGGAACATGGGTTGGGGAAGTGTTGTCATTTAAAGATGTTATATGGAAACCCATGCACATATGGTCAATTAATCTATGACAAAGGAGACAAGAATATACAATGGAGAAAAGACAGTCTCTTCAATAAGTAGTGCTGGGAAAACTGTATGGCTCCATGAAAAGGAATAAAACTGGAACATTTCCTCACACCTCATACAAAAATAAACTCAAAATGGATTAAAGACCTAAGTATAAGACCTGAAACCATAAAATTCCTAAAAGAGAACATAGGCAGAACAGTCTTTGACATAAATCATAGCAATAATTTTTGGGATCTGTCTCTTCAGGCAAAAAAAAAAGCATAAATAAACAAATGAGATCTAATAAAACTTAAAAGCTTTCGCACAGCAAAGGAAACCATTGACAAAACAAAAAGACAACCTACTGAATGGGAGAAAATATTTGCCAGTGATATAATGACTAAGGGGCTAATAAGAGTCTAGAAAAACAGAGAGCAGTAGAATCTCTGACATAGCCAGTGTTTTCCAAACCACTTTGGAGATTTAAAAAGCCCCCATAGAAATAGATGTATAATAACTATTTAAATATTTAAACATTATTTGTTGGTTTATTTGTGGTCTGTTCATCCATGAGACTCATACTCCATGAAGGGAGGAAATATTTTGTTTATTATTGTATGGTGGTGGTGGTTTTGTTGCTAATTCATGACCCACTCTTGGGACCCCATGGACTGTAGCCTGCCAGGCTCCTCTGTCCATGGAATTCTCCAGGCAAGAATACTGCAGTGGGTTGCCATTTCCTTCTCCAGGGGATCTTCCCCACCCAGGGATCAGATTTGTGTCTTATCACTGTATATTCAGTGCCTAAACAATGCTTTGCTATGGTAGCTACCCAATGCTACCATTTGTTAATTGAATGAGTGAATGAATTCACCAACAATGGCTTAGCAAAAAGGACTCTGAAGAATGAAGAAACCCTGAGCAGATAGTGTAGAGTTAGATGACCTTGAGATCGCCAAAGATAGTTCAGTTTGGACTTCAGGAAAGATAAAATATTCCCCCTCCCTGCAAAGATGTCCATGTTCAAATCTGTGGAAGCTATGAATGTACCATGTTACATGCCAATGGATAATAAGGTTGCAGATGGAACTAAGGATGCTAATTAAGTGATTTTTTTAAAAATAGTAATTACAATTTAATCTTCATTTCCTTGTTCAGTTGGCCATGGGATAATGAAATCACTATTTTAAACAGTCAGATCCAAAGTAAGGAGATAATTCTGGGTTTTCTGAATGGGCCCAGTGTAGTGTCCTTTAAAGTGACACAGGGAGGCAGAAGAGGAGGTTGGAGTCAGAGAGATTTGAATATGTTGTGCTGCTGACTTTAAAGATGAAGAAAGGGTCCATGGTTCAAGGAGCACAGGCCACCTCCAACAGCTGGAAAATAGAGGGTAACAGGTTTTCCTGTGGAGCTTCCAGAGGAACACAACCCTTCTAACACTGATTTTAACCCAGTGAGACCCCTTTCAGACTTCTGACCTGCAGAACTTGGAGATTTCTTCCTTTATATCAGATATGAGCATGTGATTCAGACCTGGTCAACTAGACCACTGCATTTGTTTGGTCATCATTATTAGTGAAGGGTGGGACTTATCTGAGTCAATGAAAAGGAAAAGTCTTTTTCTGGGACCTTTGGGAGAGAGGCTTATGGGCTTGAACCCTAAAGATATGGGTAGCCGTCTTATCACCACGGAGAGCCAGAAACTGAAGGCAACATGAGGAGCTCAGGGCCAAGATTGGATATCCAGGTCAAGCTGCTCCTGATTTTTTCCATGACATGAGCCAAGAAATATTTTTTGCATAAGCCAGAATTGGGTTCTGGCTTTAAATTGGGTTTTCCAATTCTGTTAGTGAGTTTTTAGTGAAGAGGCATAGCAAAGTGAGAGAAACGAATTCTAAGTCTTTTGCAGTTTTTATGTATACATGCATATATTCTCATCATAGAGTGTATGTTCAGCCAGTCCCAACCAGTCACTTTTTCATTTTTATAAAGATCTGAGCTTTGTTGTTGTTGTCGTTGTTGTTCAGTTGTTAAGTCATATCTGACTCTTTGTGACCCCATGGACTACAGCATGCCAAGCTCCCCTGTCCTTCACTATTTCCCAGAGTTTGCTCAGATGCATGTCCACTGAATTGGTGATGCTATTTAACCATCTCATCCTCTGCTGTCCCCTTCTCCTTTTGCCTTAAATCTTTCCCAGCATCAGGGCCTTTTTACAATTGGTTAGCTCTTTGCATCAGGTGGCCAAAGTATTGGAGTTTCAGCTTCACCGTTGGTCCTTCCAATGAATATTCAACATTGACTTACTTTAGAATTGACTGGTTTGACTTAAAGCACCCTTTCCCAAGCACCACTGATTGTAGCTCTTTGTAGACAGGTGGTCAGCCTGAATCTGTGTGACCCTTAGTGTCAAGATTGTATCAGGAAGGCAGGACTCTATCGTGGAATTTTGCTATAACAAATCTTCCATCTTGGTGTGTTCCTCATGATGCTATTGATTAGCATAATTAAACTCTTCATTATTTGAAAACATTAGCTAATAAACATTTTAAATATTACCAGGAGGTCATTTTTAAAGTGCAATACTTAAAAAAAATGATTTGTCTTCACTAAGTAATTTTGCTTGGTTTTCTTATGGTTCATCCATATTTAACTAACATATTTCTTAAAAACTCGTGAACATGATCTTATACATTGTTGTTAAGTTGCTAAGTCGGCTTAACCAACTCTGCGTGCCCTTGGTGTCTGAAGGGGCCCTGCTGCTAAAGACCAGCTGCTTGTTACTGCAGGATGTAGACCCATTGTTGATCTTCTTGCTTTTCAAGAGGCCATAAATTTGGATATTTTTGTGCAGCCCCAAAGCTTTGCATATAGGAATCAAATTACAATGTAAAAAAATACTTTATGGGCTGAATCAATCCCTAACAAGAGAAGTCAAGTCCATAGGCTACACTGTGTCTCCCAGACCACAAGCTCATCCTTCCAGAATACACTGATTCATCTCCTGCATCAAGAGATGGCACTGGCTTCAGTTTGATCATCAATCCAGTTGTGTTCACTGTGCTGGTGTTTCATTTTCAGATGCTTTGGGATATTATTAACCCTAACATGGCCAGTAAGTACAAAGGTTATGACACTGTTAAAAAACACTAGTAATTGCTGAAACCCTGGGTAATCATTGGTGTTGTTGTTCAGCCCCTAAGTTGTGTCCAACTCTTTGTGACTCCATGGACTACAGCATTCCAGGCTTCCCTGTCCCTCTCCATCTCCCAGAATTCTCCCAAGTTCATGTCCATTAAATCAGTGATACCATCCAACCATCTTGTCCTCTGCCATCCTCTTCTCCTTTTGCTTTCAATCTTTCCCAGCACCAATCTTTCCAGTGAGTCAGCTCTTTGCATCTGGTGGCCAAAGCATAGGAGTTTCAGCTTCAGCTTTAGTCCTTTCAATGAATATTCAGAGTTTATTTTCCTTAGGATTGACTGGTTTGATCTCCTTGCTGTCCAAGGGGCTCTCAAGAATCTTCTCCAGCACCACAATTCAAAAGCATCAGTTATTTAGCATTCAGCCTTCTTTATGGTCCAACTCTCACATCTGTACATGACTAATGGAAAAACCATAGATTTGACTATATGGACCTTTGTCGGCAAAGTGATGTCTTTGATTTTTAATACACTGTCTAGGTTTGTCATGTCCTTCCTTCCAAGAAACAAGCATCTTCTAAATTCATGGCTGCAGTCACCATCTACAGTAATTTTGGAACCCAAGAAGAGAAAAATTTGTCACTGCTTCCACTTTTTCCCCATTTATTTGCCATGAAGTTTTGAGACCAGATGCCATGATCTTGGTTTTTTGAATGTTGAGTTTTAAGCCAGCTTTTTCACTCTCCTTCTTCACCTTCATCAAGAGGCTCTTTAGTTCCTCTTCACTTTCTGCCAGTGGAGTGGTATCATCTGTATATCTGAGATTGTTGATATTTCCCCGGCAGCCTTGATTCCAGCTTATATCTCATTCAGCCTGGTATTTCACATTATGTACACTGGATATAAGTTAAATAAGCAGGGTGACAATATGCAACCTTGTCATACTTCTTTCCTGATTTTGAACCAGTCAGTTTTTCAATGTAAGGTTCTAACTGTTTCTTCTTGACCTGCATATACATTTCTCAAGAGATGGCTAAGATAGTTTGGTATTCCCATCTCTTTAAGAATTTCCCACAATTTGTTGTGATCCACACAAATGCTTTTGAATAGTCAATGAAACAGAAGTAGATGTTTTCCTGGAGTTTCCGTGCTTTTGCTATGATCCAGTGAATGTTGGCAGTTTGATCTCTGGTTCCTCTGCCTTTTCTAAACCCAGGTTGTACATCTGGAAGTTCTTGATTCAAGTACTCCTGAAGCCTAACTTGAAGGATTTTGAGCATGCCCTTACTAACAAGGGTGAGTGAGAGCAATCATCCGGTATTTTGAACATTGTTTAGCGTGGATAATTGTTAGTCAAATCCATGTCACCTACCTCCAATACTCAAGGTCATTTAAGATTCCTGTGTCCTCTAAGCAGCATGTAGTCTTTACAATAAGGTGTTTGCCTGAGGTGTTGTCTAGAAACTTGAAGTCAGCTGCACATAATTGGAGCTGAGCTGGTTAATACTGATTGGGACCACAAACCCTCCACTTGGGCTTGTGTGAGCATCCTTTTGTCCTCAGAGGGCTGAAAACTCCACCCTCAGATCATGCTAAGCACCTCCATTTTTAAAATTCAAGAATAGTTGATTTGCAGTGTTGTGTTGATTTCTGCTGTTCAACAAAGTGATTCAGTTATATGTATACACACATTCTTTTTCATATTCTTTTCCATTACAGTTTGTCAGAGGGTATAGTATAGAGTTCCCTGTGCTATTTAGTAGGATTTTGTTGTTTATCCATCCTGTATATAATAGTTTGCATTTATTAATTGCAAACTCCAGTTCTGAATGTGCAGAACCCTGTAGCTTAGTTATACCTGCACAGAACCATGATGATGACCACACCTTCCCCCAGTCACCTTTCCCCACATTTCCCACACCTCACACTTCTCTGCTGCCTTATCCGAAGGATACCCTGAGCCTCTGGTCTTCGGGGAGGTAGATCTGAGACCTGTTCTTTCTTGATTGCCTTATGAACAAACCCTCAGTGCAAACCTTAGCATGTCAGGATTTTGCTCACCGAACATCTAGCTCAGTGAACCTAGTCCGGTAGTGTTGGTTTTTTTTTTTAATTAATTAATTTATTTTAATTGGAGAATAATTATTTTACAGAGTGAAGTAAATCAGAAAGACAAATACTGTGTGTGAACACATATAAATGGCATTTAGAAAGATGGTACCAACAATCCTGCGTGCAGGGCAGCAAAGGAGACACAGATGTAGAGAACAGACTTTTGGACTCGGGGAGAAGGTGAGGGTGGAATGATTTGAGAGGACAGCATTGAAACATATACATTACCATATGTGACATAGATGACCAGTATGAGTTCAACGCATGAAGCGGATCACCCAAAGCTGGTAATGTTGTGATGGGAGGATATTAGAGAAAAGAAGGCAACACAAGGAAATGGGGATAAAAGGACAAAAATTGCACCTATGTTGTGGATGAATTATTTGGGAGTAAATATGATTCTGAAGGAGAAAGACTCCTAAAACATGTGGAAAGTCTATGATATACAACCTTCAACATTAGCAAAATTAAAAAAATAGATAAAATAGGAAAAGTTTTGAGTGTTGGCTGTAGGATTCAACCTACAAAATAGATATCTATTAACCTAAAACTTTCCTGGAGAAGGCTAGCAATTTGTTGAACTTAAAGATTATACATAGTAAAAGCCCATTCGTTTTCCTCTAAGCAACCAAGGCAGTAAATTGGATAGTAGATCATGTTTTAGCCCAGTTAAGATACTGTTTTATACTCAGGTTGAAACTTTTCCATTTCAAAATGACTTTACGTGCCAGAATAATTCTTTACCATTCATCAAACAGTGCAGGTAGACAGATAAGAGAGGAAGAGAAGGGATGACAAATCCTCTGATGATTCCAGCAAAGGTTTGGCTGTTTGAGGAGCATTAATGCTGGCCACACTCACAGCCATGAGCCACCATCCCTGGATGACCTCAGCTTGGATTATCAGGCTGCCAGTCCCTGAAGTTATTAAAGCGAGAGCAGTACAGGCATCAAAGAGGAACAGATAAAAAGACCTGATGTTTTTGAACCGTTTAAAAAAGGCACTCCACAAAATCTTATCAGAAGCTCTAATAGTGTCCAATAGTTAACTGCTGTGCAAGATTTAGTGTCCCCAAGATCTTCCAATTTTAGTTAACAGCATCTTCCTGGTCAATAAATTTAGGGCAAAAAGTTTTAAGAGCATGAATCAGCCATTGAATTTCCTCTCTGAAAACACCCAGGATTCTTTCTTTCCAAATAAAACCCACACCATCCGAAAACCCCCGCATTTTCAAACAGCACAATGGCTGCATGATGGAAGCAGCTATGTTACATAGTCCCAGCTGCTTCTCCAGCCACGGAACTTAACTCTCTCCAGATGTAACCCTTCACTCCTTCTCCCTCCTCATAATTTTTGTCTGGACTAAAACACAACTAAAAGAGAATTTTTTTTTCCCCTCATGTGACCTCAGAAGCAGGAGACACTGATTTACAGCTGCAGGGATAGCACACTTGTTGAGTGCAGTTTCTCTTCTGCTCCTTGGATAGATACATAAGGGGGAAAAAGAAGTATTATGAAGGAAAAAGAAGACTCGAAGTCCTCAAAAACACTAGACCAAAAAAACTTGTAATAACTTATCACAGGAAAATCTTGGTCAAAACAAAACACAAGGTGTCATTGTGTCTCTTTGTGAAATGTAGCTTATAAATAGACATGTTTATTTGACTGGAGGAGGGTCTGAAGTCCAAAGGAAGAGTTTCTTTTACAATTAGCCGAGCAACTTCAGTCTTGTAATACTGTCATTATAGTAACAGTTATAGTAACAGTTCTGAAAGAAAGGTCCTCTGAAGATGACAACATTTTAAAGAATGTGAAGGGTTATTTTTATGCTGAAGGTGAAAGTGAGAGTTTCTTAGTCATGTCCGACTCTGCGACCCTATTGTCTATACAGTCCTTGGAATTCTCTAGGCCAGAATACTTTTCCCTTCTCCAGGGGATCCTCCCAAGCCAGAGATCAAACCCAGTCTCCCACATTGCAGGTGGATTCTTTACCAGCTGAGCCACAAGGGATGCCAAGAATACTGGAGTGGCTAGCCTATCCCTTCTCCAGTGGATCTTCCTGACCCAGGAATCGAACTGGGGTCTCCTGCATTGCAGGTGGATTCTTTACCAACTGAGCTACCAGGGAAGTCCACTTTTATGCTAGCTTCCTTGTTTATAGTCCTATTCATATGTACTCCTGATACTTGCCCATACAAATTTCAAAAAAAATGCTCCATTCATTTATGTGTCTATGTGTATATTTGTGCATGCTCAGTTGCTTCCGTTGGGTCTGACTCTTTGCGACCTTATGGATTGTAGCCTGCCAGTCTCCTCTATCCATTGGATTCTCCAGGCAAGAATACTGGAAAGGGTTGCTGTGCCCTCCTCCAGGGGATCTTCCCGACCCAGGGATTGAACCTGCATTTCCTGCGGCTCCTGCATTGAGGAAGGATTCTTTTACAACTGAGCTGCTGGGGAAGCGTGTGTGTGTGTGTGTGTGTGTGTGTGTGTGTGTGTGTATGTATGTCTATATTATATGTAATACTTCATTATACTTAAGTCATATTGTGTAGCCCGAGAGGTATTTTTCCCTCTTCTGCCTGGAACCCTTCTCTAGTATATGTCTATATTATGGAGAATTATCCTAGGATTTTCTCCAGACCTGGCACATAACCAGCAGTGGGGGGCCGGCGGCCGGCGGGGAATGAAGAGAATCTCTTCCCTGCTCTGCCTCCAGGTGACTGCAGCCTCTCCTACCCCAGGGGATTCCTGGCCAGGCCCCTTCCGTGGGACATTGCTCCTTTCTCACAAGCTGTAGTGGGGTTGGGCGTCAGGGCATGTCCCACCTCTCTTTTCTGGCCCTGTACCTTGGAGGATTTCAGGGGAACTGCATAGAATTGAGGTTGAGAGTGGACTGTGGTTTCCTGCAAGCTTGTCCTGCTTTCAGATGAGCTACTTACATTATTATATATATTACTGGCTTGGCCAAAAATTTCATTTGAGTCTTTCCATAAGATGTTATGGGAAATATCTATGGAAAAATACCAGTCAACCCAGTATTTCTTATGAATCTACAGGTTGGCAGGAGATAAGTTGATTCACACTAAACGGTTCTGGTCCACTCATCTCTCCCCTCCTCCTGGGATGGGGAGGTTAACCCTGACATGTCCTTCTCTTGGGAATGGCTGAGTTAATGGAGAGCAAGTCTTATTATGCATGGGGTATTTTTCAGGCCTCTGCTAGCTGCCCATCTGGTAACAAATCAGGGACCAAGGCATGTCACATGGTGAACTCAGAATCAGACGTAGAGAAGGATAGGGGGCCTTAAAGCTACGTGTCAAAGAGCACAGGTAAAGGGCAGAGTGAAGAACTGGGACCATTCGTGTAGTCTGTCATTGAAGGGCAGGTTAAGTCCCTCTGAGATGGGGTCCCCGACAGGCACTGCAGTGGAGGAGGAAAGGGAGTGATAAACCTCATATAGATTCTTACTTCCCCACTGTCCACAGGAATAGCATCCAGGAAGTTCCTTTTTGGGATTCCTGTTTCCTTCCTCACTCCCTTGTCCTCAGTTCTAATCTAATCTAATCTCCTTCCCTGTTCTAATCTCCATGTTGCCAGTCTCAGATACCTCACTGGAACCTTTCTCTGTCACTGGACCTCCCCACGGTGCCCATCCTGCTCCAGCGCACATTTCTCAAGTCTGAGCATCCACACTGGAGAAATGCATCTCAGGATGCTGTGCAGTACCTTCTGGGTCTCCATGTGTGGTTCCTTCCCACGTTGTCCACCAGCATTCATTGTAGACTCTCCTCTCTCTACACACACACACGCACACACACATCCCTTCCTACTCCTAAGGATAGATACGAATTCGTAAGACAGTGTGATCCAAACACTCAAGGAGGAAGTAAAATAGATACCTTCTGTATCTATTTCTTCTGCAAGAGACGTGGATTTGATCCTTGGAGTGGGAAGATGCCCTGGAGGAGGGAATGGCAACCCACTCCAGTATTCTTGCCTGGAGAATCCCATGGACAGAGAAGCCTGATGGGCTATAGTCCATGGAGCCGCAAGAGTTGGTCATGACTTAGCACCTAAACCACCACCACCAGTCCTTCATTAGCTCTGGTTTCTAAAAGAAGAAAACAAAATATCAGATTAGTCTCCCACGTATTGAGATTGGTAGACAGCTATCGTTTGAAGCCTTGGCAGAATATTATATGAGGTCACAGTTTTCTGAAATAAAACCAAAAAATCTACATTTTTTTAATCTGGAAAATTAAGTGTCATTTAGGTTTCTAACCAATAGCTTTTTGGTGTGAAGAGAACTATTTAAGATACACCATTCTCAAACTCAAAAATCCCGTAGATTTTGCAAGTTAGCTTCAATCTTGGCAAATGACCTAAAGAATGTGTTTCTCTATCAACATATTCTAATAATTAAAATCAGTTCAGTTCAGATACTCAGTTGTGTCCGACTCTTTGCGACCCCATGGACTGCTGCACACCAGGCCTCCCTGTCCATCACCAACTCCTGGAGCTTGCTCAGATTCACATCCATCGAGTCAGTGATGCCATCCAGCCATCTCATTCTCTGTCGTCAAATAGCCTGTATATAACTTTAGGGGTTGAAAAATGTTGAGAATATTTCATCACGTGCATGAATCTAAATAGAATTCAGAAAGTAAAAGGGGACAAAAGTTCTGTGGTTCTGACTCCTGTCTCTCTGTAAACTAGATGAATGATTCTGCTTTGTACTTTTATACTAGAAGCCCTCATATTTTAAATTTTCTGGCTCTGGAAGAATCTGAAAAAGATCATCAAGCTTACGGAAAACTATTTTAACCCCATTTTTCTTAAATGGTTCCTTCTATACCTTCAACATGGAATAGAGTAGTTACTTTCAACTTCTTGAAAATGTACAGTCCTGGCCTATAGAATCAGGCAGACCTTGGTTTGAATGTCAGTTCTGCCATCAGCTATCCAACAAACCACTTATTCTGTTGACCTCAATTCATCTACAAAACAGGGATAATCCTAGAATCTGCTCCTATACAGTGGTTGTGAGGATCAAATGAAAACGGCACATACAGCACGTAGCTGAGGACTAACACAGTGAATGCTTTTAATACATTTCATTTTTATTATGATCATTTATATTATTCCATCCTCATCCTCCATTCCTTCTACTTCATCTTCCTCATAATAACCCTTCAGATAGTTACTGTCAGGTAATATGCACCTCCCCGACATTGTCTTCTCCAAGTTTAACAATCCCAGGTCACTCAACCATTCCTCACACAGAAAGCTGGAGGCACCTATTCTTGTGGGTTTTCTTTCAGTAATGAAATACAGACAGTGCAGCTGACACCTGGAGCTTGTCGGCTTGGATAAACTCCTGAAGCTGAGTGGGGTGAAAGGCCACCAGCCAAAAGGAAATATTCAATGTCCTCCATCCGGATCAGAAGTCATCCCACTTGTCAATGGGTGGGATTCCCGGATAAGGACTGGGAAAGATGATGGTGGGAAGAGCAGATACGGTGGAGAGGAAGAAAGAGAGAAGGCTGGCTTCCTGGGCTGACTCTGCCTATTGGCCAAGCCTGTGAGACCGATGTCCACTGTGAACACATCATCCATCTGTGCATTGAGGGGCCTTCTTTTGGGGGGTAAACGCCTTCCTACCAGCAAGTGTGTGGTCCAGGGTAGGCTAGTCACCTTGTTTTTTTTCCTTGGTTCTGTCTTCCATTACAGTAGCAGTTTTTCTCAGCTCTGCGTCATTGCAGATCTAAGCCACACTCTCCCTGTGCTGAGCAGTAGGGATGGGGAGCAATCCTTACAATCCCCTGAAGGACTTCCTTCAGCTCCCCACTTAATCAGTGACCAGCGGCCTCCTCTCTCATATCACAAAATGCACACTTGTCCATAGGATCCATGAGAATAAGATGGTTATTTCAAGGGAGAAGACAAGAGAATGGGGATGTGGGTGCTGGTGGAAAGAAATGGAAGAGTAGAGCAGATAAGTGAATTATATAAAGATGCAGTTGGTGGATTTCCCTGAAGGTCCAGTGGTTAAGAGTCAGCCTGCCAATCCAGGGGACATGGGTTCAATCTCTGGTCCAGGATTGAATCCATGGCAACTAAGCCCATGTGTCACAGAGCCCATGCTCTAAAGCCCATGCTCCACAACAGTTAGAAGCCTGCGCACTGCAACTAGAGAGTAGCCCCCACTCGCTGCAACTAGAGAAAGTCCATGCATAACAATGAAGACTCAGTGCAGCCAAAAATAAATAAATAAATAAAAATTTTAAAGATGCAGCTGTCTTCACCTTCTAATATGTGTGTAAAGGCGGTGAGTGAGGGAAAGACTTCCAAATATTTATGAGTTTACTATATACTCAGCAATACTAGTACATTACCTGAGTGAGGAGAAATCAAAAGACTGATAGAAAGATACTCTCTTTAAATTCCTCAGGCTTTTCCTTAATTTACATGTGCTTCGTCATCTTGGGTTCACTTGTCAAACTGTTCTACGCAAGAGAAACTTTTGAAGGAGGATGTGACTGTATCTTCCTCCAAAGACATGATGAGGTTCTAACTTGACTCAGAATGTGACTGGATTAGAGACAGGGTCTTTACAGAGGGGAGCAAGTTAAATGAGGTCGTGGACCCTAATCTAATATGCCTGGTGTCCTTATAAAAAGGGGGAATACATGCACAGCAGGGGAAGGAGAGGGTGGGACGAACTGAGAGAGTAGCACTGACATATATACACTACCACATGTAAGGCAGAGAGCTGGTGGGAGGCTGCTGTATAGCGCAGCTCAGGCTCTGTGATGACCTAGAGGAGTGGGGTGGGGGGAGGGGGGCATGGTGAGAGGGAGGGGGGGGGCATGGTGAGAGGGAGGGGGGCGCGGTGGGAGGAAGGGAGGCTCAACAGGGAGGGATCCCTGTCTATCTATACAGATAGACAGACGCGTACATATAGACATCTATCTGTCTATATGTATATATATATTTCAGGCTTATTCACATTGTTGGGAAGAAATCAACACAACATTGTAAAGCAATTATCCTCCAATTTAAAATAAATAAAATAAAAACATATGCAAAAAAAGAATGCTAGGGAAAATAAAACTAATTTTTCTAAAGAAGGAAAAAAAGAGAGCACATCAAACTGGTACAGAATACTTGCCCTTATGATGTCTGCATTCTAGTTGGGGGAACATACAATGGAATAATGCTCACTACTCTTGAGAAGCATAAAAATCTGTTTGTTCATTAGAACAAACCATGAAAACAAGAAAAAGTGGAGGGACACATGGACACAGAGACAGAGGGAAGATGATGTGAGACAGGCAGGGAGGGAGAAGGAATAACAGGTGAGGAGGGAGGAGTGGAGCGATACCTTCACAAACCAAGGAGTGCTTGAAATTAGCAGAAGCTACAGGAGAGGCATGAAAACAATCCCTTCCCTGTCCCCTTAGGAAGGAGCATGGCCCTGCTGACAGCCTGGCTTGGACTTCTGACCTGGAGAACTCTGTGACAACAAATTTCTATTGCTTATAATCCACCCAATATATGGTAGTTTATAATGGCACCCCTAGGAAACTAAGAGGAGATGTATATATTTTCAAAAATTAAAAATTCTTATAGAAATAAAAGGGCTTCCAGGTGGCTCAGTGGGGAAGATACCCTGGAAGAGGGCACAGCAATCTGCTCCAGTATTCTTGCTAGGAAAATGCCATGGACAGAGGAGCTTGGTGGGCTGAGCCAAGAGTGAGACACGAATAAAGTTGACTATGCACATAGAAATAAAAATTGTTAAATTTGCTCATACCCTAAAGTTGACTCAGTGAATGAAAGGTGTAATCTAAAAACTGAAAACCAGGAAGGTCCATTGTTACTGCTTAAGAAAATATCCAGCCTAAAAGTTGGACAGCAGGACAACCTGCTGAAGACTTGGTTGTTCCTGCAAAATAGTGCATGGTCAAAGTGAGCAGCAGCACGGAGATATTAAGAACATTCCTATTGTGTCATATTGTGGCACATATAGAAGCTAAAGTCAAGACTTTTCAGTGTCAAGAGGCACTAGTATCAGGTTATATTTCCATGTGAATTTTGGCCAACAACCCTAAATAACAGAGAACTTATAAACAATTCCAAAAGGTAGATTGTCAGGCAGATGGTATTTGTGGGGTGCATTGAAGGGGCGAGCTTAACGTGACAATCAGAATTGTGCCATATGTACTCTGGCCATTCTCAACTTGCCATTGACTTAAGCATCACTAGGAGGGCAGCCTTTAGATTTTACTTAGCTCCAAAATGAGTTTAGGGACTTCTCTGGTGGTTCAGTGGCTAAGAAGTCACCTTCCAATGCAGGGGGTGCAGGTTCAACCCCTGGTCAGAGAACTAAGATCCCACATGTCTCGGGGAGAATAAGCCCACACATCACAACTACTGAGTCAGCACGCCACCGCAAAGACCCAGAACAGCCAAAAAAAAAGTCCAGACTTCTTAAAAAAATGTTTAAAAGCAATCAACCTTTCAGTGTCAACAGAGTTCTGAACGGGAAAACCTGCTATACATGGGGAAAGGAACATTAGATTCTAGGGAGGTGCTGTCTTGGCGTTCATGGATAGCAACAGAAGGTTTTCATGTTTAGGATCTTCCTGAGGTCACCAGGATGCTGGGTCTCATAGAGGTCACCTAGGAGTAGGGTGCAACTTTCACAGAGGAGGTGTGCAGCTCCGGAGGGACTTCTGCTTTGTCTCAGAGCTCTGCAAGGGGTGATCCTGATCTTATTTTGCCCGCTCTAGGTACTCAAACGTCAACTCAACCTTTAGAAACTATTGGTGCAGCTCAGTATCTACATATAAAATGCTGTCAACAGAATTTGGTGTGAAGACTGAGCTCTGGCTGCATGCATCCAGTTACAAAGCACTTTACTACTCTGTAAGACATGGTAAGAGTTCTCTTATTTCCCCACTATGAGCATGCACAGGCTGTCACGGGTGGGCTTGCCCATTATAGGCCATTCTGAGTGTGCGCCAGGAAGTCTTGCCCCTCTCAGATAATTTCTACTAGGAAGATGCATTGATCTTCAGCACCAATGTTCGTAAATCTTAGATTTGTTTTTGTTGTTGTTGTTGTTGTTATCACCAAGTAATTTATTGACACATCAGTACAATCTTGATTGTATTTAATGCTCATTCTCCATAGCAGACAGATAACTATTTTCTAGAGTGACAAAGATTTGGTTTTGTATCTTCTTACCTTGGACACATAAGTGCCTCTGGACCATCCTGACCTTTTCGATATGTGTAGCCTTTAAAATCTGAGTAATATATAGTGTGAAGTGAAGGGTTCATCTTCTTGTTTTCGGCGATAAGAAAAGCTTCCAGGCACTGGGATTTTTTTTCCACTGGAATTCATGAATACCAACCAGAGAAGTGGCAAGTAATAAATTGGTCTATATTGAATATTCAATAATATTAGAAATCAAAGTTAAGTGTATACATTAAATGTACTGAATTCGACAGAGGACACGATGGTTGGATGGCATCATTGACTCATTGGACATAAGTTTGAGCAAACTTCAGGAGATAGTGAAGCACAGGGAAGCCTGATGTGCTGCAGTCCATGGAGCTGCAAAGAGTTGGACATGACTGAGTGACTGTGACCAACAATAAGTAATGAAACACAAATTAAAGTAATATTTGAAGATCGCTACCAAAATATTTTAGAATACTGACAGAGTTATGAAGGAAGTGTTGTATTTAATGTAAATTGATCTAGTCCTCTTAAGAAACAATATATAATCAAAAAGTACAAAAATCTTCATCTCCTTTAACCAAACTACCTCATTCTTGTGAAGTTCATTTATTGAAATAACCAAAAAGAAGCCTCATGTATGAAAGTATTCAATTTCATGCTATTCTTAATAAACGAATTTATGAAGAAATATTTCCAATAAGAAGTACTGTTAAATAAATGATGATCTGCTAATTGGATAAAACATATGTTATAACATATAATGTTATAACAACATTATATGAACACTATAAATAGGATATAAAAAAGCCTGTACCTCCAGGCTTTGTAATAGGAGCAAAGATTACAAAAGTACATATCACATGATTATTACTGTGCACATATTCATTCACTTTAGAATGGTTTTCGAGCACTGACTATATAACAGATGGTGGTGCTTAATGTAGGGAACACAAAGGTGAAAAGATATTCCTGCTTGCAGAGAGGATTGGCCCAGCTGGAAACTAGGCATGAGAACAATTGGAAAAGTGTAGTAATTCACAAAATGCCATTGGAGACTAGGAGCAGCTTTTGAATTGGTCAAAGACCCGAAGGAAGGCTTCATTAAAATGTGAAGTTTTCATATGGACATAATTTGGAAGACAATGTAGGGACTTCCTTGGTGATCCAGTGGTTAAGAATTTGCCTTGCAATGCAGGGGACTTGGGTTTGATGCCTGGTTGGGGAACTAAGATCCCACATGCCACAGAACAACTAAGTCCGTGTGTTGCAACTATTGAACCTACATGTTCTAGATTACATGCCACACCTAGAGAGTCCTGAATAATGTGACAAAGATCCTGCATGCTGCAACTAAGACTCAATATAGCCAAACAAGTAAATAAATATCTTAAAAAGTAAAGGAAACATAAAGAAAAAGATACCAATTATATGAAAGTGTAGCTATCAGAAATGACTCACATTTTTAAACACATATATTGAGATTTAATTCCCATAAAACTCATCCATTTAATGCATACAGTCCAGTCCTTCTTAGTGTATTCATGCACACATCACCACAATCTAAATTTAGAACATGTTCATTATTCCAAAGAAGTGTCTTGTCCTTGCTCTTTCAAATTTCTTTCAATGTTAAATGTTTTTATAGTAAAGAATCAAAGTGTGAAGACACAGACCTTTGATGTCTGCCATCATGGGAAAGTTTTACGTTGCTTGCAAAAAAACCCACAAATATGTCATCAGGTCTTTAGTTTTTAATTTTATTAGTGACAAGGTAAATAGGTACATGAAAATCTTCACAGATTCTACACATATATTTAAATAAAACAAGAAAAGGGTTGAGTTCAAAGAAGTGGTGTTTCAGTGGGCAACTGGTCCATGTTGTTTATTTAGTGTATAAAAATCTCCAAGTTTATAAAACTTGATTTGTCCATTTCTTCCCATGTCTTGAAAATAAGCTGCAAGTATTTCAAAAGATATATCTGAAATATATAGATAGATTCTAAGAGAAGCAACAGCATATTATAAATGATGAAAGTGATTGGCTTTATATGATGAGAAGCAGATTTGCTCAGTGCATTTTTAGAATATTTTCCATGTGGAGGGACACTCAAGAACTGAGGCATGGAGGGTTCACCTGACCTCAGTGTGCATTGATGGCCCTCTGCAAACTGCCTATAGATAGCAGTGCCTGTCCTTCTAGATGGGGATCACTTTGGGCTGAGACTGTGAGGATGCTGTAGTTTGCCTTCGAAGTCCTCACACCTTGCTCTGTTCTGGATCCCAGCCTTGTTCCTGGCATCTCAAGCTTCTTCCAGGTGTCTGTATGACCTGGTTTTGATGGTCCCAGCCCTAAGAGTTCTGAGTTCCTTTATGAAGGTTAGCTTAAAAGACAACAGGTGTGTTTTCTCAGGGCTCTTTTGTGACCCCAAATCTTGAGGAGCTATTCTCTCTTGGCCAAAAGTCAGGCATGATGACAAGAGTTGGGATGTCACTTTGGAGGCAGAGAGCCCTCCTTCCGCTCATCTCAGAGATAGCCACTGCCTGTAGAACCACTTCCACCCAGACAGTGACCACCTAAGACCCTCCAAGGCTGACCTGAGACCCTCAAACTCTTTGAAACATGTGCAGTTCTCACTCCCAAGTCAGCCACACACGCTGGGAGCCAGATTTCAGTTCCTGACAGCCTTGAAACTGCTACCATGACAGGATTTAATTCACGAGCAGGCAGAGTATGAACTGTTCAGTGTATTCACCCATGTGCCTTTGATTTGGTTTCCAAAGAAATTCTGCAGCTGGAGCCAAATGGCTTGTCTCCAGGTTAAGGCATGACCAAAAATTTAGTGTCTGTGAGTTTGGCTCATCTTTCGAATCAAGTGTGATTGTTGAAATTGGGACATAAATTTTCCAACTGCTTTGTAAACTGAAGGATTGGGGTCTGCTGGTTTTATCATACTTAATATTTGGGATATTAATTTAAAAAATAACTAATGCCAGTGTAAACATGCTTTTTGATACATAGGTCTATAAAATATTGCACATAAATATAAAATTTGTTCAGCACGTCTTCATAATAGTTTTTCATTATCATATAAAGGATACAAAGTTGTGCATACTATATAAATTTGGCTGGTCAATTTTACTTAAAATGATACTGTTACATATGATTATGGATTATTTACAAGAGTTTTAAACATCAAGTTTCTGTGATGATTAAATTCAAGATGATGGGAAAATAGCTTAAGTAAAAATTATTTTCCAAAGTCACGTACTATAACGATTAGCAGGAAAAATGAAAAGTAAAGTTGAAACAGGCAGTTCTAAATAAAATCCATAGGAATCTGTTTTCTAGGTTCATCACCCATATGCCTAAATTTACGCTTATTCCTATTTATGTTTAACGTGTCTTTTCTGTGAATGTAAGTTTGATGTAGAGTAAAAAAAAAATAGGTATTTAATCCCAAATTAAAATATTGCTATTGCCTCTTATAGATATTAAAAATAATATGCCTGCCCAATTGCTATTTTGTGAATGGACTCTAGAAGTTTTACCATTATTTTTAAGTACCACTCAAGGTTGAGAGTCCCTTGAAATGCTGATTAAGTTAATGGAAAGATGATTTTTTTTTTTGTAAAAGTAGGTATCAATGCAACTTTTTGCAAGGCTAAATTAAGCAGATGTGAGTCCCTGAAAGCATGAATAAAAGTAATTTCATGTAGAAGTCATGAAATTGAAACAGTCCTCTAATACCAATTCACTTTTCCTTAACCCTATCTAAATCCTAAGTCCTGTTAAGTTATGTATTCTGCACAAAATGGACATCTCGGAGGGAAATTTGGTGAGGGATTTAAAAAACCAGCAAACCAAATCTTTAATTTCCAGATCCTCTAGAGTGTCAGCCTAGAGTCATGGAAAATAAATAAATAAATCATTATCCTCGCTCACAAAGATGATCTCTGCCATTTCCAAGGTCCTTTCACAGTCCCAACAGCATAGGCTGGTCTCCCTGAGCTGTAACGTCACTAGAAATATTTCTTTTCCAGAGGGAGGTTTCAAATATTCCATTGTATACAGTAGTGTTGGAAGGTTTGGTCCGAGTTCACCTTCTAAAGTCCATCCTAACTCAGACACTGCATTTTCGAGACTTCAGATGGATTTACCTGGAAAGCAACCTCATGTTCTCATATCCATTTCAAAGTGTCTGCCAAATACAAAATGACTCAATCCAAAGACATCTTCCACAGCTGCCCAGCATTTCTGCAGTGTTGAGGAGGCTTCCTTTCCCCACAGGATCACCAGGATCCGTGGCAGCTTCTCCAGAGTACAGTGTAGATGAGGTGGTGACGTGGACCTCCCATGTCTGAGGACCCTGGCAGGTGCAGGACAATCTGGGTTAAACCCTCATGATCCTTCTTTGCTTTGAACTAGACTAGTATTGGAGTTGTTTTTGTCTTTGGCTTTCCTTTTCATGCCTCAGGGGTTTTCTCATTGGTCAGCTGTTCCCGGTCATTCATATCATCCTGGGGTGGTCTTGCTCGGTCAAAGAATCCGCACTAGGAAAGAGAGAAATGGGCCAGCCAGTCAGGTCATCCTGAGAATTCATGAAACCCCTCATTCTAAGAGTACTCCCTTCATCAGGACTTCCCTAGTGGTCCACTGGTAAGACTTCACCTTCCAATGTAGGGGGTGTGGGTTTGAATCCCTGGTTGGGGAGCTGAGATTCCACATGCCTCAAGGCCAGAAAAACAAAACAAAAAACAGAGGCAACATTGTAACAAATAAAAATTTAAAAATGGTCCACAGAAAGTATCTTAAAAAAATAACTACCCCCCCTTTATATGTTGTCTAAGGAATCTGGTGCTCTAAGACTATAATCTGCCCAATTCTCCAAATTAGGAGGTGAGAACAGTGTGTTGTTTACCTGCAGAGAGGAATTCATTGCCTATGCTGAGTATCCACGTCCTTCCTTCCATGCCTGTGGTGGTGGGAGAATGTTCTTTCTCTTTGACTTTGTTTTTTTGATGTAGACCATTTTTTAAAGTCTTTTTTGAATTTATTACAATATTGTTTCTGTCTTATATTTTGGTTTTCTGGCCTCAGGGCATGTGAGATCTTAGCTGCCTGATCAGTGTTCCAGGCTGCACGCCCTGCATTGAAAGGGGAAGTCTTAACCACTAGACCACCAGGGAAGTCCCGAGAATGTTCATTGTGTATAAACCGTTTATGGGCTTTGTATATTTTTCTGGGCTTACAGCAACCTGGCCCAAGGATTTTTTCCTCTGCTTTTCTGCATGTTTCTGGAGCTGGCAGCAATGTAAATTCCTGACCAGGGGAAGCAGATTCCTGAAGTGTACTATGGGCTACCTAAAGATGGACTAAAGGAGGAGGTGGAGAGATGCTTGTCTCTCTCTTTGCTCTTGGTAGAATATCTAGTACACAGAGGACAATTAGATGGGTCCCTTATTTCCATCTCAACAGCTTCGTGACTTTCCAGAGATCAATCAGCAACTTGGGGAAGAGGTGATTCTTGAATCTTCACTCTCCTGAGCTTCAAATGAGGATTTGGTCTTGGAGAGTACAACTTTCCCTAGAAACCTAAAATCTTAATTCTTATTGTTTCTTAGGCTCGAAGTCCAATTCATTGGCTTTCACTTATAGCCATTGAGTCATCTTTCTCTCGTAGGACTAGTGCATTGCTCTATCAATTGCTACATACCATTGCATCATTTATGGATGTAAAGTTAGTATGAATAACAGACTACCACAGAAGTCTATTTCTAAAGATGGACCATGCATTAGACCTGTGTGGGCTCAGAATGGCACAAAACTGCTGATGAAGATCAGAAAAGCCATTACTTAACTCAAAAGGCAAGGTTTTCTCAGTTTGTTAAGCATGTCTCATGTTGTTTCAAAATAAAAATACATTATGATTTTGGAGAATGACAACAATAGTACTAAACTAAGGTGTAAACTCCGGGAGTTGGTGATGGACAGGGAGGCCTGGTGTGCTGCAGTCCATGGGGTCACAAAGAGTCAGACACGACTGAGTGACTGGACTGAACTGAACTGAAGGGAAGATGTGACTGGATTAATTACTGTTATGGTCATGTCATTGTGACATTGTTTCTATTTTGGAATGGAAAGCTCTGTGAAACTTGGCAGTCCTGTTGGTTTTGGGACTAGAAATTAATTCCCATTGCAGACTTTCAGCAGAAACTTCAGCAAAACACATGAAAGAGGAAGTTAAGGCTTCTTAATGGAGATGGACTAGTTGGCAAGATTAAAAAAAAAAAAAGTCCAAGAATATTAGAACATGCATAATATATGTGGTGTCATTGAAAGCCCATGTATCAACTAATTATTATATTAATTGCATCTGTGTAGTGCTTACAAAACTTTCAAGTATTGCTGATAGGATAGTGTCAACAAAAAGCTTAAGATCCTGATTAATTAAACAAGAAAGAGAAGTCTTCATCATAACATGATCACTCTAAGCATATTGGAAAGAAGATCATAGGTCTTTGTTAATAAATTCTAACTCTATATTTATTTATAAGAAATTGCAAGATAAAAGCAGCATTAAACACCCTCAATCTTCTTAAATGTCAGTTACACAAGCATATTAAGTTTGCCAAAGCAAACAAGACCCAGCTTTCCCTTCAGGTCCCTGTGTTGGAAATTCCCAGATCATGCCTCTGCTTTGGCTCTTTGAAATCCTAGGTATATCCTTCTAAATCCTCCCAGTGGCCTCTCTACTCAAAAAGGAAAAGAAAGCAAATACACTTACCTTCCATAAAGCCAAGGTTAAAATGGCCAGAACCAATAATCCAAGAAGTATTGCTAGTATTATTACCCATAATGGAATTGAGAAGGAAACATTTGGGGTGGCCCAAATAACTGATGTTTTAATCTGGAATGGAAAATAAAGGAAATGAGCTCAAATTTAAAAACTATTCAGTGAAATAAAACTGTAACTACCAATATAATATTGGGGGCAGTGGGTACTTCTGAAAGGATCCATACATTAGCTGAAGTCACCCTGGGGGAAGATTTGAGCGTTTACAGCACTTGAACTTGGAATTTTAACCATTAACACATTCTCAGGCTTCTCAAGTTGGATGCAAGTCCAACTACAGACACTTGGTGGGTGTTTGGTTTACACCAACCCAGAAAGCCTAAAATAGAATTGAGGTGGAGCACAAAGCAACAAGGTGGAAAGGAATGAGGTTGAATTGGGATGGACCTTTTTTGGCAAAGTAAACCCAATGAAAAGCCAAGCCCGCCCACACGTTTCTCCACAGAACTGAGCTTACCTTACTGAGAAGTGAACTTGCAAACAACCCGCTGGACGTGCAAGTGGGTAGACATCACCTAAGTCCCTATTTTACAGATGAGAAAATTGAGTCCCAGGGGGCTAAGTGATCCACAGATCTAATCAGTGTCACCACCTCTTTAGCCCTAGGCTCTGCCTCTGTGTTCTATTAATAAAGAGCCCATGGCTGCTCTACTAATTACAGTCACGTAAGACCAACCATCTCCCATTTTATGAAAGTAGTGGCAGTCACTGATGTGAGTATTAATTGTCTCAATGTGCTGGGGCTGCTTTCGGTCTTAAATCCCATTTTCAGTTGCTGTTGGACCTCACTGAATGCCCCACTGTTGCAAGGTGGAGGAGAAAAAGACCTCTCTTTTAAGGACTGCATGCTCCTTATGTGTGAACCACCCCTGCCTCCCACGTATGCAGGAGAAGCTTTCTTATCACATGCAGGCACAGCCTCTGGAGACACCCAAACAAAAAAAAAAAAAAAAAAAAAAAACAAGCAGAGACTCAGTCCTGCCGCTCACACCCTCTGTCAAAGAAAAATATTTTTGGATCTAAAAGGTTATTCACCAAAGCAGGCTTATCTGGTTTTAGAGAGAAGTAAGCATCACCCTGGAGAAGACTCTTGAGAGTTCCTTGGACTGCAAGGAGATCCAACCAGTCCATCCTAAAGGAAATCAGTCCTGAATATTCATTGGAAGGACTGAAGCTGAAGCTGAAACTCCAATACTTTGGCCACCTGATGCGAAGAGCTGACTCATTTGAAAAGAAAGATTGAGGGCAGGAGGAGAAGGGGACGACAGAGGATGAGATGGTTGGATGGCATCACCAACTCAATGGATGTGGGTTTGGGTGAACTCCCGGAATTGGTGATGGACAGGGAGGCCTGGCATGCTGCGGTTCATGGGGTCACAAAGAGTCGGACATGACTGAGCAACTGAACTGAACTGAAGCATCACCTTACTTTTGGGGGTTTCCCAGTGGCTCAGTGAGTAAAGAATCTGCCTTTAATGTACTAGATGCAGGAGATGCTGGTTTAATCCCTGGGTTGGGAAGATCTCTGAAAGAGGTCATGGCAACTTACTCCACAGTTCTTGCCTGGGAAATTCCATGGACAGAGGAGGCTAGTGGGCTATAGTCCATAGGGCTGCAAAGAGCTGGACATGACTGAAGAGACTGAACATGTCCATATGCAAGTATCACCCCAGTTAAGCTGGTCCACACATTCCTTGTTTTAACTGTGCTGGTTGAAAGAATCCTGAGCCCATCCTGACTCCCATACAGAAACGCTGGGCCATGCTTCTCTAACCCACCAGGAGCTGAGGGTGAACTCAGGGTGGGTTGGTGGCTCTGGTGTTCCCCTGGCTGGAAACCCCTGGTGTTTTCATAGCCTATGCCCTGGTGCTGGGTCCTGCCTCTGCTCACATCTTTCCTTCTGCCTTCTTAACTAGATCTGAGCATCCTGCCTGTGCTGTTCTTAACCTGCCAAGGTCTTTATAACTCCTTCATTTTGGTCCACGTCCCCTGTGCAGCAGACATCCTGACAACTTACTTCACTTGATCCTCCAGCCCCAAATATCACTTATATCTAGGTTACATAATAACATTGATGATAGTGAAGCTGTTAGTGGTTCCACGTGCTTAGGAATGCCAGGGACCTGACCGATGCTTTCAGTGAGAGAAAGGCTGGTGTAACCTACTTGCCCTTTTACCTTCCTCCTTGCTTCCCTTCCTGGCACTGCACTTATTCATCCAACATATCGAAAAGAAGTGCAACATTCCACGACCACGATGGGGTCACACTCTCTCTACGTGCCATGGTTTAAAAACAGAACACATGGCACATACACTGGTGAAATGCATTGAAAAGACTCAAAGCATCATCAGGCCAGTTGAATTCTGCGGCCTAAGTAATTCCATTGGAAGTGATCCTCTGCACAATATGGCTACACGAATCAGTGGAGGACGAGATCACTTCTGGATCAGTTCTCTTCACATCTCTCTCCCTTGGTGAATTATATTGGATAACGTGTGAAATCAGTGCTCAATCCTGCATCTTACGGTGCTCAGAGAAAGAGCATGAAGCGATCATTTAAAATGACCCAAGGAGTTTATTTTTGTGTATGGTGTTAGAAAGTGTTCTAGTTTCATTCTTTTACAAGTGGTTGACCAGTTTTCCCAGCACCACTTGTTAAAGAGGTTGTCTTTTTTCCATTGTATATCCTTGCCTCCTTTGTCAAAGATAAGGTGTCCATAGGTTCGTGGATTTATCTCTGGGCTTTCTATTCTGTTCCATTGATCTATATTTCTGTCTTTGTGCCAGTACCATACTGTCTTGATGACTGTGGCTTTGTAGTAGAGTCTGAAGTCAGGGAGGGTGATTCCTCCAGTTCCATTCTTCTTTCTCAAGATTACTTTGGCTATTCGTGGTTTTCTGTATTTCCATACAAATTGTGAAATTATTTGTTCTAGTTCTGTGAAAAATACCGTTGGTAGCTTGATAGGGATTGCATTGAATCTATAGATTGCTTTGGGTAGAATAGCCATTTTGACAATATTGATTCTTCCAATCCATGAACACGGTATGTTTCTCCATCTGTTTGTGTCCTCTTTGATTTCTTTCATCAGTGTTTTATAGTTTTCTATGTACAGGTCTTTTGTTTCTTTAGGTAGATATACTCCTAAGTATTTTATTCTTTTTGTTGCAATGGTGAATGGTATTGTTTCCTTAATTTCTCTTTCTGTTTTCTCATTGTTAGTGTATAGGAATGCAAGGGATTTCTGTGTATTAATTTTATATCCTGCAACTTTACTATATTCATTGATTAGCTCTAGTAATTTTCTGGTAGAGTCTTTAGGGTTTGCTATGTAGAGGATCATGTCATCTGCAAACAGCGAGAGTTTCACTTCTTCTTTTCCTATCTGGATTCCTTTTACTTCTTTTTCTGCTCTGATATTATCTATGGTGAAACAGATCACTAGCCCAGGTGGGATGCATGAGACGAGTGCTCGGGCCTGGTGCACTGGGAGGACCCAGAGGAGTCGGGTGGAGAGGGAGGTGGGAGGGGGGATCGGGATGGGGAATACGTGTAACTCAATGGCTGATTCGTGTCAATGTATGACAAAACCCACTGAAATGTTGTGAAGTAATTGGCCTCCAACTAATAAAATAAAATAAAAAAAATAAAAATAAAAATAAAATGACCCAAGGAATGAAACTAGAACACTTTCTAACACCATACACAAAAATAAACTCAAAATGGATTAAAGATCTAAATGTAAGACCAGAAACTATAAAACTCCTAGAGGAGAACATTGGCAAAACACTCTCCGACATAAATCACAGCAAGATCTTCTATGACCCACCTCCCAGAATATTGGAAATAAAAGCAAAAATAAACAAATAGGACCTAATGAAACTTAAAAGCTTTTGCACAACAAAGGAAACTATAAGCAAGGTGAAAAGACAGCCCTCAGATTGGGAGAAAATAATAGCAAACAAAGCAACAGACAAAGGATTAATCTTAAAAATATACAAGCAACTCCTGCAGCTCAATTCCAGAAAAATAAACGACCCAATCAAAAAATGGGCCAAAGATCTAAACAGACATTTCTCCAAAGAAGACATACAGATGGCTAACAAACACATGAAAAGATGTTCAACATCACTCATTATCAGAGAAATGCAAATCAAAACCACAATGAGGTACCATTACACGCCAGTCAGGATGGCTGCTATCCAAAAGTCTACAAGCAATAAATGCTGGAGAGGGTGTGGAGAAAAGGGAACCCTCTTACACTGTTGGTGGGAATGCAAACTAGTACAGCCACTATGGAGAACAGTGTGGAGATTTCTTAAAAAACTGGAATTAGAACTGCCACATGACCCAGCAATCCCACTCCTGGGCATACACACCAAGGAAACCAGATCTGAAAGAGACACATGCACCCCAATGTTCATTGCAGCACTGTTTATAATTGCCAGGACATGGAAGCAACCTAGATGCCCATCAGCAGACGAATGGATAAGGAAGCTGTGGTACATATACACCATGGAATATTACTCAGCCATTAAAAAGAATTCATTTGAATCAGTTCTAATGAGATGGATGAAACTGGAGCCCATTATACAGAGTGAAGTAAGCCAGAAAGATAAAGACCAATACAGTATACTAATGCATATATATGGAATTTAGAAAGATGGTAATGATAACCCTATATGCAAAATAGAAAAAGAGACACAGATGTACAGAACAGACTTTTGGACTCTGTGGGAGAAGGCAAGGGTGGGATGTTTCGAGAGAACAGCATCGAAACATGTATATTATCTAGGGTGAAACAGATCACCAGCCCAGATTGGATGCATGAGACAAGTCTCAGGGTTGGTGCACTAGGAAGACCCAGAGGGATCGGGTGGAGAGGGAGGTGGGAGGGGGGATTGGGATGGGGAATACATGTAAATCCATGACTGATTCATGTCAATGTATGACAAAAACCACTACAATATTGTAAAGTAATTAGCCTCCAACGAATAAAAATAAATGGAAAAAAAATTAAAAAAATAAAATGACCCAAGGGACTTCCCTTGTGGTCCTGTGGCTAGGACTTTGCTCCCAATGTAGGGGGCCTGGGTTTGATCCCTGGTCAGGGAACTAGCTCCCACATGCTGCAACTAAGAGCTCTCATGCTGCAACAAAGGTTTAGCACAGTCAAATAAAAAAAAAATAAAATGACCCTAATATTACTGGAAGTAGACCAGTACAGTTTTAATAATGAGAATTTCAGAATTTTGGAACTATCAAGGGTAGTAGTGGTCGCGCACTCACAAGCCAGATACAGTGACCTAGAAAAGAAAATCTGAAGCCGCGGGCTATTCTGAGGTTTCTTGTAACTGTTTTTCCCCCTTAAGCTCTAAGTTCACTGAAGAAACAACGTAGTTTTGGTCTGTATTTTGTGCATGTGTTAGAGACCACCAAAACTGACTAATAGGTAATTTAGGAAGATGGACAACAATACTTTTCCATGTTCCCTCTTCCAGTTGACCTAATTAATATCTGAAGTTACCTCCCTATGTTTTATTATAACATAGGCAACAGTTCTAGTTTTGTAAGTTAAAAAAAGCTAACCTAAAGGAGTTGAAATAAGGGCCACAGACCATAGAATGTTCAAATTGTTGGTTTAATAAAAAGAAATGGAAGAACAGCTACTGAGTTTTTCCTGGGTTTCTTTGCCACTTGGATGTTACAGGGTTTTGTTTTTTTTCCAAACAGGGACAGTTTTATATCTTCATTTCCAATGTGTGTGCCTTTTAAATCTTTTTATAAAATGCCTGCTTCTTAATAAATGGATTGTAGGGGACAACTGATTTTTGGATATAGGAAGTGGGTGGAGAGCGGTATTGCAGGTTTTGATGTATCATCTATGGAACTGGTCCATCTATAGAAACAAGCAGTGCAAGTCACTCAGAAAGATCTAATAATGATGTCTGAAGGATTTTTCACAGCAGGGATGGAAAAGTACCAATAAAACATGAAACTAGACAGGATATGTTTATTAGGGTCTCTAGAAGCAGCTTTATCAGATATAATTACAAAACCTACTGGCTTTTTGTCTGCATTCACTTCCAAAGATTTTGACAAAAGTCTTTAAACAGTCCCAGAGCAGAGAGATGATCACTGCTATCCTTATCCATTCCAAAATCTGAAATTCTCATCACCAAAACTGTTGTCAGTTTGCTCCTGGCAACATTATTTTTATTTGAAAAATACCATTTCACATCCTTTCTGTGAGCACTTTCAATGGAAGGATTAAGCATGTCATATACCGCCTGTATAAGAGGAAGGGACTTCAGTTTTAGAGGAAGACAAGCTCAGTGGCTTTGCTCCCACACCTGCATTCTGCTCTCCTAACCTGCTGCCTTTAAGGTGTCTACATGGCACAGAGGCTGCCCGATCTTCTTGATCTCAACTGGGGCTCCTCTGTCCACGGAGTTCTCCAGGCAAGAATACTGCAGTGGGTTGCCATTCCCTTCTCCAGGGGGATCTTCCCAGCCCAGGGATCGAACCCGGGTCTCCTGCTTTGCAGGCAGACTCCTTCCCATGTGGACCACCAGGGAAGCCCCTAAACCGGGGCGGCTACAGAGAACTTCCGTTGCCCCTGGTGGTTTTCAGGCTTTTCACTGCATAGTTGGGAAGCCGCTAGACTAAGGATAGTAAAAATACGAACAACAGTGGTGCCCTGAAGCATTTCTTCAGATTTCCAGGCCTGAGGAGCTAGATGGCTGTTGCTAGTAAAGGGTGGATGTATCACATCATTGAAAGAGTCATCCGGGTCTTGAAAAGAGAGGTCTTTCTGAGAACGCATTGGTTAGGGAGTCAGGAGACATGTTCAGGTCTGTAAATGGAAACGGAGCGTTTCCTCCGCGAGTGGAAACAGATAAAGCCAAGCTTTTCTTGAAACGCAGTACTCTGTATAGACAAGAAACTTGAACCCTACAGTCAAGCTTAAGAGAAAAGACTTAATTGATCACTTTTATAGGACTAATGTTTATTTAAATTTGTTTTAGCCCTGTAGAAACCCTAGGATGGTTTAGGGGAAGCTTGGCCAAGAGATAACGTGTTGAAAAATATCCAAACTTTGTTATTTCTAATGTTTATATTTGTCTGGCAGCTCATTTTGAGAAACCCACAAGAAACTTATCTATTGAATAATAAATATGAGAAAAACAGGTCTTAATTTATACCATTTCTAATGACTAAACATTGATTTATAGTAAGAAATTTTCATTCATTTCAAATAAGATTTATTAAACACCCATATTCTCTGAAGTTCTATAGGTATTACCAACAGCTCCAAAATGGAACCTTCTATGACTCTGCTGTAGATCAGTGTTGTCCAACAGAAATATAAGGCGAGTGATGCATGTCATTTAAAGTTTTATCGTAGTCAAATTAAAAAGAGTAAAAAGAAACATGGGGCATACATTTTAACAATGTATTTTATTTAACACTAAACATCAAAATCATTATTCAAAGTATAACTGATATAAAAATATTATTCCTTTTTTGTTTTTACTGTCTCCAAAATCCAGTGTTTATTTTATACTTGCAGCAAGTGACAACCACAAGATTTTCATTGATTAAAGTGAAATGTTGTCTTACCCAAAAAATAAAGCTGCATTAAAGAAAAAAAAAAACCTTTTACTGTTATAGTTTTAAGTTGACATTTAAGTAAGTTAAAATGAAGTAAAATGACTTCATTTCTTCAGTCACTCCACCCACATCTCAGGTCCTCACCATCCATGGTAATGTGGCGAGTGGGTACCATATTGAACTGCACAGCCTGACAACTTTTGTATAATTTCACACAGTAGTGTGATAAGCCAAATTACCCAAGACCCTGTTTATTAAATTCATTCATCAAGAAGGTGGTCCCAAGGCCAATGATGGGGTGTATTTAGGACTAAAGCTTTACTTTAAGAACTTGGATTTTGACTACATATTTCAACTGCTTTAAGAAAGGTTCATACTGAGCAACTTAAGTACTTAAAACATAGGGAGAGAAACTCAATTACATGTAAACTAATCAACAAACTGTTTTTCATTTTTTAATGTACCAAGAACCTGTAGCTATTTTATAAAATAGTATAAAATTTTAACACTCCACTTATATAACTATCTATAATTTTAGGAAGTAGGGTCCATGAATTGTAAGCAGTTCAGATGTTCTTAAAGTGATGCTAAGTAGGGAACATTTAATCTTACCTTCATCATGTCGTAAATCTTGTTGTTCTTTATTATGGTGGAAAGACCATAAATAAATCTTTAATATGCCTACATTTTATCACTGACATTTATGATATGTTTTTGTATATTTTCACAAAATACCAAGGTAGAAGATAAAACTCCCTCGGATTTGCAATGGTAATTAATGTTGACATCTCTATTTATGCATCTCAAAATCTTGTGTAAACATACTTCAGTGGGGTCACGAGAATGTTTTATATAAATGTACCAAGACACTCTACTGACAGTGCCATTTAGGACAAAATAATAACATGAAGTGGACCAGCTGAATACATTTTAACAAAATTCAAACAGCCCTTATGAGATAAGAAGTTCCTGGGATAGGTTTGAACTCCAGATAATTGTTTAATATCACAGTTCCATTTTAAGATCCTGAAGTTCTGCTAACAATTCAAAAAAGTCAAACAGACTCCCAATTTGCATGTGAGTTCTTAATTAAGGATTTCACTGAAATACTTTATAGTAACTGTCTTTGTTGAACTGTGGTGTTGGAGAAGATTCTTGAGAGTACCTTGAACTGGAATGAGATCAAACTTGTCAATCCTGAAGGAAATCAGTCCTAAATTTTCGTTGGAAGGACTGATGCTGAAGCTCTAATACTTAGGCCACCTGATGAGAAGAACTGACTCATTGGAAAAGACCCTGATGCTGGGAAAGATTGAAGGCAGGAGGAGAAGGGGATGATAGAGGATGAGATGGTTGAATGGCATCACTAACTCGATGGACATGAGTTTGAGCAAGCTCCAGGAGTTGGTGATGGACAGGGAGCCTGGCGTGCTGCAGTCCATGGGGTCGCAAAGAGTCAGCCATGATTGAGCGACTGAACTGAACTGAACTTTGAGTTACACGAGACAATAATAAGCTCTTTTAGAGCTTCTAGAGTAAATTATGGAATTTGGCTTTAGTCACACAATACAAACACCACAGTTTATGAATAGGCAAAAAAAGTGTTCCAATAACTGAATAATTTTTTCTGCTGTAATGACAAGGCATTTAGTCATAGCCCCTCTCATCATGCAACCTTTCCCTTGCTTCTGAACATGATAAGTGTCACGTGGTGCAGAGAGTTCATTTGTTACAAACCCAGACACTATTCAAGTAGGAGCTGGGGATTACTATTTTTTTCAATATGGGAAACTTATCTAGGGCTCAAAAAATGGCTGCGTTATGACCATGCTGAAAAGGAAGCACAAGCAGACTCCTCATTACCTACAAGGAACTAGGAAAACAAGCGAATATTCTTGTCTTATTACCAAGGAAGGAACCGAGACCCTTTCCCCAATGGCAGACTGTGGACTGGAGCTCTGAAGATCCTCCAACCACCTAGTCCAGCTGATTCTGCTATCTGAAAGTACTTCTCTCCTGCTGGGTCCTTTTCAAGATAAGGATGAGAACTCACTCTAAAACACATCTGCCAGTTCCAAGCACAGTCCTCTCAAACCAAGCCTATAGGGCACAGCTGACTTCCTACTGGCCACATCTCCTTCAGGCAGTCAGAGACGGGGAGACCTAAAAGGCTTCCCATAACCTCTCCATAAATGATGCAGTGAATCATCTACATCAGATAACAAGACTTTTTCAAAGATGCAGGAACAAGGGTGGTGGGGAGGAGGGAAGCCTGTATCTCATCATCCTGTGAATCTTTTGAGATGAGTTGAGAACAGCAGGCTGGCACCTGTGGCCAGGACAGAAAGACATGATCCTGTGGATGCAACCAACTGTCACATATGTTTCTGTTATGGAGCATGTGCTCAGAGAAAACAAAGGACCCAAATTTATCTCCCTTGGAGTTACAAGCCTTTGAACCTCCTTGGATGAATATTCTGTATTAAAAACCCAAAGCCTCTGTCTTCTAGGTTGAACATAAATTCAAACTCTGGCAGACATCTCGTGAGAGAAAGAGAGGCGTGCTAAGTGGAGAAAGATGTGCCGTGCTTGCTTTAAACACCACCAAAGTCTACTGAAATATTTTGAATCTATGGATGCTTCTAATTGGGCTTATTGAACTTTGCTGGAGAAGATAGGACATTTTGGGAAGGTTACTGTTATTGACACCTGAGACTTATCTCGTTTTAGGTAAAATGATGAAGCTTTTTGTATATAACGTAACTACTCTTCTTAACAATGCTTTCAGGTAAATATGGTTAAGAGCATCAGCAAGGTACATAGAGTGATCTCCTGAAGGTTTCCACTTAGAGCCAAGCAGAGCCAGGGTGAAGCCCGCAATGAACCTGTTCTGGAATCTGCAGATTTTCTTTTACACTGCTGCCTGTGTCAGAGGTGCCCAATGCCAATTTCACTGCAGAAGCATCACTTGTAGACCCTCAAAAGCACAGTGCCAGGGGCCCATGCCAGACTCAATTCTGATATTTTGGATAGGGTCTTAACATGTATGGGGCTTTGTAGGTGGCTCAGTTGTAAAGAATACTCTTGTCAATGCAGGAGACGCAGGAGACTCGGGAGACGCAGGAGACTCGGGTGCGATCCCTGGGATGGGAAGATCCTCTGAAGGAGGAAATGGCAATCCACCTTCATATTCTCACCTGGGAAATCCCATGGACAGAGGAGCCTGGTGGGCTAGTGTCCATGGGGTTGCAAAGAGTTTGACACAATTTAGCAACTGAGCACCCAGAATGTATGAACCTTTAAAGTCATATGAATGGTGATTCTTTGCATGCTCAGGGTTGGAAATCACTAATGGATGAAATTCAATTACTAAAAGTAGATTAGGCTGGAAAGAGTAATAGCTCCATTTTAAGTCCTAGGCTGATGAGAAATTATGAGAGTGGTGACCTCTACACCATCCAAAGCAACCCTCCTCAAAGATGACAGTGTACCTGCTGCCCTGATGATTCTGACTCAGCAGGTCTGGGGTGAGGTCTGTTTCTGAATTTTGAATAATTTCTTAGGTGTTATTGATGCTGATGGTCTGCAAAAACATATCTTGAGTAACAAGGACCTGGGGACCAGAATCCAAGTCGAGGTTGTAAATATCTATGAAGTGACCAAGAGATGAAGGTTGAAGCCTCAGTATTTGAATCCTGACCCAGAGTTCTGGCTGTGGCCATATTCACTGTAAAGGCAGCGTTTTGGTGATGGGGCCTGTTCATCCCCTGTTATTCACCCTCTTCTCTGCTCTGCACGGCCTTGCCAGGTTGCTGCGGATGCCAGCAGTTGTGCTGTGACAGATATCTGGGTATCAGTAATGTTCCTTAGTGACTCAGTGGTGCAGAATCTGCCTGCCAATGCCAGAGACATGGGTTCGATCCCTGGGTCTGGAAGATCTCCTGGAGAAGGAAATGGCAACCACTCCAGTACTCTTACCTGGGAAATCCCATGGATAGAGGAGCCTGGCAGGCTCCTCCAAGAGTCAGACACGACCTAGTGATTGATTTAATGTTTAATAGCTTCAATTCAGATGATGCTCCCAGTGTACTTTGCCTCCAGGTAATCCTGGTCTTTGCTTGTGTGGGTATGGGTATGTGTGTGTGTGCATGTATTAGTTGTTCAGTCATGTCCGACTCTTGTGACCCCATGGACTGTGGCCCGCCAGGCTGCTCTGTCCCCGTGGATTTTTCCAGGCAAGAATACCGGAATGGATAGCCATTCCTTCTTCCAGGGGATCTTCCCAACCCAGGGAATGAACTCAGGTCTCCCGCATTGTAGGTAGATTCTTTACAGTTTGAGCCACCAGGGAAGCCGGGTCTTTGCTTAGAAAGGAAAAATCACTGCCCATACAGCTGGTCTGTGGCAACTGTCCCTAAGGAAGACAGTCTTCCCTTCTCACCTCACTCACCAGGCTGTCTTTAAAATTAACAATAAGTATGATTTCATTATGATCATAATTAGCATCTGAGCTTCTTTTAAACAAAAGAACATAATTTTAAAAAATGGTATTAGTCCTGCCCTGTGATTTTTTTTTTAGTGGGGTGAAGTAGAAATTTACATTGAAGGCTTAAAAATCTGATCAAATGACACTGAAGAATTTCCAGACTGAAATAAGAAAACATTAATCTTAAGAGGGAAATTTTTCTCAAGTCAATGTAATAGGCACATAAACCTAACACAAGCAAAACATGGTTTTAAAAAATAATTTCAGTGTAATTATTTGTATCTATATATTGTAAGATACTCACTGCTATGTGGCCTTCTGGGAGTTTTGCTGGCTGATCTTTATAAGGCATCTTCTTAACTTCAAAGGACACCAGGGATGCAAGAGAATAGGGATCATTTTTCCTCTGAAATTAAAAATATTTATTTAAAATATATTATGTGTAAAACTTTTAAGTTATATTGGCAGTTATCCAGTTTTTTTCAATGTTTTCCATTTCCAAAGAAAAATTCCCTCCTTCTTTCTTCCTTTTCTCTTTTACTTTTTTTGCTATCCATCTATCCTTTCATGACCCATTGACTTATTCATCCATCCATCCATCCATCTGTTCATCATTCATCCATCCATCCAGTTATCTACTATCTATCCATCCATCTATCCATCATTCGTTCATCCATCATCATCCATCTATCATTCCAGCATCCATTCATCCATCACCCATCCATCATCTGTCTAGACATCTATCCAACCATCCATCCAATCATTCATCTTCTTATTTCTAAAGATAATCTATCTTATTACTAAAAGATTTGGTACAATAAGGTTAAAATAAAAACAGAAAATCAGACATCCTTAAAGGAGTAAGCACAAGTGCTCTTACTGAAGAACATAGTGGGGAGACATCGTGAGTACAAATTGTTGCTGTTTGATAGAACGAAATATTTTAGGAGAGAGACTGCTGCTAAGTTACAAAGAAATTAATCATAATTCCTCTTATAGACAACAAAGGTCCATCTAATCAAAGCTATGGTTTTTCCAGTAGTCATGTATGAATGTGAGAGTTGGACTATAAAGAAATCTGAACACCGAAGAATTGATGCTTTTGAACTGTGGTGCTGAAGAAGACTCTCAAGAGTCCCCTGGACAGCAAGGAGATCCAACCAGTCCATCCTAGAGGAAATCAGTCCTGAATATTCATTGGAAGGACTGATGCCGAAACTCCAATACTTTGGCCACCTGATGTGAAGAACTGACTCACTGGAAAAGACCCTGATGCTGGGAAAGATTGAAGGCAGGAGGCAAAGGGGACAACAGAGGATGAGATAGTTGGACGGCACTACCAACTCAATGGACATGAATTTGAGCAAGCTCCAAGAGTTGGTGATGGACAGGGAGCCTGGCGTGCTGCAGTCCATGGGGTTGCAAAGAGTCAGACATGACTGAGCGACTGAACTGAACTTCCTCTTATACAGAAGACCAGAGCAGGAGCGCTCAGATACTCCTGGCACTGGGATGTGGGGTTGGTTAAGGAACTGTCCTGTGCATTGTAGGATGTTTAGCAGCATCCCTGGCATCTACCCACAGATGCCAGTAGCACCCCTCACCCAGATGTAACAAGCAACAATATCTCCAAGTAACTGCCAAGGTCTTCTGGGGAGCAAAATTCCCCCAGTTAAGCACCACTGGCCTAGAGCTGTACGGCGTTTTTGACAGAACATTTCAGCACATTCTTTTGTTTAATCGGTTCTCATGTAAACTGTTGATTAAGGTCAATGCTGAAGAATGCTCAAACTACCGCACAATTGCACTCATCTCACATGCTAGTAAAGTAATGCTCAAAATTCTCCAAGCCAGGCTTCAACAGTATGTGAACTGTGAACTTCCAGATGTTCAAGCTGGATTTAGAAAAGGCAGAGGAACCAGAGATCAAATTGCCAACATCCATTGGATCATTGAAAAAACAAGAGAGTTCCAGAAAAATATCTACTTCTGCTTTATTGAATACGCCAAAGCCTTTCACTGTGTGGATCACAACAAACTGTGGAAAATTCTGAAAGATATGGGAATACCAGACCACTGACCTGCCTCTTGAGAAATCTGTATGCAGGTCAAGCAGCAACAGTTAGAACCAGACATGGAACAACAGACTGGTTCCAAATCGGGAAAGGAGTATGCTAAGGGTATATATTGTCACCCAACTTATTTAACTTATATGCAGAGTACATCATGACAAATGCTGGACTGGATGAAGCACAGGATGGACTCAAGATGCTGGGAGAAATATCAATAACCTCAGATATGCAGATGACACCACCCTTATGGCAGAAAGTGATGAGGAACTAAAAAGCCTCTTGATGAAAGTGAAAGAGGAGAGTGAAAAAGTTGGCTTAAAACTCAACATTCAGGAAACTAAGATCATGGCATCTGGTCCCATCATTTCATGGCAAATAGATGGGGAAACAGTGAAAACAGTCACAGACTTTATTTTGGGGGGCTCCAAAATCACTGCAGATGGTGACTGCAGCCATGAAATAAAAAGACGCTTGCTCCTTGGAAAAAAAGCTATGATCAAATAGATAGCATATTAAAAAGCAGAGACATCACTTTGCCAACAGAGGTCTGTCTAGTCAAAGCTATGGTTTTTCCACTAGTCAGGTATGGATGTGAGAGTTGGACTATAAAGAAAGCTGAGCACTGAAGAATTGATGTTTTTGAACTGTGGTGTTGGAGAAGACTCTCGAGAGTCCCTTGGACTGCAAGGAGATCAAACTAGTTGATCCTAAAGGAAATCAGTACTGAATATTCATTGGAAGGACTGATGCTGAAGCTGAAACTCCAGTACTTTGGTCACCTGATGTGAAGAACTGACTCATTTGAAAAGACTCATTGGGAAAGATTGAAAACGGGAGGAGAAGGGGACAACAGAGATTGAGATGGTTGGATGGCATCACCGACTCAATAGACGTAAGTTTGAGTAAACTCTGGGAGTTGGTGATGGACAGGGAGGCCTGGCATGCTACAGAGATGCTCTGCATCTCTGGCCAACTCTGTACTCTGTGACATCATGTTGCAGCTTGAAGTTGACCATAATGGGGATAGTTACATCACAGGAATCAGTGGGGTCGCAAAGAGTCAGACATGACTGAGTGACTGAACTTAATTGAAGGTCAAAGGAGAGTATGTAAGAGTAAATCAAGGAAAACCACTCTGAGAACTTAAGCTTTTGTGATTTTCCTCCATTTAGCTTGAGACAGTGATGGGATCTAACCAGTGGTGGGATGTAGCTGGCTCACAGTGGCTCTTGTGAACACAACACTAAAATTTGAAGACCTTTGAGTATCCATTGTTAAACAGAGCCATTATTAAAACAAATTATATATACATGTAAACTTAAGTAAATTGTATTTCTAAAAAGATAATAAACACTCAAACCTCAGTACTGAGTAATAATTTTATTGCATTTTATGCTCTTGATGGTCTTCCCAGGTGGCACTAGTGCAGGAGACATAAGAGATGCAGGTTCAATCCCTGAGCCGGGAAGATCCCCTGGAAAAGGCCATGACAAGCCACTCCAACATTCTTGCCTGGAGAATTCCATGGACAGAGGAGCCTGGAGGACTACAGTCCATGGGGCCGCAAAGAGTTGTAACCTAACTGAAGCAACTTCACACACATGCACAGATATGCCCTTGGTATTATTTAGCTCTACTGTATCTGTAGGGAAAACACTATAGGATGATGTGCTGCTCTGCATCTCTGGCCAACTCCGTACTCTGTGACATCATGTTGCAGCTTGAAATTGACCATAATGGGGATAGTTACATCACAAGAATCAGCAAGTGCTACATATCAAAGTTATTTTCCTCCTAGAAAGTGGTTTATTAAACACTTACTAACATTTTCACCATCTAGAATCCAATGTTGGGTTTCTTGAGGCCAATTTGGCAGGTTGTATTATAATAACTTACATATTTTTACAAGGTATTTTTGTCCCTGTAGTTGAATTTTTCCTCCCTTCAATAAAACCCATTTCTTCTATGTGATGAGAACAAGTTAGAGTATGCAAAACTTTTATATATACTTAAAGTCACTACATCTTTGGCCTTTTTGTTTTCTTTTCCTATCCTGACATTCTAGGGTAAGGAACTTTGTTCATTTGGAAAAATTCTCTTTTGGTTGTTATTTTTTTCTATGTTCTCTTGTCTCCTGGGATTTCCATTTTAATTGAAAGCTGGAGTTTTGTTTGTGTGAGAAGTGTTTTTTTTTTAATTTAAAAATTCTTGCTCATAAAATCTTGTGTATACTTGGTGTTTTAAATCTACTTTTGTTACTGCCCTGGCTGGTAGACACAGAAGAGAAATGACAAACGCTAGTAATGAAATTCTGTGCATAAGAGTTATAATCACATACTCCAATGTGAATCCAGGCTCCCAAATCTTCAAAGAGTAAATTTTCTTTTGTCTCCACATTCAACATTAAAAAAAACACTGATAGAAAATAATCCCCTTGCTCTTGAAGTAATATCTTTGGGAAACAAATCATGGGAGAGCTTATCTTTGAATCAACTCTAGATGGAAAGTTTTTCTACAACTTGACTCTGCATTTATGAATATGGAAATTTCTTAATGAATAACAAATGTACTTATTAACAAAACAGAAATAGAGTCACACATGTAGAAAACAAACATAGTTGTCAGGAAGTAAAGGGGTATTGTTGCTGTTTAGTTGCTAAATTTTAACAACAAATGTAAAGGGGTGGGCAAGGGATAAACTGGAAGATTGGGGTTGACATACACACATTATCATATATAAAATAGATAACTAACAAGGACAAGGAACGCTACTCAATACTCTGTAATGATCGATATGGGAATATATGTATTTGTACAACTGATTCACTTTGCTATGCAGTAGAAACTAGCACATTACACATCAGCTGCCCTCCAATAGAAATTTAAAAAGAGAGGTGGGATTTGACGTCGAGAATGTGGGGAAATCTGTTTCTCTGTGGCTGTCTTCTCTCCTCTCTTTACCCTCTCTGCTCTTGGCCAACTTGACTCTTCCTCACATTTCCACTCGTCACCACCATTTCTGATGGCTCACAAGCCACTTTGCTTTGTGCTTTGCTGAACCTCAGAAACATCTGGGATCGGGCCTACAGATTGTGATTCAGTATGTCTGGAATGAGACGATAGATGCCCTAAATTGTTTGGAATTTCCACATTGTTGTTTAACTTTTTATCTTTCTTGATTACTTTCTCCCCACCATGATTATAGAAAACTAGAAGGCATAGAGCATGGAATATGAAGCTTATAACTGCCATAGCACCTAGAACAGCATACCCAGGAGGGTTTCATCAATCCTCCTGGACTGACAGTGTGAATGGATGGTGAACGAACACATCCAATAGTTGGGTTATTCAATGGTTATCCCATATCCACCCATTTGATTATTGTTGTTGCTGTTCAGTCATAAGTCACGTCTGACTCTTTGCGATCCATGGACTGCAGCATACCGGGCTTCCCTGTCCTTCACTATTTCTTGGAGTTTGCTCAAACTTATGTCCTTTGAGTTGACGATGTTATTGAACTCTCTCATCCTCTGTTGCCAGATTCTCCTCTTGCCTTCAATCTTTCCCAGCATCAGGGTCTTTTCCAATGAGTCAGCTCTTCACATCAGGTGGTTAAAGTATTGGAGCATCAGCATTGGTCCTTCCAATGAATATTCAAGGTTAATTTCCTTTAATATTGATTGGTTTGATCTCCTTGCTGTCCAAGGGACTCTTGAGAGTCTTCTCCAGCAATACAATTCGAAAGCATTAATTCTTTAGCACTCAGTCTTTTTTATGACCCAACTCTATATCCATACATGACTACTGGAAAAACCATAGCTTTGACTATAAGGACCTTTGTTGGCAAAGTGATATCTCTGCTTTTAATATGCTGTCCAGGCTTGTCATAACTTTTCTTTCAAGGAGCAAGCATCTTTTAATTTCCTGGCTGCAGTCACCATCCACGGTGATTCTGAACCCCAAGAAAATAAAATCTGTCACTCATTTGATAGCACCTTATAAAAAGTTTAATTCTTTCAATTACTGAATTGGACCTCTGCTCCTATCGATGAGATTAGGAAGTTCAGGAAGTTGTAAGAGAAGGCTGTAACATAAGATGAAGGCTGCTGTTCGTGACAAGGGGCTGTGGACATGCTTTCACCTCTGCTACCTAATTCATTGATGCAAAAGGGTACTGTGTGGGACCTGAACAGACCTAGTGCTAGGCAACAGCCTGTAAACAATGGAATTTATTGTTCTTTATTCATCTGTTCTTTATTTTAAATGATTCTCCAAAAGCAGCATTTCTTCCAGTTTCAGTAAAAAAATTTTTTTCTCATTTTTCCAAGATGCTCTGGAGCCCTTGGGAAATGGGAAACGTGAGTTATTATGCCGTGATTGGCAGGATTGGCACCAAAGGTACAGGAGTCCTCTGTCTGCAAGTCAAAAATCTGGCACAGGTTAAGTATTTAATTTATGAAAAATAATCATGAGCAGAGTCCTTTTATTGATTTCATGTTGAAAGTTGAATGTTTTCAGCCATGCTCTTTACATAACAATGATATTATTATTACGTTAAAAACTTGTCTCTTCTTTTTTGTGGCAATCTACTCCTGTAAGAGTCATCATTGCCTTATTGTAGTCAAGTCAGGATTGAAAAAGCAGCTGGAGTTAATATCCATTGATGATATGTTGAACTTTTAACCTGCCCCAGGTAGCTACCAAACCTTAGAGAATGCCCTATCCTTCTGTTATTGCCATGTCATTAATTTTTTATATTTATTTTTATCTATATATTTGTTTGGCTGCACTGGGTCTTAGTTGTGGCATGTGGGATCTTTTTTTTTTTTTTTTTGCTTAGGCATGAGAACTCTTAACTGCATCATCTGTGATCTAATTCCTCGACCAGGGATCGAATCCAGGTCTCCTGCATTAGGAGTGAGGAGTCTTAAGCTACTGGACCATCAGGGAATTCCCTGCCACATCACTTAAACTGTGATTTGCAGCCCACCAACTGCCTCAATTATGTACAAATGCACAATGATTGGCTTGTGGCCATGGTACTAGTAAAAAATACAGAGTTGGGCACCAAGAGAGTGGGGAGTGAGGCTTTTGAACTGAGTTGAATGGAGTGTGAGGGTGGCCGGGACCATCAAGAAATTTCCCCCACTCTCACCTTCCCTGCTGTTTAATTGCTTCTCAAGAATTATTTTTAACCACACATCCATTTTATAAAGCCTTTGTTTAAATACTCAACATCTCCCAGAAACAAAGCCATGTGGGACAACAAAACCTAAATAATTATTGGTCAAACTTTAAGCTCTTAAAGAGGTCGCTCTTTCAAGTAACCATCACAGCACAGGGCATCATTTAGAATTGAAGAAAATATTTTTCTGACCAGTATGCATGCTTATTCTTGGGCTTCCCTTGTGGCTCAGTCAGTAAAGAATCCATCTGTAGTGTGGGAGACCTGGGTTCAATCCCTGGGTTGGGAAGATCCCCTGAAGAAAGGAATGGCAACCCACTCCAGTATTTTTGCCTGAAGAATCCCCATGGACAGAGGAGCCTGGTGGTCTACAGTCCGTGGGAGAGTTGGACATGACTGAGTGACTAAGCACATGCATGTTTACCAGTGGGCAAAACCAAAAATAATGCAGCAAATCATATCAGCTGAGAATTGTCAACTTTCTCCCCTGGGTTAGGAGGGCAGAAAATGTTTGCCTCCTTCTGGGATGTGGGGTAAAACTGATGGACTTCCAGGATCTAGTATGTTCTTTGACCAGCAGTTGGGGGGCAGTTTGCAGTAATGCTCTCCTCTCTGGCCACCAGCCTCCGAGACTGGAATAAGCAGAAACTGTGGAAATACAGAAGTCTGGGCTCCAGCTGTGAGTAGACATGAAGTGACTTGTGTCAGGCTCTCCAGGATCTTTGGAACTGTTAACTTTGATCTGGCAAAACCTCAGAATGTCCCTGAAGGTTGTTCTGGTCTGACTCTACTTGTGCTAAATACTTATTGTTTAGAAAATCCCTCAGTTGCTATTGATTTCTTCCACATCCACTGGGTCTTCAACAGGTAGATAAAGATGCAATTTTCTTTTCTTTTTTAACTTCTATATATGGTGGAAGTATACAACTTTTTAAAAATTATTTTTGGCTGTGCTGGTTCCTCTTTGCTGTATGTGGGCTTTCTCCAGTTGTGGTGAGCAAGGGCTCCTCTTTACCTGCAGTATTAGGCATCTCGTTGCAGTGGCTTCCCTTGTTGTATAGCACAGACTCTAGGGCATTCGGGGTTCAGTAGTTGTGGTACATGGGCTTAGTGGCCCTACAGCATGTGCATCTTCCTGGACCAGGGATCAAACCCATGTCCACTGTATGGGCAGGTGGATTCATAACCACTGGATCATCAGGGAAGTCCTTAACATTTTTTCAAAGATTTATTTTATTGAAGTATAGTTGACTTACAATTTTGTGTAAATTTCTGCTATACAGCAAAGTGATTCAGTTATACATATATATATATATGTATTTCTTTTTTCATACTTTTTTTATTATGGTTTATCACAGGATATTGAATATAGCTCCCTGTGCTACACAGTAAGACCTTGTTGTTTATCCATCCTATATATACTAGTTTGCATCTGCTAACCCCAAACCTGCAGTCTACCCTTCCCCCACCTCCTACTCCCCACTGGCAACCACCAGGCTGTTCTCTATGTCTGTGAGTCTGTTTCTGTTTTGTAGATAAGTTCATTTGTGTCATATTTTAGATTCCACATGTAAGGGGCATATGGTATTTGTCTTCGTTAGAGAGGCAATTTTCACTCCAAAGTTCCTCTACTGGAATAGCATGTCATGCACAGAACTGATGGATGTCATTTAGGATAGTCATTCCCCCCTTCACCATAGGGTCATAATGATTTTAGTCCTGCTTTGTTAAAGAGTTATGCTTCTTCATTTCAGTAGGATGTGATGCCCAAAGTAATACTAAGGGTAGATGGTTATCATTCACATTGTGTGGGCTTGGGAATTCAGTAACACCCATGTTTCCCAACTCTTAGATAAAAAGTAACGGCCAAAAAAGCAGAACGGCAATGAGCAAATTGTTCACACCCAAGTGGTACCTGAAGCAGTGCTTGGCACATAGTTGGCAGCCGGCACTTCATAAATATTTGCTGAGTGAATAAATAAATAAATAATGGTTTAACAACAACAGCAGAAAGACACTGTGCACTGGTCTTTTCTTTAGGTCACTTGTTCAAAGCTGGAGATTTTGCCTCCGCATTTTTTGTTGTCACAACTGGGCTGAAGGTTTTTATTGGCATGTAGAGGGGAGGGGCCTGGGATGTGATAAACATCCTGCCATGCCCAGGACCACTCCTCAAAACAAAGAATTATATGAATCAGAATATTAATAGTGCTGAGTTTGAGTTTGAATGATCCTGCCTTAGGTTTTTTTTTTTAAAAAAAAGGTTTCATAAAAACATTTTTAGAAATACTTTTAATTTCCCTCCTGTTTATTATAGAAACAAAATTATATAAGATTTGTAAGACTACAGAAACATTCTGAATCATAGAAAACATAAGAATCTGGAGCTTAAAAATTCTGTATTTTTAACTAGATTCAAAAGGATTTACCACTGGATTTTTCTATGGCACAATGAGCCAAATGGATTTTTGAGTAGTTAAAATAGGGACAAGAATGCATAGATTTGGTAGGGTTTTAAATTTAGCTCCCCACCCCCAGATGCTCCCCAAACAACAAGGTCACAACACCATAGTACCGTTTAAATAAATAGCTCCTTCCACATGGAAAAAAATTAATCTGCTTAGTGTAAAAGAGATTTTAAACCTTTACAATGCACATAATCAATTAGTCATCTCCAGAAGTGTGGGATGCTATAGTCCAGACAAGTCAAAGCAGTGAGGAGTCTACAAATCAATGTACCGGACACTTTACTGAGAAGCTTGTCTAGTTGAAGCCTAGGATGTGGCATCACCAGACAAGAAAGACTTAGAACAGTATCTCTTTCTCCTTCTAAGTTGATTATATTTTAATTTTTCTGGGCATGTGGCTTGAATTATGTTCTTGTACTCACCTCATTTCACTAACTCTATCTACCAGGGAACTACTAGACAGTGGTGAGTTAAATAGATCTGTTTAAATCTAAGTCACTATCTGAAGGACTCAGGGACTCAGGATATTTAAACTATCTTCACCCAACATACCACACATGCACACACACACACACAATGGAGTATCGTTTAGTCATAAAAAAGAAAGAAATCTGCCTTTTGCAACACCAAGGATGTACCCTGAGAACATTATGCTAAGTGAGATTAAGTCAGACACAAAAAAAGTAGGGTATGATCCCACTTACATGTGAATCTAAAACAAAGCCAAACTTACAGAAATAGAGAACAATAGTTTTCAGGGTCTGTGGGTTGGGGAAATGGAGAGATGATGTTTAAGGTACAAACTTGCAGTTAGTACATTGATTAGTCCTGGAGATCTAATGCATAACATAGAAATTCTAGTCAACAACACTGTAGTATAGACCAAAGCTGTTAACAGATTAGGTCATAAAAGTTCTCAACATACACACAGGCAAGGTAATTATGTGAGGGGACAGAGGTATTAGCTAACCTTACTGTGATAAACATTTCACAATATATAGGAGCAAATCATCATGTTGTATACCTTAAGCTTACATAGTTTACATGTCAATAAGATCTCAGTAAATCTGGAAAAATATCAACTTCATGCAGTGGGAAAGATGACCAGCTGTCCTTGGCTCAATTCCGCCATAGAAATTTCTTTAAAATTTTTTAAACATTAAAGAAGTAAATTTTTAAAAAAATTTAAAAATTAATCTAAAAACTAAAAAATGTAATGGAAAAAATTGAAAATTAAAACATTTTAAAAGTTAAAACATTTAAAAATCCTTTTAAAAAACGCTTCCCTCTGAGCTTTTGAAAAGAGGTTTCCTGTGGGTGGCACATCAGTGCTTCAGGGTCTTCTTACCTGGAGAAATGTCTTGGCCCACAGTCGTGACCTGACTTTCAGGACAGCACTTTCTCCTCCTCCGAGTCGTCCCACTGCACAGGAGATTTGTAAGCACTCAATGTTTGTACAATTCTGCAAAAAACAACAGCAGCGGTGGTGAATCAGTGTCTTTAAATCTTAGTAGAGAATCAACACTAGACTCAGTTTCTCTACATTCTATTTCCTCAGAAGTTGTTGCTTAATCCATAAACTTTAAATAAAGAACAAATGTACTTAAATGATCAAGAAAAAACACGGTTTGGTAGGAAAGACGCATCCACACTGGTGGTGTAGAGCTAAAATGGATCATAAAATACAACGTGAAATTTAAGCTCTGTTCTAAGGACTTCAAAACAATCGTTCCACCACAGCGATTGAACTGCTTCATTTCATTTTCTCAGAACTCAGGAAGATATTACTTATAGACAGTCACAGCACCTGACCCTGAACTAAGCAAATCCTGAAACAGCTTCAGAGGAAGGTCCATGAGTCCATATTATCTCAGAGACCCAGTGATATTAACCCATTGAGAAGTCTTTGTTCCATAACATTCTTCTGGCTAAATTACTTTCTAGTTATAAAGCAGAATCTTCTGCAAGTTACAGCCGTTAAGCTGGTGGCATTAATTTTTAATACTTTTATTGGAGTATAGTTGACTTACAATGTTGTGTTACTTTCTGTTGTCCATTAAAGTGAATGAGGAATTGGTTCTTCTGTATAAGTTGCGTGCATGTTCAGAAGCGTGGAGAGAAGGGTGTTTGGGAGTTGAGTGGGCAGATGGAAAGGAGGTTAAGAATGGTGGTAAAGAATCGTCCTATTTGTGCTAAGAAGTTTCCCTTTGATTCAGAAGGTCCTGAGGAAGCCTGTGAAGCATTTTAAGCAAGGGGTCTGATCATGTATGTATTTCAGGAGAGAGGTGGTAGGTGAGGAAGAAGAGAAGGAGGAGGGTGGGATACAAGGAGGTTGATAAAGGCCAGGTAAGAGATGATGGGACCCTGATACAATGGGAATGGAGAGAAGAAGATGAATTTTAGAGAAGTTTAGGAAGCAGAATAGATCCATGGTAGCCCACTTAAGACTGGGACAAGGGAGAGAGAGAAATGGGAGAGCTCTTTTGGCTTGGTGATAGAGTGGATAGGTACTGGCTTTACTGAGATTGGGAATTCTAATGGTGTGGGGTGAGGGGGTTCATGGAGACAGAAAGGTGTGCACACATTGGGTCTGGTGTGTTGATCAGACATCCAGAAAGATGACACAGTTTAGGGCAGCAGTCCCCAACCTTTTTGGCACCTGGGACCAGTTTCATGGAAGACAACTTTTCCATGGATGAGGGGTGTATGTGTGTGTGTGTGTCTGGAGTGATGGTTTCTAGATGATTCAAGCACATTGCATTTATTGTGCACTTTATTTCTGTTATTATTACATCAGCTCCACTTAAGATCATCAGGCATTAGATCCTGGAGTTGGGGACCCCTGGTCTAGAGTATAAGCAGGCTGGGGGTTGAGATGGCAGGAGGCACTTAGGCATGACTGGAGTTAGGGTCAGGCAAGAATTTCTCTGAAAGAGCAGACTCAATGGGAGAGAAGAGGAAGGGCTGAGGACAGAATCCTGAGGTAAAGGAACATTTGGGGATGGAAAGAAAAGTCTGTGCAAAAGGCTAAGAAGGGGCAGTCCAAAAGGTAGGAAGAGATCCAGGAGAGAATGTTTTGGGGATGGCAAGGGATGTGATGATTTCAAGAAGTGATCAAGAGTATCACATGCCAAGGAGGGTTAGAAAGATAAGGTTTCTGTAAGCTGAGTAGCAAAAGGGAGAAGAGAGCTTCGGGAGAGGGGATGATAACTATTATACAAAACCAGCAGGGGCCAAGATGAGAAAGGCTAGGATGTTCTCAGGCGGAGAAGAAATTATAGCTTCGTGTTAACAGATACAAATTTTTTCCTATGCAAATTGGAAATTATGATCCCCATACAGGATGCTGGCATTCTGCACTTTCAAATTCCTAATCAGAAATGGGATTCAGTAAGTTGTTTTTAACTAAACAAAAACTGTAGGAGGTCTTATTTAGCTTTTGATTTTAGAATAAACTTTGCATAATCACTCCCTATCCAGAACTGCTTTGACTTGAGGACAAGGGGAGGTGGATGATTTGCAGTTGTTGAACCAATAAGAGAGAAAAGGAATAAAACATGAGTTTCAGATATGGAAATCAAAGATCACCTTGCTCTCATCTGTAAGTAATAAGTTTCTATGATGTTCAGAAGTTAAAAATTTGTCTTGAAATAAAAATCTTTAATGAGAAAAAATAGGAGGGAAAAATCTGACCCTACAACAGAAATGCATATAATTTTCAAATGAATTTTAGTTTTTGATCTTTATTGCCTTGGTATATTCGTGAGAAATATACTAAAGTGGAAAATGTACAATATATTCAAATCTCAATTTTTTTAATTGTTGATCCTCATAGTTTGGGACATTGGTTTGCCAGAGGGCTTTCTTATTGCTACTGAATATGAGAATTCTACTGCTGTCAATCCTTGTTTTCTTTCTTTAAAAATGAATTATTTATTAAATTTTAAATTGAGTTATAATTAAAATACATAATTGGGCTTCCTTGGTGGCTCAGAGGGTAAGGAATCTATCTGTAATGCAGGAGACCTGGGCTTGATCCTTGGATCAGGAAGATACCTTGGAGAAAGGAATAGCTACCCACTCCAGTACTCTTGCCTGGAGAACTCCATGACAGAGGAACCTGGTGGGCTACAGTCCATGGGGTCACAAAGAATGGGATGCAACTGAGCAACTAATATAATTGATATATACCATTATTACTTTCAGGTATACAATGTATTGATTTGATAGTTGTATGTATTGTGAAATGAGCACCATAGTCAGTCTAGTTAACATCCATCACCACGCATAGTTACAAATTTTTTTTTCCTTGTGATGAGAGCTTTTAAGATCTATACTCTTAGCAACTTTCAAATATGCAAGGTGGTATTGTTAATTGTAGTCACCAGGATGTATATTACACCCCTTTCAACTTAAATCACTGTTTTCTGTTCATTCATTCTTCCTGGAAGCTTTCTGAAAACAATCATGCTAATTCCATTATTTTATCCTAAACTGAATAGCACATAGATTCCCTACTCTTATAGTTTGAAAAACATTACAGTGCCATAAAAATTTACAGAAAGTTGAGTCTTATCTGACAACTGCTATAGCTTTTTGCTATGTAACTGCAGGTCCTTCTTTTATAATAAATGTTCCTCTCTTCATTTAACTGATTACATCAGACTCACTCCCTGCACTTTTGTGTCCATTTTTCATGTTTAAAACCGTCTATGTGGTCGGGATAAAATAGATGAATATCAGAGTATGTCCAAGACATACATTTTAACTAATTAAATGTTTACTGTCTTTTCAGTGGGGTCTGGGGGAGAAAAAATAGGCAAATACAAGTGTTCAGTCTGTTACCCTGACTTGAAAAATTCTGTTTTATACTGTTCTTTTGCTATACATTTGTTTACTTTTTCCCCTAACCATCCCTATGTGTCTCAACTTTTGAAGTGTTAGAGTATGTAGGTTTTATCATCATTTGTTGCAGTGATCAAAGATTCTTGGGGCAGCACCCTCATTATTTGTCAGACCCAGCATATATTTTTTAAAAACACATACATTTAGGTCCCTAGTGGTCCAGTGGTTAAGACTGTACTTCTACTGCAGGGGATGTGGGTTCAATCTCTCATTTGTAAACTAAGATCCCATATGTTGTATAGCATAGTCAAAAATTTTTTTAAAAATAAAAATTTTAAAACACAAATATTAAACAAAACAAAACAAAATTTTAACCCTTTTAAAGCATACAGTTGGGCTTCCCAGGTGGCACTGGTCTGCCAGTGCAGGAGACATAAGAAACACAAGGTCAGTCCCTGCGTCAGGAAGATCCCCTGGAGGAGGGCATGGCAACCCACTTCAGCATTCTTGCCTGGAGAATCCCACAGACAGAGCAGCTTAGCGGGCTACAGTCCATGGGGTCAAAAAGAGTTGGACACAACTGAAGATGCACACACGCAAGCATACAGCTAATGGCATTAATATTCACAGTGGAATGAGTGGGAAAACAGAATTGAAAATGCTGAGTCACAGAATTCCCTGGTACTACAGTGGATAAGAATCTGTCTGCCAGTTCCGGGGACACTGGTTTAATCCCTGGTCCAGGAAGATTCCGTATGCTGCAAAGCACCTAGGCCCATGTGCTGCAACAAGAGAAGTCACAGCTATGAGAAGCTCATGTACCACACCCATGAGTAGCCCCTGCTTGCCACAACTAGAGAAAGCCTGAGCAGAGATGAAGACTCAGTGCAGCCAAAAATAAAATTTATTTTTTTTTTAAAAGAAAGTGCTGTGTCACGCATGCCATCCACAGTTTTACAAAGGGCTAACTAAGCTCAGGCTAGATCCACCGCAGACCCCAATGCTTTGGGTCCAGAACATCTGCAAACACCATTCTTGACTCCTCCAGTGGAGCAGAGGATTGTGAGATCCAGGGATGGGGTAAGACACCTCAAGACCCACTGCACGGGCAGTGTTTCTCAAGGCTCACTCCAAACTCTCACCAGCTCAGTATCTGGGGACTGGCTGACAACTGAATCTCTGTCTTCTTAAAATGCACGATCAAGGTCACGTCTTATGTTTCCATCATTACTTTTCCCATATAGCCGCCAGGGCAGGTTCAGAGGAGTGAAAAGTTTATATTGCAAAAAAAAAAAAAAGTCCCTTTCGCGTCTGAAATATGTACTGCCAAAAAAATTGGTCATATCTGAGTTTGGTAGGTGACTGAAATATGGTACTTAAAGTTGAAAATTGAAAGCTCCTACCTTTGGGAATTCTGTCCGGTCCAACCTCCCCTCTCAGATCTCCATGCTCTGAGATGACTCACCAGGATCTTTGCGGGGCTCTGTCTGTGAGGCTCCAGTTGAGGCACGTCTCTCCTCCTGACCAGATGAGGGATGGTGGAGTTTTGCAAAAATGCACTCAGCTCAGGGGTGTCCTCCCAGGGGGCAGCCGGCTGCACAGAGAGCCAGAGACATTACATCAGGTACAAGAACACTTGTTAGCTTTTTCATTAACCTTGAACACCAGGTGATTTCTTTTATTGACTGTGATTCACCTAAGAATTCAGACACATTCTCATTAATCAGCAGCATCCCCATCAGCAAGATGAACTACACTGGGCTTCCCTGGCAGTCCAGGAAATGGCGACCCACTCCAGTACTCTTGCCTGGAAAATCCCATGGATGGAGGAGCCTGGCAGGCTACAGTCCATGGGGTTGCAAAGAGTCGGACATGACTGAGCGACTTCTCTTTCTTTCCCTGGCGGTCCTTTGGTTAAGACTCTGTGCTTCCGCTGTAGGGGGCGAAGTTTCGCTGCCTGGTCAGGGAACTAAGATCCTACATGTCACATGGCAGACAAAACAAAACAAAGAAAAGATGAGCTACACTGGTGAGAAACAAGCCTCAATATTGTCCAATAACAGGAATTCCTAAAGCCTGGGGAATGCACTGCTGGAACACTTATCTTGCAAGGATAAAATTTTAAGTGGGAGTTATTTCCCTGTAAGGACAGAGAGAATGCGGAAGTGACTTGCTAAGTGTGAGCCATCCGTTTCTCGTTACTTTCCTCTAGCTGTCTGGCAGGGAACTGAGGAGCATTCTGTACAGTGAGATGGATTCTGAGGCAGAAAAGAGAGGGGCTGATGGTGGGAAAACAGCCAGATGTGGTCAAGGACCAACCTGGGCATGTCTGAGCCCCACGTCCTGTAACTGTAAGAAGTGCTCCCTCAGGAGAGAACCATATTCTTTTCTTTTTTAATTAATTTTTCTTGGAGTATAGTTGCTTTACAATGTTGTGTTGGTTTCTACTGCACAGCAAAGTGAATCACCTATATGTATGTATGTGTGTATCTGTGTGTGTGTGTATATATATATACTCCCCTTTTAAAGATTTCTTTCCCATTTAGGTCACCACAGACATTTGAGTAGAGTTCCCTATGCTATACAGTAGCTTCTCATTAGTTATCTATTATATGTGTTAGTTGCTCAGTTGTGTCCAACTCTGTGCAACCCCATGGCTGAAGCCTGGCAGGCTCTTCTGTCCATGGGATTCTCCAGGCAAGAATGCTGGGACGGGCTCCCATTCCCTTCTCACAGAGTATAAATAGTGTATGGGCTTCCCAGGTGGCTCAGTGGTAAAGAAACCACCTACCAAGCAGGAGATGCAGCTTTGATCCCTGGGTTGGGAAGATCCCCTGGAGAAGGAAATGGAAAACCACTCCACTTTTCTTGCCTGGGAAATTCCATAGACAGAGGAGCCTGTCTGAGATGCAGTTCAATGGGTCACAAAGAGTTGGACCGAACTTCGCAACTGAGCGTGAGCATGATCAATAGTATCCATATGTCACTCCCAATCTCCCAGTTCTCCCCACCCTTCTTCCCCCTCTGATGAACCATATTCTAATGAAAATGACTCTTCCCTAGCACCCCATGTGTGCACTGTATTGTAATGGAGCTTGTTTTCAGCCCCGAGTTTGTTTGGCAAGTGTTCCAGAACTTACGATGTTATCTCAGGCTCCATGCTGGCCGTATCTGGTCACCAAATAAACATTTTGAGAATCCCAATAAATGACAACACTATCCCATTAAAATATTTTATTTTAGACTGACTAAGTATAAAGCCTGAATTTCTGGCTTCCTGCTACCCCTCCCTACCAGCACATCTTTTTCTACCTGGTCTCTTTTTGTAGTCACAGAAGCAATCCTAGTATGCTCATCTCTGTGGGATGAAAACAAGATATTCCTACACAATAAACAATAGTGCTCAGTACATCCTAAGAACCTAGAAAAATCCCCTGGATAAACAGAAGGATAAAGTCCAGGCCTCTCAGTAAGGCTGCTCAGCCATATGTGTGCTGGCCTCCACCTGTGCTCCAGTATCCTTTTTCACCAAGAGCCCGGAGCATCCTGCTCCCCAGCAGACAGAACCACGTCCCACTCCTGCCCTGCAGCAGGCTGATTCCCTGAGGCTGTCTGATGTTCCAGGTGATGGCTCTGTTCTCCACCAGCACCTGTCAAGCTGTACAGTCATTGCCTGCCAACTGGTCTGAGTTGCCCCATGAGGAAAATGTCAAATGAAAAGCATAGAATAATATTTCTCAGCAAACATAAAAAAGAAACCAAAACTCCAAACCAACCAATCAACCAACCAACCACAAAAAGCCAGAGAGGAAGGAGACTGGCAGGGAAAAGTCAGAGGCGGGGATATCAGACATAGGAGACCACCTGGGAGAGGCAAACCTAAGTAAAAGAAAGTTGCAAAAATAAGTGACAATTCCTTCTTTGCTATTTCTCCCAAGGAGAGGTGGACTCTAATCACCCCACTTATTTAATCCTCGGTTGGTCTCAGGGACTTGCTTGATCGTAAGAGTGTAGCAGAAAAGAAAAGTAAATAAAAAATATGTGACTAAGAATGTAAATCCTGCTGAAGAATAAAGAAAGGTTAGGACTAAAAGGATTCATTGAATCTGTCACCTAAGAAATTATGGAATATGATCCAGCAACTCCACTTCTGGATAATTACCCGAAGAAAACAAAAATGCTAACCAGAAAAGTTATCTGCATTCACGTCGACTGCAGCATTATATCCAATAGCCAATCCTGGAAGTAACCTCTGTGTCCACAGATGAATGGACAAAAAGAGTGTGATATACATATACAATGATATACAATGCAGTATTATTCAGCCAGAAAAAAGGAGGAAACTCTGCCATTTGTGACAAAACAGATGGACCTTGGGGGCATCATGCTAACTGAAATAAATCAGACAGAGAAAGACCTTATGATCTTACATACATGTGAAATCTTAAACTAACAAACCCCTCCCCCCAAAAATCTATGAAACAAACATATCTATACAGAGAATTGGAGGAGGAAATGGCAACCCACTCTGGTATTCTTGCCTGGAGAATCCCAGGGCCGGAGGAGTCTGTGGGTTGCCGTCTGTGGGGTCGCACAGTCGGACACGACTCAAGTGACTCAGCAGCAGCAACGGCATACAGCGAATAGACTGGGGCTGCAAACAGCTGGGTACAAATTTCAGTTATAAAATAAGTAAGTTCTGGGGAGGTAATGTATAGATGGTGACTATAGGTAATGATACTGTATTGTATATTTGAAACTTGCTAAGAGAGTGGATCTAAAAGTTCTCATTCCAAGGAAAAAGAAATTTGTAACAATGTAAAGTGACGGATGTTAATTAGACATTGTGATCATTTTGCAATATATATAAATATTGAATACATTGTACATCTGAATCCAATAAAACGTTGCATGTCAATTAAGTCTCAACTAAAGAACAATAATAACAACAACAAGAAGTTATGGAGGCCCTCTCCTGTGCAGAAGATTGGGAGAGATGGAAACTGAACCACAAAAGGAAAGAATGAATGGATTTAGAGAAGTGGATAATTATTTCCAGAAGTATGAAATTAAATCTCAGTCTTCTTCTCATATGAACTAATGCCTAATGGTGAAGAGATGAGATACAGCTTCATCCCCCAAATATGTAAGCAACAAAACAAAATAAAACATAAATATTCTTAGTAGCTGCTTGTAAGGAGACAAAAGATAGTAACAGAACTTTAAGGGCATATAGAGGATACTGGTGAAAAAACTTATGACCATTATAGAAAAGATTATTGACAGCTTTTTAAAATGAGGGAGAGCTACACAGTAATTTAGAAAGATACACAATCTTAGAGGAAAAGGCAGATTACAAAGTCGCATATAAGATTTTTTAAAATGAATGTTTACTTACACTGTGTATCAAAAATAGGACCATTTAGAATAGCCATCTAATTGTTACCACCAGTGGTGGAGTTTTAATGATATTAAAGAAGTTTTGCTAATTACTTTTTAGGTATGACAATGGTGTTATGGATTTCTAAAGAGTGTCCTTAATTATTGGCAATATACAGCAAAATGTTTATGGGTGAAACAAAAACATAAACTAATAGATAAATAGAAAATAGAATAGTAAATGGGAAATGCCATTACTAGAAATCAAATATTTTCTTCTTTATGTTTTTGCATCTTGCCTGATACACTCCTTTGATGGACATTTAGTATCTCTCAATATGAAAACCAAGAAGATTATAATAAGAGTAAAAGAGAAATAAGGAAGTAGGGATAGCAATACAGATTGGCTAACAAATGGAGGGAAAAACAATCCATTTTTGAAAGAGGATACAGAGGCAAGTTATTTGCTTCTAGTTTGTTTTGAAGACAGAGGAAATTTAAGTAACTTTAATTTGCTCTGAGGAAGGAACGAGTAGAGAGGAACAGGTTGCAGATACTGGAAACAGGGGGAATACTTGAGACAGCAGAGTTAAACTCGGAATTGGGAGAAGGACTCTCCTCTGGAAGTGCTGGAGAGGAGCTAAGGATGAGGGAGAGATGATCAGAAATTGGCAGGGATGGGAAATGGGTCATTTGAAGACTGTCTTGCTTTAAGGTCACTGGCTAATGGTAGTGATGTTTGAGAGATAAGATAGGAGGTATACAGGGAATGTCGTAAAGGTCTGGAGAAGCGATGAGGAGAATGAGAGGGAGTGGCCATCAGCCGGCTGAGGAGACTGCAGATGCCGCTGCCCAGTGAGCACCAGGCACCATCCACCTGTAACATGCCCACAGGCCACGTGGTCGAGTGGTCACAGGTCACAGGTCAAGTCACAGGTCACAGGTCAAGTGGTCTGGGATCCAGCAGGAGGGAGATGGTCGGGCCAGGGACTCGGACAGCACAGAGGACAAGGGAGGTGACATAAGAGAGCGCGTAAAAGGATGTTATAACCAACTCATCATAGATTCCAGGCTTGGCAGGAAAGAAAGTATAGCCAAAGGCAGTCTTGAGAGTGGGGTGAGTTAACTGACTCAGAGAAAGTTTTTGTATCAAGGAAGAAAAGGGCTAGTGGAGGAAGGAACTGAGAAAAATAGAAAAATAGGAGAGTGATTTATTAGAGTCTTGGATGCTGAACTGACTATTTCAGAGGTAAGGACTTGGAGGGGATGTTCAAAGCACTGGGATAATTGGATGCATGGGAGTGAGCGCAAGGGTCAGCCATATGGACTTTGCAATATTTCAGGACAATGGCAGGTGGGCGATGCATTAGCTCAGGGAGACTCAGTGATGGAGAATCTGGTAGAGAAGTCTTTGCGGGGGTCTCCAACTTCCAGGATTTAATGCCTGATGATCTGAGGTGGAACTGATGTAATAATAATAGAAATAAAGTCCATAATAAATGTAATGTGCTTGAATCATCCCCAAATCATCAGTCCATATCCTAGTCTGTGGAAAAATTCTCTTCCACTAAACCAGTCCCTGTTGCCAAAAAGGTTGGGGACCGCTGCCTTATAGTGTAAGATTAAAACTTGAGCTTAGACAGAAAATTCAGAATTGTGGAAATCTTTAAGATTCCCTTATATGTTTTCCATCATATGCTCAGGTGTTTGTGTGTGTATGTGTGGTGTGTGCTATGTGTGTAGTTTTTGAGATTTAGCATGTGCAATTTCTTCTTTTTATAGGTCACTGGAAGGTAATGTTAGCCCTGTAGGTAACCAAACTATAGAGCAGAGATGCTGCAAAGAACTAGTCAATATATATATTTTTTAATTCTCAAGGTATAGCCTACTATTGAGCTTCCATGGTGGCTCAGACAGTAAAGAATCTGCAATGCAGAAGACCTGGGTTTGATCTCTGGGTCGGGAAAGATACCCTAGAGAAGGGAATGGCAACCCACTCTAGTATCCTTGCCTGGAGAATTCCATGGACTAGAGGAGCCTGGAGGGCTACAGTCCATGGGGTCGCAGAGTTGGACACACCTGAGCAACTGGCACTTTCAGTCTACTATTACTGTTAGTGAAAGCAGCAGCAGCAGTAGTTGTAGTATAACAGTTGTGGTAAAACAACAGCCCAAAGAGAAGAAACCCCTTCACCTTCCTATGTGTTTATATTGGATGCTGCTTGTGTAGCGGAAAAGTTAGGATACATCCTATTGTGGTGTGCCCTGGTGTACCATTACTCACAAATGCTTCTAAGGGGTTTCTCCATAAAACCCAGGACTTGCTCTGAGATACAGAATCAATGTATCACACAGCAGGGGTTGATAAAATGTATTTCCTCCTTTTAGTGACAGTGTTTTACAAATAGAGGAACACTGCTCTCAAGTACCATCATCAAAGTCCAGTGGCTCACAACCCAGTTTTCTCAAATGGCATTCCAGAAATTATTTCAAAAAACAAAGCAAAACAAACATACAACCCCCCAAACAAGGTAGAAGTTATCCAAGAAATGTAAACAACAGTTAAAGGCTATTTTCCAGATGAACTTTGTTAGCCTGTTTCACCATGGATCACAAACCCACAGGTCAAGTTTTTCTCAAGCTGAAATCCTTTGGGCTGAGGGAGGCTGGCCTCTTAGCGCCCAGGTTAGGCAGACTTTCAGGTTCAGGGTAATGTTTGCTATGTGCTATGGGAAGCTAGTGGTAAACACTAATGTATTTCTTCAGAACATCATGAAAATTGCTTCTTTCTGCAATGAGGAAACAATTGTTAGTAAATAGGGTTCTCTCCCCAGCTGTTAGTCAGATTCTGACCCCAACAGGAGTTTTCTATTTTCATAAATCTTCACAAACTCTTCGCTCTGTTATAGGTTTAAATTTATGGATTAAAGGGATAGTGTGTGGCTGGAACGTGCAATATAGTTGGAAATGCAGCTCTGGAAGAAAAGAGTTGGGTGACATTAGATAAAAGTTCCGTGAGTCCAAATAAACTCAGCCCATAGTATTTTTTCAGCCTATTTGTCACTTGTCTTTGGATTTCAGGTATTTCTCATCCATAAAAGGCAGTTGCCTTTTTCTCATGTGACTCTGTGTCTGTAATTAAATTGAAACAGAGATGAGTCCAGGGGGTCGGTCCACCATGTCATTTTCTTTAAGATGTAAATGTTCAGGATTTGCTGGGAGAGAATAAAAGCCACAATTGTCCTTTAAACTCCTGAACAGTACAGCAAAGCAGAACTGAAAGAAGCAATTCACTCTTCTGGTGATTTTGCAGCTTAGCTGCTGGACATGTATTTAAAAAATTTTGAAGTATAGATGAGAATTTGGAAACCATCTTAAAGAGAAAATAAGGCAAAGAGAAACAGACGCCGGCAAGTATATTGTCTTTGGTGGCTGAAAAATGGTAATGTTGTAAGTAAGACTACTGACAGCTAGTGTTTGAGGTAAGAGGTGGATGAAATTCCTGTATCAGAGGGAACAGGAGAGTGGGAGAAAGAGAGAGGAAAAAAGAAAGGAGGCAAGGAGGAGGAAAGAAAGAAAAAAAGAAGGAGGGAGGAGAAAGGGAGAGAGTTTGGTCTGAGAGAGCTGCTGACCTAGGAAGCAACAAGTATCCTGCATTCTGAAGCAACAAGCAGCAGTAAGTACTATAAATGGAGGCAATGATGAAGGAAGAAAATTCTCTTAAGGATAAAACAAAACTATTCAAGTTTGCCAAGCCACTGTCTGCGGCCCGCTGATTTAAAAAAACAATTTGCCGGGCTATAATCCCTGATGAACAGTTTCTGGGTTTCTGCTTTCCATGTCTGTGCTATCTGGTTGTAATTTGGACTTCCTGTGGGAACAGTCTTATTCAAGAGATCAGTTCTCAGTTGTAACTTTCTGCTTTCCACGGCTCCGAGGACAGTTCTTTGCACCTTGGCTTTTTCTCTTGCTATCGGTCATTCTAGTCTAGTCCCTGTCAGATTATTTTTACCTCAGGATTTCCCTCTCCTGAATTTAGCCCCAGAAGATTCAATCATGATCTTAACACAGGTTGGATCTGACCACCTTGTCTGTCACCCACCTCGGGCTACACTCTTACAATCTGTAGCCCTGTCTCCCAGCATCTCATACTTGGCTGTTACTGATGAAATCTTGCCAATTAAAAAAAAAAAAAGGCCTTGTCTCTTTGTGCAACTTTGGTTCCTTAATCATGTTTGCTTACTTAGCTTTATCGTATCGAGAGATCATAGCCTATCTGAAGGACCTTACTGACCCCAGGAGAGAGTCCACCAAAATAAGAAATTTGGTAGTTTGAAATCATTATTTTACTGCCTTTAGAATATTTTAAAAATACTTTATCCAACTCCAAAATTCTATTCCAAGAAGGATCTGGAACAAATTAGATTTAATGGATTGGTCTGAGTGTTGCAGACAGTTTGTTTCAAAATGCTTTAAATGGTAGAATATGGGGAAATCACCACATTCAAATCCCGTGTCCCTGCCCTGGACTGTGAAGTCTGGAGGCAGAACCTTTACGGTTGCTTCTGCCCGAAGCAGGCAGAACCTGCTTCTGCCCCTGGGATTATAGAAGACTGATAAAGTGGAGCCATCATGGGAGGAACAGAAAACCAAAGACTGCAATCTTTTCACTTGGAGGCAGGGGTAAAAGCAGGGGTGACAGTGACACCCCCAGCTGCCACACCTCACGCTTGCTTGAGCTGTGCACACGAGGGGTTGTGCACCACACTCAAGCTTTTCCTGAAAGCCATCATCTCCCCAGGGCATCCATCCACCCCTGTACTCAGATGTTTGAACAGGGTCACAGAGAAGACTGAGTGAATCCCCACGAAGCCGAATATAAAGCAAGTACTGATACTTAAAAACCTCACTGACTTCTGCTTGCATCCTCCATCTCCCCCAACCCTTAGTTGTTGATGGTCTGTATTTGGGCAACAAATGAGGTGCATGTGGGTGAGGTCTTGTGCCCAGTGTCTCCTGAGACAGTCACAGGTCTTAGGAGAACGTGAATAGGATGGTGGCTTTCCAACATGGTCAGTGTCTGTTTATCCAACCTTGTGGACATTCAGGTAACTGATGGGATAACCAGACAGTAATACCTCCTGTTACAATTGAGTCCCGTCAGGCCTATTTGGACTTTGAGGCTTATGTGAGCACAGTGGCATTTGGAATGCATATTCAATTTATAGGCAGGTTGTATTTCAGAAGATTTTCAACTAGAAGTTTGGCACTCCAAATACCTTTCTCTTTGGAAATCGGGCCAACCCACAGGAAAACCTACTTCATCCACAATATGGCTTTGATGCATACAACTAAGTATTTGCAATAAAAAATAAAGTTAGGGAGGTTACTCCAGAAGTAATTTTTTAAAACAGAAAAAAAATGATTGTGTTAAGTACATTATATTAAATACTGATAGATTTAAATAGAGTAAGCCTTATGAGATTCTGCAGAGGACATCTGGGGAATTTTAAGTTTCAGGGTTGGTGGCACTGATTCCTTAAAGTGAGTGGCCTAGAAAATGTTTCAAAGGAAATCTGATGGTTTCTAATTCATAAGCTAATTTCTTTAGAACATGTGAGAGTTGGAGTCAGTGAAGGAGGGAAATGAATAAAAATGAGATATTTATCTATTATACACGAGGAGAAGCTGACTAAAAAATTGTATGTGAACACAAGAGAAAGAGATTTTTCAGAAGGGAAATCAACAGACTGTCTGGAGAGGAAAATATGATGGGGAGCTTTGGAAATCCTCTGGAGGAAACTTCAAAAAGTAGACAGTTCCTCCTCTGACAGGTCCATGGTTGGGACATTTTGGTAGCTCATCCAGTGGAGACTGGAGCATTCTCAGGAAAGACTTGCAGATGCAGCGGTTTCAAGAGGCACTCACTTCCTCTGGCTCTACTTATAAAGGAATCATAGAACCACACAGTAAGGAAATTTACCTTAGTCCAGCCAGTAGGTAAGATTTAACGTGCATGTGCGTGCTCAGTTGCTCAGTGATAGCCTACTCTTTTCAACACTATGGACTATAGCCCATCCGACTCCTCTGTCCATGGGATTTCCCAGGCAAGAATACTGGAGTGCATTGCCATTTCCTCCTCCAGAGGATATTCCAGACCCAGGGATCGAACCTGCGTCTCCTGCATTGCAGGCAGATGTTTTACCACTGAGCCACCTGGGAAGCCACAAGATGTAATGCTGTGATTTAATTTTACCTATACAAATATATTTCTGCCTCCCTTTTCATTATTACAGATCTACCATCTCTCTGCTTCTCAGTTAAAGAGCTAAGTTAAAAAAATTTGCTAGTTTAAGATAAAACTATCAGTACTCCAATTAAAAATATCCTTGCAATTAGCTGTGTTGCAAGAATCTGAAATTGATATTAGACTTAAAAATTTACCCAGCCTATTCTTTTGATGGTAATAAGATATAATAAATAATTTGTTAATTTCCAATTTATATTTAAGTGAGTGAGTAGACTGTTTAGCTTTGCATTACCCAGAAATAAATTGCCAAGTAAATTAATAGTGACTTCAACAAGAAATTATTTACTATCTTAAAAGGAAAGTAATTTTCAAATATTCTCAATTGTTTATAGCTATTCATGTAAAAAATATGCTGATTATCAAATTTTAAAATCTATTTATTGATAAAAGGTCATTTAGACTCTTTGGGGTCATACTTGTTAAATATAGGTAAAAGTACTTTGAGAACCTGAAAGTAATAATATTTCAAGTTTTTCATGAATTCAGAATTTCAAGAACTCATGACTTGTTATAATTAGTTATTTTATTGTGGTCTTACTTCCTATTGTAATCAAATCTTATTTTTTAATGATATGGTTTTTTAAATATATATATATATTTATTTATTTGGCTGAGCTGGATCTTAGTTACTGCACATGGGATCTTTAATTGTGGCATTAGAATTTTTAGTTGCACATGCAGGATCTAGTTCCTTAGTTAGGGATCGAACCTGAGACCCCTGCATTGGGAGGACAGAGTCTTAGCCACTGGATCACCAGAGAAGTATCTGTAAACAAATCTTGTATTATGTTTCTATAGAAAAGTTTTTATAAAATGAGCATAACTAAGTTGCATTTTGCACTAGCCTTGGAAAGATTTTTGATCAAAATTTACACTTTAAGGAATAACTTGGTAGCAGGGAATGTAGGTAATGGGGATATACTCCCACCCAGCATGTACCAACCTGTCAAGGTTTAAGGCTAGTTATCTATTGGTACAGTTCCAGCCAGTGTAAATGATCACTAAATTGCAACAAAGAAAAAATAACTCACAACCAACACAATTCAATTCAGTTCAGTTGCTCAGTCGTGTCCGACTCTTTGTGACCCCATGGACTGCAGCATGCCAGGCTTCCCTGTCTATCACCAACTCCCAGAGCCTGCTAAAACTCATATCCATCGTGTCAGTGATGCCATACAACCATCTCATCCTCTGTCATCCTCTTTTCCTGCCTTCAATCTTTCCCAGCATAAGGGTCTTCTCCAATGAGTCAGTTCTTCAAATCAGGTGGCCAAAGTATTGGAGTTTCAGCTTCAGCATCAGTCTTTCCAATGAATATTCAGGACTGATTTCCTTTAGGATGGACTGGTTTGATCTCCTTGCAGTCCCAGGGACTCTCAAGAGTCTTCTCCAGCACCACAGTTCAAAAGCATCAATTCTTCAGCACTCAGCTTCCTCTATAGTCCAACATTCACATCCATACATGACCACTGGAAAAAACATAGCCTTGACTAGATGGGCCTTTGTTGGTAAAGCAATGTCTCTGCTTTTTAATATGCTGTCTAGGTTGGTCATAGCTTTTCTTCCAAGGAGCAAGCGTCTTTTTATTTCATGACTGCAATCACCATCTGCACTGATTTTGGAGCCCCCAAAATAAAATCTCTCACTGTTTTTATTGTTTCCCCACCTATTTGCAATGAAGTGATGGAACCAGATGCCATGATGTTAGTTTTCTGAATGTTGAATTTTAAGCCAACTTTTTCACTCTCCCTTTTGACATTCATCAAGAGGCTTTTTAGTTCTTCTTTGCTTTCTGCCAAAAGGGTGGTGTCATCTGCATATCTGAGGTTATTGATATTTCTCCTAGCAATCTTGATTCCAGCTTGTGCTTCATCCAGCCTGGCATGTCTCATGATATACTCTGCATAGAAGTTAAATAAGCAGGGTGACAATATACAGCCTTGACATAGTCCTTTCCCGATTTGGAACGAGTCTGTTGTTCCATGTCCAGTTCTAACTGTTGCTTTTTGACCTGCATACAGATTTCTCAGGAGGCAGGTCAGGTAGTCTGGTATTCTCATCTCTAAGAATTTTCCACAGTTGTGATACACAGAGTCAAAGGCTTTGGCATAGTCAATAAAGCAGAAGTAGATGTTTTTCTGTAACTCTCTTGTTTTTTAGATGATCAGGTGGATGTTGGTAATTTGATCTCTGGTTCCTCTGCCTTTTCTAAATCCAGCTTGAACATCTGGAAGTTCACAGTTCACGTACTGTTGAAGCCTGGCTTAGAGAATTTGGAGCATTACTTTGCTAGCGTATAAGATGAGTGTAATTGTGTGATAGTTTGAACATTCTTTGACATTGCTTTCTTTGGAATTGGATTGAAAACTGACCTTTTACAGTCCTGTGGCCACTGCTGAGTCTTCAGATTTGCTGGTATATTGAATGCAGCACTTTCACAGCATCATCTTTTAGGATTTGAAATAGCTCAACTGGAATTCCATCACCTCCACTAACTTTGTTCATAGTCATGCTTCCTAAGGCCCACTTGACTTTGCATTCCGGGATGTCTGGCTCTAGGTGAGTGACCACACCATCGTGGTTATCTGGGTCATGAAGATCTTTTTTGTATAGTTCTTCTGTATATTCTTGCCACCTCTTCTTAATATCTTCTGCTTCTATTAGTTCCATACCATTTCTGTCCTTTATTGTGCTCATCTTTGCATTAAATGTTCCCTATGTATCTCTAATTTTCTTGAAGAGATCTCTAGTCCTCCCCATTCTATTGTTTTCCTTTATTTCTTTGCATTATCACTGAGGAAGGCTTTCTTATCTCTCCTTGTTATTCTTTGGAACTCTGCATTCAAATGAGTATATCTTTCCTTTTATCCTTGCCTTTAGCTTCTCTTTTCTCAGCTATTTGTAAGGCCTCCTCAGACAGCCATTTTGCCTTTTTGCATTTCTTCTCCTTGGGGATGGTCTTGATCATTGCCTCCTATAGTGTCACAAACCTCTGTCCATAGTTCTTCAGGCACTCTGTCTATCAGATCTAATCCCTTGAATCTATTTGTCACTTCCACTGTATAATTGTAAGGGATTTGATTTAGGTCATACCTGAATGGTCTAGTGGTCTACTTTCTTCAATTTAAGTCTGAATTTGGCAATAAGGAGTTCATGATCTGAGCCACAGTCAGCTCCTGGTCTTATTTTTGCTGACTGTATAGAGCTTCTCCATCTTTGGCTGCAAAGAATATAATCAATCTGATTTCAGTATTGACCATTTGGTGATGTCCATGTGTAGAGTCTTCTCTTGTGTTGTTGGAAGGGGGTGTTTGCTGTGACCAGTGCGTTCTCTTGACAAAACTGTTAGCCTTTGACCTGCTTTGTTTTGTACTCCAAGGTCAAATTTGCCTGTTATTCCAGGTATCTCTTGACTTCCTACTTTTGTATTCCAGTCCCTTATAATGAAGAGGACATCTTTTTAGATGTTAGTTCTAGAAGGTCTTGTAGGTCTTCACAGAACCATTCAACTTCAACTTCTTCAGCATCACTGGTCGGGGCATAGACTTGGATTACTGTGAATTTGAATAGTTTTTCTTGGAAACGAACTGAGATTATTCTGTCCTTTTTGAGACTGCATCCAAGTACTGCATTTTGGACTCTTGTTGACTATGATGGCTACTCCATTTCTTCTAAGGGATTCTTGTCCACAGTAGTAGATATAATGGTCATCTGAGTTAAATTCACCCATTCCAGTCCATTTTAGATCACTGATTCCTAAAATGTTCACTCTTGCCATCTCCTGTTTGACCACTTCCAATTTGCCTGGATTCATGGACCCAACATTCCAGGTTCCTATGCAATATTGCTCTTTACAGCATCAGATTTTACTTCCATCACCCGTCACATCCACAACTGGATGTTCTTTTTGCTTTGGCTCCATCTCTTCATTCTTTCTGGAGTTATTCCTCCACTCTTCTTCAGTAGCATATTGGGCACCTACCGATCTGGGGAGTTCATCTTTCAGTGTCATACCTTTTTGCCTTTTCATACGGTTCATGGTGTTCTCAAGGCAAGAATACTGAAGTGGTTTGCCATTCCCTTCTCCAGTGGACCACATTTTGTCAGAACTCTCCATCATGACCCATCCATCTTTGGTGGTCCTACATGGCATGGCTCATAGTTTCACTGAGCTAGATAATGCTGTGGTCCATGTGACCAGTTTGGTAAGTTTTCTGTGACTGTGGTTTTCATTCTGTCTGCCCTCTGATGGAGAGGGATAAGAGGCTTTTGGAAGCTTCCTGATGGGAGAGCCTAACTGAGGGGGAAACTGGGTCTTGTTCTGATGGGCGGGGCCATGCACAGTAAATCTTGAATCCAATTTTCTGATGATGAGTGGGGCTGTGTTTCTTTCCTGTTGCTTGACCTGAGGCCAAACCATGGTGGAGGTAAGGAAGATAATGGCGACCTCCTTCAAAAGGTCCCTTGTAGGCACTGCTGCAGTCTGCCAGAGACTCCTGGACACTCATGGGCATGTCTGGGTCAGTTTCTTGTGGGGTATTAAACAAGTTACATCATATATACAAACATATATAAATAATGTCAGACATAAACAAAGCAGGACACTCAAAGAGGTTTAGAAACCATCTGCATAACCACTTGCTCCAAGAAGCTAAGGACTGAAACAGGGTCTAAGGTAACTGAGAACAGGACATGTGAACGTCTTAATTACTTAGATGTTATCCATTAACATTTGAAGATACTATTTTATAATAAGCTACTGTCCTTGAAGATGTTAAAATCATCTCAGTGAAGAGTGAAGAGAGAGGAAGTGGGGCAGGGGTGAAGGATGCCAATGAGGGTGTATTTTAAATCATTTTGTGGAAGACAAGTGGCCTTATTATTTCCCCCAAAAGAAGGAAAAAGTCTTGATGCCCCATAAATCCATGAATACTGGACCTCCTTTTAGCCTTCCTCTCTCTGAACAGAAGGCATGTTGGGTTGAAGAGAAAATCCTTTCATCAAGTCAGTGCCCCGGTGCCCCTGGTTGACAGTAGAGGCGGACCTGCACCCGGGATGGCTGAATTAGCATTTCCTGAAGTCTGCCTCTGCCTGGTTGATTATGGAGATACTCTGTCCCTGCCAGAACTGGAGAGTGTTCACTCTTCAATGAAGTCTTCTTTTGAGGACAACATCCATTAACAAGAATTTTTTTTTTTTTCATTCAAATGTGACATTTTCAAGGACTTACACTCGTTAATTTCTTTCCTTTCCAGAAGGACCCCAAAGCCAAATTTGGGTCTTAATCTGGACAGAATCAGCTCTGTGGAAGCTTGAGCTTCTGATTAAAGAGTGACTCACATGGTGACTGAGTCGGGGTCTGCAGGGAGGCAGAATCTCAGACCCCACCCCAGACAGACCCCGTGTTTTATAGAGACCTCCAGGTGATTCCAATATGCTCAGAGTTTGAGAAGCCCTGCCCTAGGCACCTCTGAAAACCGGGGTCCTGAAAACTCCAGGCTGGGGGTTCTCAAGGGCACTGAGATGGCCTTTGGCAAGTAATCGCATTTTACCACTTGTTATTGGCAACATCTGGAAAACCCCATTTTGGCAAAGATCCTTATGCCTTTTGGCAATATACCAAAAAAAAAAAAAAAAAAAAAAGACTTTAAAACAGCATTTTAGACACATTCTCCAAAACATGACAAGGAGTCGATTTCTGATTTGGGTTGGGTTGTACTGCTAGTCAAACCATATGTAAAAGTTAATGCACTGAAAGAGGCTAAATGAATGACAGGTTGCCATGAGCTATAAAACCAGGAGAAACTGATGTTTTCTAGGAGTGATATTTTAAGTTAGGTATGGCTTTTCTTATTTTATTTTTAATATTTTCTTGGCCACATAGCATGTGGGATCTTAGTTCCCCAACTAGTGATTGAACTCACATCCCCTGTATTGGAAGCATGGAGTCTTAACCACTAGACCACCAGGGAAGTCCCAGGTCTGGCATTTTAACTGTAAAACTAAAAGCAAAGACCTGATCAATTTTCACTGAAGTCACATAATTACTTCACTTTTTAAAAAAATTAGCCACTGTTATTTTCTCCTTACTAGGAAAAATAAACAAAGTTGCTGATTAGAGCAGATTCCTTACCTTTATATCTTGTGGGTTGATATCAGGATTTGTTTGACATCGCAGAGGTCCCAGAGTTTGAATGTGAAAAATGTAGAGGAGAAATTCGTCCCGGGCAGAGAAGGGCCAGCCCACCTCCAGTAGGGTGTCGCTGATGGTGCTCGGTCCAATATTGTGCAGCTACAAGCAGGGAAGATGTCATGAAATGGTCAGCACAAGGCAGCAAGTTGAAATCAAACTTCATAGACTCAGAACCCATTCTAAAAAAGCATGGATTTGGTTTTAAGTCATCTGCACTAGGACTGTGACAATAGGAAGAGTCTCTTAAGCAAGAGGAATCCTGAAAGCAAGATGGGCTGATGCATAGAGAAGACAATTCAATCTGTGCTGCTCTCGGTGCAGAATTCCTTTGCAAAGGCCACCTTCACCATGTCTGATAACCGTGCCATTTATGTTACATTTATGCTAATCTAATCACAGGGAGAGAAATATCACTTTAATTATCTGCTCTCTAAACTTGGTTATTCTTTCTTTACATTGAAATTGGCCTCTTTCCTGACTACTGACTTGTCGATTGTAACCATATGCGATGCACTTTCTCTCACCCCCTGGAAAAATGGCTATCCATCAAATACCAGAGATGGCCCAGGCTCACCGCAGTTCACTTCAAGTGTGCATTTCAAAGCTGAGCTCCTTCTGTTTTAATCAGTGAATCTCAAGAAAAGAAAGGCCATGTTGCATAAAGAGATGAACTCTTTGAACACAAGAATCCTGTACTTGCAGGATCCAAAACAGCCTGGGAACACCACTAAGTGGATTTAAATTTACTGTGGTTTTGAAAATTCACTTCAAAGTTAGCTGGGACCTTTTGCCCTTTTCTTTTTACACAGTTCTGACAATTATAATGATCCATAAAACAATTTATAATTGGTTTTGCTTATTAGGTGGCTCATTTCATTCACATTATCAAAGCAACATGCCATCCATTGATAAAAGTATATTTTGAGACATGAAACTAGCCTGTAAGCAGTGTTGGTGATTGCTTTGGCACTACTGGGTATTACCCTTAAATTTTATGATCTGTTGTTGCTCAGATTAGAAGCAGGGTTACCTTGAGAATGATTGAGTTTGAATGTTTTCAAACTTAAAAGTTTCACCATTCTAAGGAGAGACTAGTGCACACAAGGTTTAATAAATTACTTGACAGCATTTTTTTTCCCAGTGAGGTTCTTGATCAGAATGGCCTTGGGACTGCATTATCATTTTGTTATCAAGAGAGCTTAAGCCAAAGCCTTGATCCAGCTTTGGAAAGGGTTTCTGATTCTGGACCACAGGCTGGGCAGATAGCAGGCTTTCATGTTGACACTACACAGGAGTTAATGCTTCTTTCTCATATATGTAAACATCTCATCAGCTCTGAATTGGCTTTAACTGTTATTCTTAGAGAATGCTACTCGTGTCCCTTGTAGCTTAAGATGAAAGATACAGTCAGAATTATTAGGTCAGTGACATGCATGACACGAGAAAGGGCCAGGGGCCATAACCAAGAAGGAACCTCAAATGGAAAATGCCTCGGAGCATCGTTTTGCTGGCCCCTTGAAGATGAACAGGAGTAACTTCTTCACTGACAGCATGTACTGGGTTGGCCAAAATGTTCATTTGGGTTTTTCACACGAATGTTTTGGCCAGCCCAACACTTTATAAAAAAAAAAACAACAACAACGAACTACTAAACTAACCATTTACTATATCTTGGTTTCTAACTGTAAAAAATTTTTTTAATGTTTCAGATAATGTGTCAACAGAGCTCCTCTCTATGAACAGTTTCACACCTGAAGTGGAAACAGATCAACAGGTCTTTATCACAAAGTGCTGGTCTGCTTCTGAAAAGTAAATGGACTATTTCAAATCTCAGAATAACATACATATCTGATTGAGGTTAGTCGAATGAACAGTAAAATTATTCTTATCTGTCAAACATCCACCCATGCTACACACCCATTTGAGGAATATAAAATAGCAGATAATCCATACAGTTTTGTCTAGTACCTTCTGGCTGGTGACTTTTAATTTAAAAGGTAGATGGGTTTTTAAAACAGCTGAAAATGTAGGAAGAAGTGAAATAAAGTCTAGGGAGTTTGTCATTTCTAGACTTAGGCTGTCCAAACATTAAAAGAGAGGAAATAAAGAACTTTGGCCACCTGATGCAGAGAGCCGACTCATTGAAAAAGACTGGAATACTGGAAAGATTGAGGGCAGGAGGAGAAGGGGGCGACAGAGGATGAGATGATTGGATGGCATCATTGACTCAATGGACATGAGTTTGAGCAAACTCTGGGAGATAGTGAAGGACAGAGAAGCCTGGCATGCTGCAGTCCATGGGGTCTCAAAGAGTTGGACACGACAAAGCAACTGAACAACAACAAAAAGAATGCTTAAAAATGAATAGGAATAAGATAAAATGTTTCTCACTGTATAATGGCTCTGGCCAGTAAAAAGCCAGTGATCCTCTAGTGGTTACTTAGTAGGACACCCTCCCACCACCCACTGCAATATGAGAGCAAAACAGCACAAATCTAGGCTGGATCTTGGATTGGTATCTTTTAAAACGCTGTGAAAAGCTTATTAGCAAAGAGCATAAGAATGAACCCTGAACGCAGCTTCAACAGAGACAACGACTACCTCATAAATATGTTCCACCAGTGGTCCAACTCCCTCCTCCTTGCGAGGCTCCTCTTCCGGTTCCCAGTTCTGAATGGGCAGGACGATCTGCGGAGGGTGGGACACCCTGAAACATGGAACGTGACGTCAGTCACTGGTGCTGGCACGTGTAAAGAAGGTCTCACTCGTATGGCGTACATTAACCGCAGCGGCAAAGAGTGACTGTCAATTTATTTGAATAGACATCGTCCGCAAGGAAAAAGTACTGAAAGTTTTTGTTCAGCAGAATCACTAAAGGAATAGGTGAGGGTCTGAGTGAGAGTGTTAGTCACTCAGTCGTGTCCGACTCTGTGTGACCCCATGGACTGTAGCCCACCAAGCCCTCTGTCCACTGGCTTCTCCAGGCAAGAATACTGGAGTGGGTTGCCATTCCCTTCTCCAGGGGATTTTCCCGATCCAGGGATCAAACCCCGGTCTCCTGCATTGTTGCCAGATTCTTAACCGTCTGAACCACCAGGGAAGCCTTCAAGGGTCTGAAACATCTCTTAATTAACTGGTCTCAACTCAGATTGACTTATTTTATAGCATCTCCTCTCTTAGGCACTAGGGGACAAAGCAGAGCGCATTCCTGAACTCAGATGGATAATTTCACATGTACATACATAAATACACATCTCTCCATAGAACCTGTGTAAGTATAAGTGTGTGTATAATCCATGCTTTAAGTCGCATCAAGAAAAGGGACATTTTTGTGGATAAAAAATCCAGAATTCTGTGGGCTATGTGAAATGTCCAGTTGTAACAAAATACTGTTTCTAGTTAAATACTTCAGAGTAGTAAAGTAGCCACTTGTATATTTCTCCTTCTTAGATTTCTTTAGCTTTCCATGAATGCAGCCATACCTCTTATGAGGCCAGGCCCAGAGCCAACATAAAGCCTGATCAAGTTCTAGAGTTATTTTATATAGTACTGAAGCATGAGACAGAGAGAGAAGGAGAGTTAAGTGGTGGAATTGTGTAAGTAGGATACTAGCCAGGATATTCTGTCCATGGGATTCTCCAGGCAAGAATACTAGAGAGGGTTGCCACGCCCTACTCCAGGGGATTTTCCTGACCCAGGGATTGAACCCATGTCTCTTATGTCTGCTGCATCTGCAGGTGGGTTCTTTACCACAAGTGACACCTGGGAAGCCCTATTAATTGGACATACAGGTGGTTTTGCCTGCAATTTACACCTAGAAAGTGAGTACTGGATGAATGAAATACAGCATGTGGCATTATTCCATAGCAAAAGCTGATTGCAAACCAAATTGTTATTGTTTTATAATCTTAAAAATGATAATTCCCCCCAAACAAAGCTTTCTAGCAGTTTTTAGATAAAAGGTATCTTTCAAAGAATTCTTAGACCTTCAGCTAACTTCAATAGAAAACCTCTCTTTTGGCAATTGAAGTCTTAAATGCCCTTCTAAGAATACCCAGTAATTAGCACAGCCTTTAGTAACTTCAAATGTTATCTTTTCTCTTCTTTTGGTAATCTCTTTCTAAAGCAGAAAGCAAAATATATTGGGTTAAATTCTGACTGCACGGCAAATAATTTAATTTCTATTTGTCTCCATTTCTTTATCTGGAAAATTATGATAAAACTCTGGGCTCTATACCACAAATGCTTGGGAAACATGTCAACTGCATTTTGGTCAAAATTAATTATGCTACATTGTCTTCTAGGGGTTGGTGGGACAAGTATTTTTTTTAAGCTGACTACCCACAAAAATGTTTCTAAACTGTAAAGCTCTTTGCATTCACCCTTCATATACCACTATTAAGTAAAAAGGGCAGAGCACAGCCTCCTAGACTTAATATCTTATACCTGTAGATCAGTTTGTATTATGCCACACTCCCCTTTCTGATTGGATTTGATTAAACCAAGTGTCGCTTGCATAGGAGACTCTGAGAAGAGGAGAGAAGATGGCAGGATGCTTTCATCACAGGACTGCCCAGAGAGCTTAGGCTCCCATTCCCGAGGGATCTTGACAACCTCACCACCCACATTTTCATTCAGCTCTCAGTTTAGCAACAGTTGATTCTAAAAGATCTACATCCATTGTGAGGTTCTAGGGAAACTTTTTATTTATTTTGGCATCAAGGAAAAAAATATGGAATAGAAGCTGAGCCCATTTTCTCTGAAAAACCTTGTTTCTGTGTTCATAAGTCCTGTAGGACTGGTCATAAATTTCCTTGGACCAGAGAGTCATAAATATAGACCTTGGCAGGCACTGTGAAGACAATGTGCTCAAATGAAAGAAAAACTGATGTCCAGAAAAGTAGGGAGTTGGTTGCAGGTGAAGACGAGAGCTCAGATTCACTAAGCACTATTCACTGTAGTTCCAATACCCTGTATGCCACAGGGGCCATTAAATGGCAGTGGTTTTAGTAAATACAACTTAAAGAAACTTCCTGGTCCATTTGTGTAGCAAAATCAAATAGAAATCTATAAAGAAATATACAATCTATCACAGGGCATGGGAAAAATTAAAAAACTATGTCTCACAAAAATCAAGTTATCTACCCTCTAAGACCCTTTCAAATCTAGGGAAACCAAGGACAAAGAATAGCTCCCTAAAGATTCCCAACTAAATACATGAAACACTGTTTACTGTTTTCAAAGTTGTTAAGAAGGCAGCAAGTGAGGAAGAAAAAAGAATATGAGCAATTACCTAGCCTAGGATGTACAGCCAGTGCAGTAATCGAACAACCAGTACTGAAAGGTCCTCACATTCTGAGAGTGTCATTCCACGGAGACCCCTCAGTAATAAGCCTGTGGTACTCGGTGGTAACCCTGGACATGAGGAGGGGATGTAAGAGGACGTAAGGTATTCTACTTTTGTAAGTCTGTATGTTATCAGGGAGTTCAGATCTGATGATTTGGTAGTGAGTCCTACTTTCATCATCCCATTTCCAACCCCATTAGTCCCAAATAACAGAGATGATCCTTTATTGTATGGAACAGCCCTATGTAGACCATGGTTATCCATGATTGCAGTCTCTCTTAACATAAACCCACTCAATCCTGATTAATTAGTCAACCATACAATTTTGCTTTTAAGAATTTTTAAAAATTTCAGTATAGTTGATTCATAATGTTGTGTCAGTTTCTGGTGTACCGCATAGAGATTCAGTTATACATATATGTGTGTATGTATATACATTGCCCCCTTCATGGATACCACAGCCTTGTCATGGCAAACGGGCTGTGTAACTCAAAGAAGCTATGAGGCAGGCTGTGCAGGGCCACCCAAGATGGGTGGGTCATAGTGAAGAGTTCTGACAAAACGGGGTTCACTGGAGGAGGGAATGGCAAATCACTCCAGTATTCTTGTTGGAGAACCCCACGGACAGAATGAAACGGCAAAATGATATGACACTGAAAGATCCCCCTAGATCAGAAGGTGTCCAATATGCTATTAGGGAAGAGTGGAGGGCAATTGCTAATAGCTCCAGAAAGAATGAAGAGACTGGGGCTAAAGCAGAAATGCCTCTCAGTTGTGGATGTGTCTGGTGGTGAAAGAAAAGTGCCATGCTGTAAAGAACAATAGTGCATAGGAACCTGGAATATTAGGTCCCTGAATCAAAGTAATTGATTGGAAATAGTCAAGCAGAAGATTGAACATTGACATCTTATGAATTAGTGAACTAAAATGGAGAGGAATGGGTGAATTTAATTCAGATGACCACTATATCTACTACTGTGGCAAAGAGAAGGGGAAAAAGAGAAAGCAGTGACAGATTTTATTTTCCTGTGCTCCAAAATCACTGCAGATGGTGACTGCAGCCATGAAATTAAAAGATGTTTGCTTTTTAATTGTGGTGCTGCAGAAGACTCTTGATTATCCCTTGGACTGCAAGGAGATCAAACCAGTCAATCTTAAAGGAAATCAACCCTGAATATTCATTGGGAGGACTGAGGCTAAAGCTGAAGCTCCAATACTTTGGCCACGTGATGTGAAGAGTTTACTCACTGGAAAAGACCCTGATGCCGGGAAAGTTTGAAGACAAAAGAAGAAGGGAGTGGCAGAGGATGAGATTGTTAGATAGCATCACCAACTCAATGGACATGAATCTGAGCAAACTTCTGGAGATATTGGAGGACAGAGGAGCCTGGCGAGCTACAGTTTATAGGGTCACAAAGAGTCAGACATGACTTAGCAGCTGAACAACAGCAACATATATACTGCAATATATGTGTTTTTCATATTTTTCCATCATAGCTTATTGCAGGATATTGAACATAATCTGTGCTATATACACTAGGACCTTGTTGTTTATCAAGGATATAATTTAATTACTCTTTATGATCTTAATACTGTGCATGTTGCTCTTATAGCCAAATTTACTTCTCTGTAGTTGTATGCTGAATTAATCCTTTGTACCAACAAATGACACGTAAATCTGCTTAAAGACAGTGTTGACATTATCTGGTTTTGAAACAAATAGGATAATTCTCAATACATTTTTTTTTCATTTGGTCCATTTTAGTTTATTCTTCAAATTATAAAAATGACAGTAAAATGTAAAAAAAGAATTTAATAATTAAAATACATTGGAATAAATACCATTGACCAAAAAGAAAATTAGATTTTCCTAAAGACTGAACATGGAAGATTATCAACACATTATCTGTTTGCTCCTTGAAAAATTAAACACTGGAACAAATATTTTTGCCAACTATTTGGAGGAAAGAGCTTTACTTAGAAAAATGGTTTCAAAAAACTTTGACACTATCTTAGAGAATAAACTGTGGTCAATTGTTGGATATTAATCTAGCAATGAAAATAACTGCATACACACGAGAAACCAAATTTTAATTACCTATTTTGATCATTGCTAAAGCAAATAGAAAGTTTACTTCCTTTTTTACTTAGAAACACTGGTGTCATAAATGATGGCAGAAATATAATTAAAAATATTAATCTCTTTAAATGGATATGAATAAAAAATAAAAAAATAAAAAAAGTGAAGTCGTTCAGTTGTGGCCGACTCTTTGCAACTCCTTGGACATGGCCTACCAGGCTCCTCCATCCATAGGATTTTCCAGGCAAGTGTACTGGAGTGGGTTGCCATTTCCTTCTCCAGGGGGTCTTCCTGACCCAGGGATTGAACCCGAGTCTTCCATGTTGCAGGCAGACACTTTACCATCTGAACCACCAGGGATATCCAGTTAAATTAAGCACTTAGCTTACTTGGACTAAAATGAATTTTGGAATTAAGAAACAGTTTCAATTTATTTTTGGTTAGCAAAACAAAGATAAGCTAAGCTTAAAGAGATAAAATTTCATATATACTAGCTATAAATTTTAAAAAGATATAAAAATAAGATGGTAAAAATAATGTTTGTGCTTTTTGTCTCTGATTTTTTTATACAGTGTTTATCTCCTCAAGAGAGGGACAGCAGAATTAAATTAGAAACGCACAAAAATGAAACATCTAGATTAGTTCCAAATATCTCTAAATCAAACAAGTCACTTCCCATGAGTCACCTCATGAGTTAAAAAAGAAATTACAAAGAAAAAGGAGAAACATTTTGAGCTGAGTTAAAATGAACACCCAACATATCAAAATTTTGATATGCTGCTAAAATAGCTTTAGAGGAAAATTTATAGCACTAAATACTTATGTAAGAAAAACTGGAAGAAAGTCTTTAATTTTACATAGAGGAACTAGAAAAAGAGAAAATCCAACTTAAAATGAACAGAAGGAAAAAAATAATGACAAAAGTAGAAACCAATGGAATAGAAAGCAAAAACAAAAGCAAAATAAATGAATAAAGAGGAAAGAAAGAAAAATCAATGAAACAAAAAAAAACCTAGTTCTTTGAAAAGATCACCAAACACTAGTGAGACTGGTCAGAGAAAAATATACGGAACAGAAGTTACAAGTTGCCAATATTAGAAATAATGAAGGGACACTATTAGAGGTTCTACAGACACTTAAAGGACAGCGAGAGAAAATTATGTCAAAATGAGTAACAACTTAGATGAATGAAAGACAAATTCCTTGAAATACTACCAAAATGCACTAAGATAGAAATAGATAATATGAATAGCCTTATATCTAAGGATGAAATGGAATTTTTAAAAAACCTTCCTACAAAAACAAATCCCCTCCTCAAAAAAACCCCCAAAAAACCAAGCCCAAAACTCCAGTCTGAGATGATTTCACTGGTGAATCTTACTATATATTTAAGTTAGAAATAATACCAAGTCTACACACAGTCTTTCAGAAAAAAGAAAAGATGGTTGAATACTTTCATCTCATTTTAAGGAGCTAGCATCCTCCTAACACCAAAATCAGAACAAAAATTGGATGAAAAGAAAACAATAGACCAATATTTCCCATGAACATGTATGCAAAAGTCACTATCAAAATTTTAGCAAGTTAAATCCCACAATATATAAAAATGATAATCATAATGCTTAAGTATGCTTCTTGCTCAGAGTGCAGTTTTGGTTGAAAATTCAGAAACAAAAGTTAACCAAGTCACCACTTTAGTGGGCAAAAAGGGGGAAATATTTAACTTATCCTGCTTCTGCAGACAAGAATAGAAGCCCTGTGTTTGGTACTTCCCCAGACTTCCTCTTCATACACACAGAAAACACATTTGACAAAACTGAATACACATTCATGTCAGAAACTGTTAAGACAACTAGGAAGAAGGGAACATTCTCAACCTAATAAAGGCACCTATAAAAACTCTGCAGCTAAATCAGACCTAATGGTAAAAGACTGAATATTTTCTCCTTAAGATCAAATCAGGGTCTCTCAACAAGGCACAGTTTTACATTTTGCTTTTACCTCTTTTACTCACTTTTGCACTGGCAGTCTCTACTGGCAGTAAGAGAAGAAAAAGAAATAAAAGGCATAACTACATAGCAAACTAAAGAACCTCTTGAAGGTGAAAGAGGAGAGTGAAAAGGCTGGCTTAAAACTCAACATTCAAAAAATGAAGATCATGGCACCTGGTCCTATCATTTCATGGCAAATAGATGGGGAAACAATGAAAAAACAATGGAAACAGAGACAGACTTTATTTTCTCGAGCTCCAAAATCACTGTGGATGGTGACTGCAGCAAAGAAATTAAAAGATGCTTGCTCCTTGGAAGAAAAAGTATGACAAACCTAGACAGTGTATTAAAAAGCAGAGACAAGAGACATCAGTTTGCTGACAAAGGTCCATATAGTCAAAGCTATGGTTTTTCCAGTAGTCATGTATGGATGTGAGAGTTGGACCATAAAGAAGGGTGAGCGCCGAAGAATTGATGCTTTTGAACTGTGGTGTTGGAGAAGACTCTTGAGAGTCCCTTGGACTGCGAGGAGGTCAAACCAGTCAATCCTAAAGGAAATCAGTCCTGAATATTCATTGGAAGGACTGATGCCGAAGCTGAAGCTCCAATACTTAGGCCACCTGATGTGAAGAGCTTACTCATTGGAAAAGACCCTGATGTTGGGAAAGATTGCAGGCAGGAGGAGAAGGGGATGACAGAGGATGAGATGGTTGGATGGTATCACCGACTCAATGGACATGACTTTGAGCAAGCTCTGGGAGATGGTGAAGGAAAGGGAAGCCTGGCGTGGTGCCGTCTGTGGGGCTGCAAAGAGTCAGACACGACTGAAAGACTGCACTGAATGGAACATAGCAAATGGTTTAACCTTGCCACAAAGAGGTCTGGTCTTGGCCCTCAACTTCTGAGAGATAAGTTCTCAAAACTTTATGCCTGAGAGAAGGAATATCTTTGCTTCTGGCGGGAGCGTGAGGGGGTGGAGGTCACACTGGATATTCTAAAGACATAATTTTTGGAGTTGCTCACATCAGGAAGACCAACAGAGTGATTCACGATGGGAGGCTTGATCACATCATCTCAGTCATCCTGGAGACTGAGATCAATTATGTGTGCATAACCAATTAATATAGTGTGCATAATCCACACTGCTATGTATAAAATAGAAAACTAAGGAGACTCTGCTATGTAGCACCGGGAACCCAATCTACTCAGTGCTCTGTGATGACCTAAACGGGAAGGAAATTCCAAAAGGAGGAAATAAAAGTATATGTATGGCTGATTCACTTTGCTTCACAGCAGAAACTGACACAGCAGTGCGAAGCAGTTATGCTACAAATAAATAAATATAAATATTTACCAAAAAATGTAAGTGGTCAGTCAGTCATGCCTATCTTATGGAGCACCGTCCTCCAAAAAACCCACAACTGAACACTGAGGCTTGAGTGAGTTTCTCTGGTCACAGCATTCTATTACACATCAATACTAGGAAAGTAACCCATCCTTCCTCTGCAGACGAGAATAATAGAAGCCCTGTGTTTGGTACTTCCCCAGACTTCAACTGTGCACTTTTGGCCCCTAGCTGATTGTAATCTGCATCTTCTCCCTGTGATTAACTGTTCCCATGACTACAATAGCTGTCAGAGTTTGGTGCGTCCTTCTAAGTGAATTATTGAACCTGTGGGTGGATGGGAACCACCCAAATCTGCAGTTCATGTCAGAGGCGAGGGTGATCTCTGCTCTCTAATATTGTATCTGGTTAAACTTTTGAACATACAGATTAGAAAGGAAGAAAGAAAACTGTCTTTATTTGCAGGTCATATGATAATTCTGTAGAAAATCCTAGGAAATCATCAAACAAAACGCTTCTAAATTGTTTAGTGACTTCACCATGATCTCAGCATATACTACTGCATTTCAAGACGTGTTATCTATATATATACATAGCTCCATGAGACAGAATAGGAGGTACTGACAAAGATTCTCAGATGGACAACAGATTGTTTAACAAAAAAAGTGAAAGTCGCTCAGTCATGTCTGACTCTGCAATCCTATGGACTGTAAACAGCCAGGCTTCTGTGTCCATGGGATTCTCCAGGCCAGAATATTGGAGTGGGTAGCCAGTCCCTTCTCCAGGGGATCTTCCCAACCCAGGGATCAAACCCAGATCTTCCACATTGCAGGCAGATTCTTTACTGTCTGAGTCGCCAGGGAAGCCCAAGAATACTGGAGTGGGTAGCCTAGCCCTTCTCCAGCGGATCTTCCTGACCCAGGAATTGAAACAGGGTCTCCTGCAATGCAGGCAGATTCTTTACCAGCTGAGCTACCAGGGAAGCTTTTGTTCAACAAAGGTGCCAAGTAATTCAATGGGGGAAAGGATAGTCTTTTGAACAAATGGCACAACAAGTGGATATTCGCATGCAAAAGTGAACCTTAGCCCTAACCTCACTCCAGGTATAAAAATTAGCTTAGAAGGAATCATAGACCAAAATGTAAAACTATCAAACTTATAGAAGAAAACACAGGAGAAAATCTTATGACTTTGGATAAAGCAAAGATTTACATAGGACACAAAGACCACAAACTAAAATATTTAAATGTTGAATTTCATCAAAATTTAAAATGTTTGCTCTTTGAACATCACTATTAAAAAAGTGACAAGTCAGACCATGAACTGGGAGAGAATATTTGCAGGACACTGCTCTGATAAGTGATTTTGTATCCAGAATGTGTAAGAACTTTTACAACTTGACAGCAGGACAGAAAGCTCAGTAATAAATGGGTAAATGGGTAAAAATTTTAAAAGGCACTTTACCAAAAAAGGGGGATATGGATGGCAAATAACCAGTGAAAAGATGCTCAAAATCATTAGTCATAAGAAAATATTAATTAAAGCCTCGGTGAGATACTTCTCACTGACACACCAAAATGGCGAAAAACAAATAAACGAATCTCAAGCACACTCTGGCAACCATACAGACCAGCTGGAACTTCTGTGCTTTGCTGGTGGGAATGCAAAATAGAAATGGTACAGCCACTCTGAAAAACAGTTCAGCAGTTTGTATAAAGTTAAACACACATTTGCCATATGAGTCAGAACCTCCGTTTGTGAAAACAAACGTCCCAAGAGCCGTATGTGAATGCCTATAGCAGACTTAGTATTAATAGCCCCAAACAGGAAATAACGCAAATGTTCACCAACTGGTGAATGGATGAACAATGTATGGAAGTCCAGATAGTGGAATAACTCTCAGAAAAATAATTGCAGAATATTGATTTTCTTTAAAAAAAAGGGGAAAAAAAACCCCAAAATATTGATACATGTAAGAACATGGAATTTTTTTTCAAATGCATTATGCTAAGTGAAAGAAGTCAGCCTCAAAAGGTTACATTCTACATGAATATATTTATATGACTTTCTAGAAACACAGTCACAGAAAATAGACCAAGGTTGCCAGAGCCTGGGAGTCAGGGAAGGATTGCCTAAAAAGTACATGAAGAAACTATTTGGGGTTTTGGAACTGTTTTATAGTGAATGCTCTTGTGGTGTCAAACTAGATACCTAAAAAACGGTGAGTTTTACTTTGTATAATGTATATGTCAATAAACTTGACTTTAAAAATATCACAAACCCCAAAGACTCTATAAAGACATTTGCAGTATGTGAAACCAGTAAAGAAATAGTGTCTCAACTCTAGAATATGAACACCTCTGAACTAATAAAAAGTCAAGTCTCTTAATAGAAACAGGTGTAAAAGAATGAACAGAAATTGCCTGATAGGAAGAATAGAAGTTAACAAACATTAAAAAGCAAGCAAACATTAAAAATCTGCTTAATCTCATTTAGAAATCAAGGAATAGCCAATTAAACCTTCAATTGAATACTATTTCCTATCCATCAGATTGGCTCAAAATGTAAAACTAGGTCATTTTGAAAGCTAGTTAATGAGGAGCAATGGAAATGTCAATCCACTTCTTTCAGGGCTGTAATCTGGTAGAACTACTTTGGAAAACAATTTGGTATTCTCAGTAAAGTTAAATAGTATATACTCTCTGATCCTGAAATTCCACCTCGAAGTATATACCTTTCTGACATTCTGCCATGAGTGTGCTTGAAGATACATATAGTAGCAGATAACTAGTGAAAACCTACTATACAGCATGGGGGATGGGGGGAAAGAAGGGTCAAGCTGTTGGTAGGGAGTATTTTGAGTTAACCTTAAAATGCATTCCAACATACAGTAGGTGCAGATAAATACTTTTTGATTCCACTTACACAACGTACTTGGAGTAGTCAAATTCATAGAGTTGCAGGGCGCATTGATGGATGCCAGGGGCCAGGACTGGGAGGGATGAGGTGTGGGGAGGAGGAATGGGGATTTACTGTTTGATGGGGACAGAGTTTCAGATTAGGGAAAGTGAAAATTTTAGGAGATGGATCATGGTGACAGTTGTACAACAATGTGAATGTACTTAGTGTCACTGAGCTGTACAGTTAAATATGGTTAAAATAGTATATTTTATATTATGTGATTTTTCCACAAAAAATTAAAAACACTTGTAAAAAAGCAAAAATACAACCCCAAAAGTAGAATAGATACGTAAGTTAAATTATAGCTTTATAATAGCTTTTATAATGCTATTATTCTTCTGCAATTAAAATGAATGAACTAGAGGCACATGCATTATATTGAGCAAATGTCAAAAACATTCACTTGCATGAAAAGAAATCACAGAAGCACACACAGAATTTGTGCTGACAAGGTTCAAAAGCCTCTCTCTCATAAGCTGTAGATCACCATTATTTTAAAAACACGTAGCTGGACATAAGCTGTCTATATTTACACTCCAGCTGCTCACTTCCTAGCTGTGTAACCTTCAATTCCTTATACCAGAATTCCCTCACTTGCACAGTGAGGGTACTAGTACATATTAAGAGATGCTAATGTGCTAGGGTAGCGTGTGAAAGGATCCACAATGAAGGCATTTTTATCATTCCCTCACCCACTAGGCAGAACCTCAGTGGTGCCAGGATGGCATTCAGGAAGCCCCACACCTACCCTGCTGCCATTGAGCACCTGGGGCAGCAGGAAAAGAAGGCACAATGACAACAGCTTTAGTGCAGAAATCTACAGTTGGCGTCATGGAGGAGTGTGAACTCCTAGGTCTCAGGACCTATGGAAAAGGAAGGGGAACTGAGATTTCTGGAGCCCCAGGGACCGTTCAGCCTAAAATACCAGTTGACATTTCTAGCCAAGTCCTTGATGGTTCTGATAAAGCAAGAATTAGAATAAAATCAATCAAGTCCACACTTGGTACAAGATAAGAACTACATGTAGTCCATTTCCGATTTCTTTTCCCCCCAGGCACAGATTTCCCAGATGGTATTTATTCCAAGCCTTTTGCTTGACCACTTTCTTCCTGTCTCTCAACTGATTGCTTATTGGCAACTTCATCAAAGAGTGGGACAGGAGGAAAAAGACACAAAGTATGGAGCCCATCAACCCTCACATCTAAGACTCAGCCATTTCTTAAACTCAAGATGTGGTATGGTGAGGCTGAATTTTCATTATGCCAAAATAATTACTGGAGAAGTGAGACTTCCAGGCAATCACATTGCCTGGTTTATTTGGCTTCTTATCACTAGCTTTTATAGTTTGAATACGGAACTATCAGTTTGTGGGGTATGGGGGTAAAGTGATCTCAGGGTTGACTCCACTTTCCAATGGAAAGCTAATGATGGGTTGAAAAGAATGAAACTTTATAACCAAAGGGAATTGTGATCTCTAATACATTAGGAAAATTCCATATTGTTTTTACTAGTATTTTATCATAATTCATATACAGAAAGTTATTATTAAAATATAATTACTATAATATCTTATTTATTACTTACCCTCTTATTTCTACTTGCGCTACAGCAGTGATGTTGATTTGCAGGCTCACAAAATTGCTGTCTGGGTTGTCCTTGTTGGAACTAAAACACAGTGACAAAATGATTTAAATATATTTTCTCAGACGTGTTAACTACAATAGGTGATCATAAAAAACCTTTTATGTATCTAAGGAGCACCATGTTTTACCAATACGATCATTCAGAAAACAAAGCATATCCTTTCTACAAAATCATAACCATTTGTAAATGGGAATGCTAAGATCCTCTATGATCAAAAGTAATAACTTTTGAAAGTCATAACTTTCCAAGATGAGACACCTTATCCGAAAACATAACAGATTTCTAGAGAAGCCAACACTTCTTCCTTTCAATGACTAAGCTCAAAAGGCAATGAGCTGAGTTCATTGTCCGGCTTCTATGAGGAACACATTCCTTAACTTCTCTGTGGACCAAGTTCACTGCCCATCAAATGGGAAAGGACAGCACAGTCAACTCCTGATTTTCCATGCTAATGAAAGGAGAACTGGCATGAATAATCCAAGAGCAGCACATAATGGGAAAAGCATTTCTGTTTGGCTCTGGAATGCATCACACCATACATTGTTTTGGCAGCAAATTTATCTTCCTTGTGGTTTATTTTTTGAGTAACATTAAAATAAGTGAACTTTACTGCAAGCTCACTGGCTACCTGAGATGAGAGGTGAGGAGTGAATTAGAAGCATGGCCAATGGTGTGAAGAAGCAGGACCCAAGGAAGCTGGGCAGTTAGGAGACAAAATAGATGTTCACCAAGTCCATCAAGACACTCAAGACAGAAGATCCATGTTTAATAACAGTTCTTTGAACAGTGGCAAAATTATTTTTAAGTTTTCTGTTTCTTTCCCTCAAGGAAATATAAATAGATATAAAATTTAACTTAAAAGTGCATGTATTAAACCACCATTGCTGTAGAGAAAATACGTGGTCTCTTAAAAGGCTGGACCAGTAGGTGGGCTTTTGATGCAGTTGCCATTTGTGTTCATTGTCTTACTGGGCCGTCACTGAAGTCACCCTATTACCCCAAAAGCTCATGCAGCTCTTAGCAAACAGCAAACCGGGATGTGACACCATTGCTAACAGGTCATGTTTATATTCAGGTCTCATTAAGAAGAGAAAGCCTCCCCTTTTTTCATCATCAAATCTCACACAGATGCAATGAACAAGCTCTCATACTGACGATGGTAATGGGGCATGTCCTGACTAGCTTTTGAAGCTTTCCAAATGTGGGAGCGGGAAAAGATATGATAAAGTCTGCTTTCAAAGCAGGAGGAGACAGGATTGTTCCCACAACGCTTTTGAAAAGTCCTGTTCGATTGTATACACTGATAAGGCAACTTAAATGGCAAACACACATAAAAGATATAAACAGGCAAATGTCAGGCTCATTTCCTGCAAACGGGTATCACTGCTAAGCTTGTGACGAGGCTAGAGGGACTTGTTCACCAAAGTTTGAACCCTAATTTCCAGGCCACTTTATTTTTGTCACATCTGGGGAGGATCAGCTAACTAAAAAGGTTTTTTTGTTTTTTTAAAGGCAGGATTCTGACTTACCACTAAGAAGTCATTAAGTAATTCCACTTGTTACAGATTTTGCGGTTCCAAGTGCATTACAGGGAACACTGCTGTTTGGAAGCTTAAGTCTGTTTGTTCCACATTTTAATCCAGACCTTGTTTCTAGTTTCTAGGCCACTACTGCTTTACAACAGTAAAAATTAGAATTATGGGAAAAAAAAAGTTTCATTTAAGTTATCCTATAATTCTATTGCATTTTGCTTCCAAGTAGTTTAATGAAAACAATTTTCATGGCAGCATCCTAAAAATATAAATAGATGTCAAGATTAAATTGTCTTGGGACAGGAGTCTAATACGAGGCTTACAAAGGCTGTTTTGAAAAGTTGCAATAGCAATGGTGGAATCAGAGGTTGGACCTGGATGGCTAGTTTAAATCATCCTCCACACACATGCCTGCTGGCACCAGTGGTGGTGTCAGCAACCAGCGGAGTCAGCAAATCTCCTGGTAAGAAAGACGCCAGGCTGGATATATAACTTAGAGGCATCTTTCACCTCTTTCCTGGAAGGAACCCTCCCTCACTAACACCACTGCTCCATTCAAACAAGCAATTCATCATTGCCCTGGCTGTTCAACTATTTATACTGTCAGTGCTAGTTCTTCTCAAGGAATAATGAATTTCCTCTCCATGACTATAACCTATTGTCAGGAACCAAGGATAAACACGTCTTTCACTTATTACTCTGATGCTATTTTCTTCTTCCTTGTTGTTTCCTATTTCTATTTTCTAACATTCCCTCTATGCGTTCTGTGATCTCTAGAATGTCGGCAAAACAACAGTGTTCATTTCACCATTACCAGGATCAGCTTCAGGTATGATCATAAAGATCTGTTTGCCTGTGGGAATTGCAAACTGAGACCTGCTCTAAACAGGGAGGAAGATGTTTACATGTCACCCAGAGCCAGGGCATGGAGAGACCAGTTAATTCAAACATTTGGTGACACAAAATATTTAAAGTTTATTAATTTACATGGCCCTCTTCTCTTTGGGGTTCTATTTGTGGAAAGAGGTATTAAATGTGGGTACCCGTGGTCAATATGGTAAAAAGTTTGAGTTCAGACTTCAGAGCACTTGGTTTAATTTATCTTTGGTTTAAGCTGAATACAAACCATCCATTAAACACTTATTTATGTTGCTGGAGTCTGCTAGCAAAGCATGCAGATAAATGCTCACCACTCACACAGTAGCATATTTAAGTATTAAAAGTATTCTCAAATACTTTTATTTCTATAACATATGTTTTTGGAATTTGATGGCTACTAAAAGCTCTTCCCTCTCTCATTATTTCTGCATTTTCAGAATAATGTTAAAATAATCATGAGTTTCTACAGCACATAAGGATGGAATATAATCATGGATTGTTCTTTTAGATGAAGAGGGGTGTTTAAAATGTGACCATTTCTATTTTCCATCAATTTCAGCACTTCCTCACTGAATTCATCATTAAAAAGTATATTTATTTACTTGGCTACAATGGGTCTTAGTTGCAGCACTCAGAATCTTCAGTCTTAGCTGCAGCATGTGGGATCTAGTCCCCTGACCAGGGACTGAACCTGGGCCCCACTGCACTGGGAGTAAGGAACTTTAGCCACTGGACCACCAGGGAAGTCCCTGAATTCATTATTTGAATGGTTTTCTATAGGACGGTTTGGGGGAAGGCATTAACAGTCTTATTCAGTGTTCTTTGTTCCTTGATTGAACTACTAGTTACATCCATTCTATTATTCGAAACTGCAATCAAGAGTAAGAAGCAAATGTCAGGAATTTGCTTAGCATCTTTGTACCAGATTTTAAATACTGCGACTTTTATAAGTTAGGAATCTTTTTCTGGAGTGATACAAAGCTTCATGGCCCATGAACATCTGGGTTCTAATTTTAGAAGACCTGTTAAGGTGAAGGAACATTCATTTCACCATGGATCTCATTAATACTGAACACTGACAATAATTTATGCATATAAAGGTTTCACCTTCTGATTTGAAGATCGAAGTTAATGCTCATGTTCGTTTTCTCAAGACGTGGAACTGTAAATCGGAGGCCCAGAGAAAACTAAAAAAAATCACAAGACATTAAGTTTATTACATGAAAGGAGCCTTATATACAGCTTAAAAATCTTTTTATGTCATCCCTGCGAATCCCCATCCTAGAGTGCTGTTGCTTCTACCCTGGGGTAGCTGAGACTCCAGGGCCCAGGCCATGCAGGGCTATGCTGCGCTTAGTTGCTCTGTCATGTTCCACTCATTGTGACCCCATGGACTGTAGCCCGCCAGGCTCCTCTGTCCACGGGATTCTCCAGGCAAGAATATTGGAGTGGGTTGCCATGCCCTCCTTCAGGGCATCTTCCCAACCCAGGGATCGAACCAAAGTCTCCCACGTTGCAGGCAGATTCTTTACCATCTGTACCACCAGGGAAGTCCAAGAATACTGGAGCAGGTAACCTATTCTTTCTCCAGGGGATCTTCCCCACCCAGGAATTGAACTGGGGTCTCCTGCATTGCAGGCAGATTCTTTACCAGCTGAGCTACCAGGGAAGTCCCTCCAGAACATGGAAGTACCTATATATATATATACATCGTCCCTTTTTTCATTTAGCCTCTTATCTCTCTTTTCCTGCCACCTTCTTTATGTGTTAAATTAAAACAACCTAAATATATGAGAGGAGATTGATTTAGAATACTGTGGTGATTCTGTTTGATGGAAATTCATGTCATCGTTGAACTTATATCTGTGAAGCCTATGCAATGTAGAAAACACTTCTAACGTAATGATTTTCAATAAAGAAAAAAAGTTACAAACTTGTATGTACCATGTGTTTCACTACAGTTTTAAAAGGCTGCCAGTGGAAAAATTAATGTACGGGAGTGAGGGTGTCTTGTTAGAAAATACCAGGATAATATTTTACAGTTAAGGTTGTAAGTGTATGGATTATATTTTCCACCTTTCTTTTCTAAAGTTTTAAAAGTGTCCTTATTATTTTTACAGTTTGAAAACAGATTTTTAAAAACCTGAAGAAAAATGAATCCAATGATAATATAAAAAGGAAGTAAAAAATAAAAGCTAAGACACATATTACTTACTCTCCAATGCACTTCTAAGTGCAAAATCTAAGTCTGTAAGACTTACAAGCAAAGTCTCACACAGTCACAGCAACCACACTACAAAGTAGGTACCCTGATTGTTGACATTTTACTGTCCATAGCCATCCGAGGATTCAGGAGATTAAGTGTCTTGTTCCAGGTGTAGAGCAAATGAACTCTAGAGTTGGAACTGAAATCGCTACAAGCCAACTCAAGAACCTGAAACTCACAGCCACTGCACTGTGAGAATCAAAGCAGCAATAATCACTCACGTTGTTATGATAATAAATCATCATTTCTATCATAAATCATCATGATTTCATCAGCCCGTACTGAATGAGCTGCAAGTCAGGTATGCCCTGGTGTGTTAGTCGCTCAGTCGTGTCCAACTCTTTGCAACCCCATGGACCATAGCCCGCCAGGCTCCTCTGTCCATGGGATTCTGAAGGTAAAAATACTGAGTGGGTTGCCATTCCCTTCTCCAGGGGATCTTCCTGACCCAGGGATCAAGCCTGGGTCTCTTGCCTTGCAGGCAGATTCTTTACCCTCTGAGCCACCAGGGAAGCCCTAACTGCCCTGGTGGATTTAGATCACATCATTGATTGCTCCAAATATTCCTACAATAGGTATTCGCCCACTTCAGTCTGACTTGCCCAAGGGATCACTGCTTGTCACGGAAGAAACTGGGACTTAAACCCAGGTGTGCCTAATTATCAAACCTATGGGTCCTTATGCCCCAACCACGAGGAATTCCTTTAAAATTCCAGATGTGCAACTTTCTATCAGACCTCTAGGACTTTGCACATGTTCTACTCTCTTCTTTAGAAACTTTTAAAGTCTTTGCCTGTGGCTTCCTAATTGGAGAACTCCTACTAATGCCTCAAAGTTAAGGACACGCAATCCCCCTGCAGCACATCCTCCAATCTTCCAGGCCAAGTCAGGCAGAAACAGTCTCTTTATTCTTTGTCTCCTTCTTTGCTACTTTCCCAGGACTCAACCTATGGTATTGAAAAATTTTAAGTTGCTTTTCAAAAATTATTTATTTGGTTGCACTGGGTCTTCACTGTGGCATGAGGGATCATTTGTTGAGACATGCGGACTCTTAGTTGTGGCATATAGAATCTAGCTCCCTGACCAGGGATCAAATCTGGGTCCTCTGCATTGGGAGCGTGGAATCTTAGCCACTGGACCACCAGGGAAGTCCTCCAATTTTAAGTTTCTTATCAAGTGGGGATTATACATTTTTTCTTGATATTATCAGACTCTAGTTTAATACCAGGCATATACAAGGGGTGTAATTAAAAATGGTTGCCAGAATGGTGAAAAAGTGTGCTTTTGTTTGCACACTTCCAGTGGTGGGTGCTTACTATATTGTGGTGAGACCTGTTTGATGTTGGTCTTTATATACAACACAAGATGAAGATACAATGATGTGACAATTTCATACTGATAAGAGACGCATATCATCTTAACTAGAACCAAAAGTCATATCTCTGGGCATTGATTCTAAAGAGTTTGTTGAGCAACTATTTTTTTTTTTATTCTACTTGAGAGGTTTTGAGAATTTTTACAAATCTTATTGGTATATAAATATTTTTATATTATTAAAGCTAATATATAAAAATGATCAGCTTAACAAATCAGAGGTGAAACTTCTAAATACAACCTTGAATGTTCTGTTAGAAAGTCACTTGAAAACCATTTTCTAAAAAATACTGGGACTGGAATAATTAATCCTAGAGGTTTGTGATGCTTTTTAATATTTAGGACTGCTTTTACATTTGGAATTTTATTAAAACCCATTGAGAGTATTCTTTTAGAAGTACAAGATGAAGAAGTAAATAAATCAAAGTGTTTTATAACAAAAGAGAACGCAATAAAATTTGATGTGTTTAAGGGCATTCAAGGGTGAGATAAGAAAGCTATTAGGTTTCCTCTCCTATAGACCTCAGAGATAAACGAATACAAACAATTTACTTCCTTGACTTCTAAAGATTATTTGCTGGTAAAATGGATTGACGTCTTTTCACAAAAACACAACTGTGGCTAAGACCACACTGCCAGTTTTACCCTCCGCTTTGAACAGCACTGGTGTCCAGTTTTTGTTCTGAGACTATTCTTAGTTATTGATGAACTTATATGATCTCTAGTCTGGATTTAACACTTTTAAAACTAAAAAAAGGATGAGTGCTAAGTCACCTATAGAAGCTAATACCATTAATACCATGTCAATTCATTTCACTCTGACCTTAGGTAGACCTTTTCCTATCAAATTGGGTGGTTAGATTTTTCTTGAGAACTAGTCAAAGGATTTATAAGCTTCGAGATAAAAGGATTCTAATGAAAACTGTTCTACTATCTCTGCTTAGACATCCTATTCTATCTTTCATGGCTTGCTTGAAACATCTCATCTGTTATTCATTAATTTTTATCCAATTTTTGTAGACCCACTAGAATGCAGGCTTTCTGTTGAGACCTGGTTCGAATCTGGGTTCTGTTCTTCTTTACATGCAACTTTGGGCAATTCATTTAATTTCTTTAAGTCTCCGTTTCCTCATCTGTAATATAGGAGAAACACCTGACTCATAGGATTGACGGTTGCTGTAAAAATTAAATGAGATAACACACACAAACCACCCAGTGAAGGGTTTACAACACAGAGGGCAATCAATACATGTTAGTTAATAAAAATCTATTATAAATGTTTATCTTTCATTTAAATATTTACTTTTTTTGACTCAAGAAGTGAATTTACTAGACTACAGCTTGGCATATCTTTTAAATACCCAAGATCAATGGAAGGATAATCAATTTAGAATGTGAGAAAGTAAACATAGTATTCTAGCACAGTATCCTAGAGTATAAGCTGGGAATAAGTATTACTTGATAGAAAGTTTTAAACACTCAAATAAATGTGAGAAACACTGGGCTAGAAGGCTTCCTTACTGCAGAACTTCTCAGCACTTTAAAATTCAGGCACCTAAAGGTCCCAGGGAGGATACGATTCTTAGCAGTGACTACAGGACTCCCTTTAAAAGGCTCGTCTCAAAGGAATAATACTCTCTGGAAGACACTTTGGGAAGCTGTTTTAATACAAACCTACACACTTACACATTTCCAGGAAGGGTTTTTTCCAAACAAGTCATTTCATTATCAATGAATCATAAACATCTATTTTAAAACAGAGAAATACATACGTTTAACTTGTAACACTTAATTACGCAGCATTTGTAGATTTCAGTTTTTTCCCCTTGATTTATGACTCCATAAAATAATGACATTCTCTACAATATTTATTACAAGAAGTTACTCTGTATATACTTAAACTGCAATGGCATAAAATGAATTTATTGCCCACAAGTAATCCTGAATGGGAAGTTCCTAAATCTGGAAACAAAGGGAAAAAAAGGACTCCTTATTTTTTTATAAGCCTGTTACAGATCATGGTTAACCCCTTCTTTTTTCTTGCTACAATTTTCTGCATTATTCTTCATCAAGTAAGGTGCATGGAAAATACGGACCTGGTAAAGTCGCTTTAAAACCTGGATTATAGTCATATTTTAATGTAAAAATACTGTGAATATATTCACATGGGAGGTATATCTAAAATAAAAGTTTAATCATCATTGCTAAAATTCTTAATTCTGTTATTTCTTAAACCCTTTGCATCATAGTTCTTGGACTCAAAGGAAAAAATTGTAGTGAAATTCAAAGAAAGAATATTAAAAAATAATCTGTAGTAAAAAATAATAGCCTTTAGAAATTTGTTGAGACTGAAGCTATGTAAGAGTGACGTCAAAAGAGAAGGCATGTGAAAGCATTCATCATTTTGTGTATTTAAGTTTAGTTTATCCAGTTGGCATGGGTTATGATGCAAAATCCCACCACCCTGGGAGTTTCCTGACAAATTGGTTTCAGTTGCCAGGTGCTAAGTTGCTGAGTGCTAATTGGTGGTGGGGGAGGGGGCGGCTTTCCACTAGTTCTCTTTACAATTCAATTAGACAGAAATCAGTTAAGGGCATCTGGTTTTTTCTTACATTTGTTCCAGCCACCATAGGGTTCCCAAGGTCACACACCACCATTCGGGTGACATTGTCCATCTTGTACTCACAGCTCAGTGGGCGCAAAGCCTGCAACAAGGAAGAACACCAGTGTGGAGTCAGGGGGCAGAATAAATGACATCCTGTCACAAAAGTAATGGGGCAGCCGGGAAGCTTCTCTTGATTTCAAACACCTGTGTGAGTGCCTCAGCCCAGAGATTCATTTGTGACCATCAACTTGGAAGAGAAGTGTGTGAGAAAAGACCAAAGTTTAGTTTTAAGAAGAAATGTGCTGGATGGGTAAACACATCTTTTGTGTTTCATTGAGGAAGAAAATGCTGTGCAGAATATTTATATGCACACTTTTGAAATGATTTGCACTACTGTTTAATGTGGGGCATGAATATTACAGATGATTAAACATGACTAAGCCAATTCTTGCAAAAACGAAATGACAGCAAGATATATAGGTTATCATATAACCCAATGACCATTTGCAAGAGAATTGCTTTGAACACACATTTCTCCCTACATTGGTTCCATGTTGAGATTACACACCCAATCTTAGTTCAATCTTATAAATACTTAAGATGACAAGAGAGCACATTTATGTTTACCCCCTGCTTTTCATCTTCCTTTGTGCCCCACATCCTATTCTGATTAGAATATATATAAAGTCAAGTTCAAAGAGATGCTTAGAATTATGTGCTGGAGAAGGTCTCAAGGTTACACTCAATGGAGGGGAAAGTAAAGGAGGTTTATCACTGAATTCCTATCCTCTGCTCATAGCCACTCTTGTGTCTTCAGGCTACTCCCATTTGTCTGGAAGTCCACAGCTGGGTCTACACCCAGAGCTGCTTTCGATCTTTCAAAACCTAACGTCTCTATGGCCCTGCTCTTGCCTTGAGCAGCTAGACATGTTCATCCATTATTTCACTCTAACTTGTTAAGTGCCACTGATATATTACCTGTCGGCCTCATTGCCAAAGATAAGCTTGCAAAATGAGGACTTTGACAAAAGACCCCATGAAAGGACCATGGAAAAGGGATCCAAATATGAGGACCACTTATCCATCTGTCAGCTCTACTGAAATTTCATTTAAGAAAGTCATGGGAATTTTCAAGTGGAAGTTTCAAAAACCATCCCCTTTCCATTCTTCCCACGTCATTGAGAAAAACCAAGAACCAAAACAAAGAAAAGCAAAAAAAATCTCAGACATCTAAGTCAAGATTTCTGTGGGTAAATCATACACTTTAAGAAAATAAGTTTAAGAGGGCAGGGGTTTTTGTATCTGTTCTATTCCCAGAGGCTAGAACAATGTCCAGCACAAAGCAGTAGATGGTGTCTGGGGACACAGAGCATAAGCAGCTCATAATCTCTCCTACGAGGAGCCTGAAATACAATGGACAAACACATGTTGTTGTTGTTCAGTTGCTAAGGGTCCGACTCTGTGACCCTATGGACTGTAGCCTGCCAGGCTCCTCTTTCCAGATTCTCCAGACAAGCATAATGGAGTGGGTTATCATTTACTTTTTCAGGGGATCTTCCCAACCAGGGATCGAACTTGTGTCTCCTACATTGGTAGGTAGATTCTTTACTGCTGTGTGCCAGGAAAGCCCCATGGACAAGCACATACTTAAGTATAAAACCCTTTTCCTGCCACCAGCCATTGAAAGGTCTGTTCCAATTCATAAGAAAGAAACATAATTTCTGATGTCCAGAGGAAGCATTTAATACCTTGCTCTTTCCAAATAACCTGAGTGACATGTTAGTATCCTAAGGAAGTAAGAAACATGTTTTTTAAAAGTTGGTAATATTTTTGCTTCTCAAGTTTAGCTTTTGCATCTATTCAAGTTCTGAAGGATCCAAAACTAACCCTAATTGTAAGAGATTTTTTTTGTTGTTGTTGGAATTACTAACTCAATCCTGAAAACAGGAGGGGAAAAAAAAAACAAAGAGCCCAGCAAAAGCTTTCCAAAATACCCACGTGTCCCTTGAACATAATTCAAGGATTTGGTTTCTATAGTAAATATTTTTATCTTATCTGAAGGTTGAAAGTCATATGTACATTTTCCCCAACTTACTAGAAATAGCTTTTTCATATCAATCAAAGATCTTTCTTCCTCCCCAGAGTCCCACCCTTTTTCTTTTTTTAACCTTTATTTCCTCTCTCTGAGTGGGAGAAACAATGATTGTTTTTCTAGATATTTCTAGACTATTCTCCTCAGCTGTTCCTGAGACTATCTTGTTCTCATCCATTTATAGCTCTTAGATCATTATTCATTCTCGGAAAATATTTACCGTGTACCTGCCACTTACCAGGCACTGATAAAAAACAACAACAACAACAAAACAAAACCTTGTCTTCCTTGAACTTCCTATTATGAAAAGAATTGTAATAAGGAATCACAAGCAATCGTAGCAAGCAATGGAGACATACAGTTTGCTGAGTTTCATGATAGGAGAAATTCATAGTGATGGAGGAGCACACGCACAGAGAAATAAGCCATCAGAACTGACTTACAAGTCTCACAGACTTGGAGAACAAGCTTATAGGTGCCAGAGGAAAGGGGGGGGAAGATAGTTGGGGAGTTTGGGATAGACATATACACACTGCTATGTTTAAAATGGATAACCAACAAGGACCTACTGTATAGCACGCAGAACTGCTCAGTGTCATTTGGCGAACTGGATGGGAAGGGAGTTTGGGGGAGAATAGGTACGTGGGCTTCCCTGGTGGCTCTGCTGGTAAAGACTGCAATGCGAGAGACCTGGGTTCAATCCCTGAGTTGGGAAGATCCCCTGGAGAGGGGAAAGGCTACCCACTTCAGTATTCTGGCCTGGAGAATTCCATGGACTGTACAGTCCATGGGGTTGCAAAGAGTCAGACAAGACTGAACGACTTTCACTTTCAGATACATGTATATGTATGGCTGGGTTCCTTCATGTTCCCCTGAAACTATCACAGTATTGTTTGTTAATCGGCTATACTCCAACACAAAATAAAAAGATATTTTAAAAAAAAGAAAAAGAAGTAAGCAGTCAAAGAAGACACCCTGGAGGAAGTGACATCTAAAGTTTGCGGGGGGCAGGGCAGCTCAGAGGTTAAGAGGACGGGCCTGACCTGCCAGCTCAGGTGTCAGTCTTGGTTCTGCTACATAATAGCTGCATGACTTTGGGCATGCTTCTGTTTCTTCTTATCTATGATAGCCTTCCTGTGTCTCTATCAGGCTGCTAGGAGGATTAAGTAAACTGAATACTTGCAAGAGCTCAGAGCAGAGCACAGCTCACAGCAATTGCTCCATGAATGTCAGCAGCCTCCATCATTATTAGACTGAGGCCTGAAGGGTGAGCAGTAAGAAGTAAGCTGGAAGAAGGGGACAGAGAGTGGAGTTACTGAGGGAGCAGGACATGTGAGCCCTCTGTGGCGGGAGGGCTCATGGGTAATACAGACACTGAAAAGAAATTCCATCCCTCTAGGATTAGGGTGGGGGTAAAGGAAAGACTCAAAAACCTGTGATGCGGCTGAGGAGATTAGCGTGCAAGTGTGTATATGACTCTTTGAAACCCCATAGACCATAGCTCTCCAGGCTCTTCTGTCCATGGGATTTTCCAGGCAAGAATACTGGAGTGGGTTGCCTTTACCTCCTCCAGGGGATCTTCCTGACCCAGGGATCAAACCCGAGTCTCCTGTGTCTTCTGCATTGGCAGGCAGGTTCTTTATCATTGAGCAACCTAGGAAACCCAAGAGGAGATCAGCAGGGGTGTAATTAAGGGCCTCATAAGTCATCTTGGGATTTGCACTTTACCCTACAAGCAATAGGGAGCTAGAAAGGGGTTTTTTGTGTGTTTTTTTTTTAAATTGGGGTATAGTTGCGTTACAATGTTGTGTTAATTTCCCCTGTACACAGTGTGAATCAGCTGCATGTATACACACATCCCCTCCCTAATGGACCTCCCTCTGCCACCCCTCCAGCCCACCCCCTAGGTCAGCACAGAGCACCGAGCTGAGCTCCCACCAGCTGTCTGTCTTACACATGGTAGTGTATGTATGTTGGTGCTACTCTCCCAATTTGTCTTGCATGCTCCTTCCCTCCTGTGTCCACAAGTCCAATCTCCATGTCTGTGTCTCTATTCCTGCCCTGCAAATAGCTTCATCTGTACCATTTTTCTAGATTCCACATATATGCTTTGAGTAAGGGAGTGACAGGGTCAGATTTGCATTTTAGAAAGAAGGCTTCCAGTGTAGGGAAGAGGCTGGGAGATGGGGAGATGACTTAGGAGACTGTTGTAGTCATCCCAGGAGAAGACTGGGTGGGTCTGGAGAAAAGCAGTGAGATGGAGAGGGGGTTCGGTTGGACAGGCATATGCTGACTTAAGTTTTAGAAACTGAGCGGAGACTAGTGAGGTTCCCTGAGATAGGCTATGGAGAGGAGTGTGGAAAGATGAAGTCTAGTTCTTTTTGTATGTGTGTGTGTGTGTGTGAATAAACAAAACAAGATTTGTTCTTACAATGGAATACTACTCAGCAATATACAGGAATAATTACTAATGTCTTATACAGACTATGACATAGATAAACCTCAAAAACATTGTATTAAGTGAAACCTAGACACAAATGACTGTTTATGGTATGGCCCCATTAATATGAAGTGTACAGAAAAGGTAAATTTACACAGATGGAAGTTAATTAGTGGCTGCCTTGGCTGGATTTAGGGGTGGTGATTGACTGCAAATAAGCACATGGCAACTTTTTGAGATGATGGAAATGTTCTAAGTTTGTATTGCTGTGATAGTTGCATTCCTCTATAAATTACTAAAATAAATGAATTGTGTGTGTATTGAACCTATGTAATTACAATGGGTGGTTTTTACAGGATACACACTGAACCTCAGCAAAGTTGTTAAAGAAAAAGATCATAGGTTTAGGGACCAGAGTATTGGGATGATTTACAAACATTTTATTATTGGAGCTGGGGGGAAATTGAGGTAGGTTAAAATCTGACAGCTATATTCAACTACATACCTGTGATGAACTGAATAATGGTCCCATGAAATCCAATTCTGGACACCCAGAGTGTGAAGTGGGTGGAGACAGAAGAGTGGAGTGTATATGAGGTCCCTTAAATAGAGACAGAATGTGGAATGCTGAGTCCTAGAGGCCAGGAAAGGGGTAAGAGGGAGCCCGTGTTTCCTGGGTACAGAGTTTCCTTCTGGGATGATGAAAATGTTCTGGAGATGGTCAGTAGTGACACAGCAATGTCATTATACTTCATGTCACTGAACTGTACACTTCAAAAGGGTTAAAATGGTAACTTTTATGTTACATACATTTTACCACAATAATAAAAAGATAAAGCATATAGGCTTTTATTTCTGGAAACATTCAGAAGAAAGTCGCTGAAAAAAAGTATAAAGGCTGACTCCATTAAGATCTCTAGAGCAGGAGATGACCAGCATCTACATTTTCAAAAAAGATGTATGCTTTCCATTGTATATATGCACCACATCTTCTTTATCGATTCCTCTGTTATGGACATCTAGGTTGCTTCCATGTCCTGGCTATTCTAAATAGTGCCACAATGAACGTTAGGGTGCTATACCTTTTGTAATTATGGTTTTCTCAGGATAAATGCCCAGTGGTGGGATTGCTGGGTCATATGGTAGCTTCATTTTTAATTTTTTATCCCTATTTTTAGTTTTTTTAATTAGGATTGATATATATATACACTACCATGTGTAAAATAGGTAGCCATTGGGAATCTGCCATATAGCACACGGAGCTCAGCTTAGTATTCTATGACGACCTAGAGGGGTGGGACGGGCAGGTGAGAGGGAGGCTCCAGAGGAAAGGGACATATATACACATATAGCTGATTCACTTTGTTGTATAGCAGAAACTAACACAACATTGTAAAGCAATTATGCTCAAATAAAAAAATGATTTTAATCAGAGAACAGCAAAACCGACAATCAGATAATCCCTCATATTTTTCCTCTTGAGAGAAAATTGCTTTAAAAAAGCCCCAAACTTGAACTGAGTATAAAGAAAAAGGGACACAAACCTCAAACTGCTTAAAAACAAAGAAGGAATTAGAATGTGGCTTAGTTATGTCAAATTCAAATTCTGCCCAAGGGAAATTGATGGAGGAAAACAGTTAAGGACTCATTGGAGATTATGGATAATGTCTGTTGTAATGTCTAAAGCCCCAAAGATAGAAACGATAAATGTTTCCTATGTTTTCCATGCAATAAAGTGGATAGTAAACTGAATGCTTTGCTAAAAGAAGAATATTTTGAATAGACGCTTTGTATAACTAAGTCAGGGGTGGAGTGACAGAAAGGGCATTGAAATAAAAACATAAGAAGAGCTCTGGAACAGCTTTTAAAATAATATACTTGAGCTTCATTGTTTGTTTGTTTACATATTATTTGCTTGTAAGTGTTCCTAGATGATATGTTCCCTAGAAACAATAGAAATTTGTGATGACTTTAGGACTGTCGAATATACTTGATTATTGTTCCTCTGGGTTTATTTTTTTACTGAGAAGATAATTTAACCAAAACATTAATCATGAGACTAGAGGTGTGCACAGAGAATTTTGTATTCCTCACATTTGTAAATGTCTTTCAAATACCCACATCGCAACTGTTGTTAGTATTTCTTTAAAGGAATTATATTTCATTAGATGATATAATCATTAGAATGTGCATGTTCCCAAGATGGTGCAGTTTCTGAAAAGTAGCAGAATTTTAATAACTTCAGTTAAACGAACCACGCCCATCAGCAAGAAGTTAAATACTACTCATTGTGCAAACTTCCATGAGAACTGCGGGCAAGACTATGCAAGTGTGAAACTTGGCCTTTGCCCTTAGATGTGAGTCTGTATACCTCTGAAACCAAGGGACTCTCTCTGTTATCCTTTGGTGTGTTTATAATGATTTTCTACCAGAACCCAAAAATATTCTGCATGGGAAGGTTCATATTCTGATAAAGAAAGGAAATTCTATAAAGAGCGTCAAGGTCAGTTCAACAAATAGTGGCACTGCAGGGTTGGCAAATGACAAAAGCTTGGCTTTTTCTTGGTCCTGGTCCTGAAAAGGTAGACTAGGAAGAAAGAAAAGAAAAAATGAATGCATTTTGTCTCCATTGCCTGTCTAGGCTCTTTCAGTGCCCAGCTGGGATTGGCAGGACCTTCCTCCAAAAACAGTAATGAAAACCAGACCTCCTGGGACTGGCTTGAAGCATAAAGGAACTCAAAGTTCAAGGCCAGAAAACAGCTGGGGTGGGTGGAAGTCAGCTTGGGGTAGGGGTGATGGATCACATTGATGGGCTGCCTCTTTCAGACAGTGGTCTTCCTCATTTCAGCTCCCACTTTTTGGTCACTTTATCTTTGCACTGTGGCCAAGAAAGATATGAATACTGCTTAAGACCATCACTTTTCCTGGGCCATTGCTATCGTGCTTAACAAAATGAGGTGCCATCTTGTTTCCTTTTACTAATGAAGAAACTCTCAGCTAAGATGACTTAACATGGATTTGATTTCAAAATACACCTAGCTCTTTCCTCCTCCAGATGACCTCCTGGCATTACCTTGTTGCTTCGTTCAATCCCAACATAATCGGCCTCTTCTGGAATGAGCACAAAGAGCTCGGCTTCGTAGGCACCTTCCCCTTCATTTCTCGCGTTGATTATAAGCATAAGGTGGTTTTCATCTCCAATGATGACCTGGGGCTTATCTCTAAAAAGGCAGTTTAAAAAGAATCATTACGTATGATATATCTCTGGAAGCATGGATATTTTATTTAAGGACTTAGAGGAAGATGTGAACATGCAAGACTGAGAAAAAAACAAGATTCATTGTCTTCAGGGGGTGATCAGAAGAATTAAAACTGTCTGGACTGGAAGGGTAGGAAAACACCCCACAGTAAATGATTAACCACCAGTTCTCCAAACTAGTGGTTACTGGTGCAGGGGGAAGGGCAATATTGAGGTCAGGGAGTGGGAGGCACAAACTACTGGCTATTAAGTTACGCTCAAGGATTGTATTGTACAATGTGGGATACTGTACAAGATAGCCTGTATCTTGTAACAACTATAAATGGAAAGTAACCTTTAAAACCTGTATAATAAATAAACAACCAGTTCTCAAAAAAAAAAAAAAAAAATTAAACAAAACTACGACCTATAGCATTTGCTGGTTCCAGTGGTATAAATCCTCCCATTGTGATCAATTGTCAACTACCCACATACTTAACAGTCTACCAGCAAAAACTGAAAATTATTTGGCTCACAAGCCAGAAGGAGGGAGCTTCAGCCCATCCCTGAAAACATCCCATAGGAGGAAGACGGACAGCAGGAAGAGAAGGAGAGAGATGATTTAGAAAGTAGAAGGAGGCATGGGTAACACAAAGTGGAAACTAAGAGGGAAGAGAGAGGCAGACAAAAGAAGATCTCAAATAACTATTGGAAGATTTGGGGGTATTTTGAAGAAATTTAATTCCCTCCAAACTTTTAATCAAACCAGCATTTGGAAAAGTCTACTTTTGACCCTTAATCGAAGATATTGCTTTGGACACTCGCTAAATTATGAAATTTGGAAAAGGTCCCCATGAGTGGTTACCAAGAAGATTCCACACTGGTAGTGAGATAGTTCCTGGGGTGGGTCTGGGTTGAAGGAGGTGGGGAGGAGCACATTTTTACTGGGTGCTCTTTGATTCCTATTTGATTCTGTGACATCTTCAGCTTTACTTCACCGAGTGCCATTAACATTTTCTTCTCCAGCAAATCAAAACTGCTTTTGTTTTGACCGTCTTAAACATGCCTCTAAGTCACAGGGTGCTGCAGAAATGGGTTCAGCAAAGATGTGGATGGAACCGGCTTGTCTGAATCTTTCGTCCACAAGACAGAGGCAAATAAAGTTTCTTCCTATGCTTTTTCTGCCATGGGATATTTTACCCCTTAGACCTATTTCTTTCCCTAATACAATGCAGTCAGAACCAGTGCTGGACTGCTGTGTCTCCATGACAAGCCACTGAGAAGTCCTTTGATTCTTTTTTTTTTTTTTAATGAAATAGCTTGTAATTTATTTTTTAGACTATTCCAATAGTACATTTCTTGGACAAGAATGTTTTATTTAAACTTTTTGATACAGAGATGTTTCATGGTATCATAACATAAAAAAAGATAAGATTCCATCTGATGACAAGCAGATATCTGTGACAAGCTAGTTTGCATACATACTCTGGGCATGGCTAAATAAGGTGAAAATTAAACAAGACTTTACAAAGGGTATAGTATTATAATGTCAGAATTCAGAAAGTTCTACCTTGTCTATTCTAATTGCCATTCCTTTTTAATTATTAGAAAGTATAACATTTAAATTTAATAAATTAAGATATTTTTACTGCAAGAAGTAATCACATTATCTGTAATGTGCCCCCTGAATGCTTCTAAGTGAAAATGTAGTTTCTATTTCTTTGCTGTTTAGTCCCTAAGTCATATCCAACTCTTTGTGATCCTGTGGACTGTGGCCCACCTGGTTGCTCTGTTTGTGGGATTTCCCAGGCAAGAATACTGGAGTGGGTTTCCATTTCCTTCTCCAGGGGCTCTTTCTGACCCAGGGATCTAACCCACATCTCCTGCACTGGAAGGCGGATTGTTTATCACTGAGCCACCAGGGAAGCCATAAACTTTTAATTAAATACTTTAAGAAGTCTTAAATGATGAGTTATATGAATCAACTGGGGAAAACGCTAGAGTTTTTGATAGTCAAGGTTTATTCACAATCGAAACAATTTCACTTCCTTATTAAAAAACATACTTTTGTGTGTGTGACATAAAAAAACACTTTTTATTTTAAGACAATTATTGATTCACATGCACTTGTAAGAAATAACACTGAGATCCCATGTGCCCTTTTCTCAGTTGCCCCCAAAGGTAACATCTTGAAAACTATAATGAATCCTATTAACAGCATATGGCCATTTAAACAAAATGCATTTATTTACTATTTACTTGGCTGTATTGGGTTGAGTGGTAGACAGCAGGATTTTTCATAACCACACTGTGGTGCCCGGGTTTAGTTGCTCCACAGCATGTGGGATCTTGGTTTCCCCACCAGGGATCGAACCCAGGTTCCCTGCACTGCAAGGGGGATTGTTAACTACTGGACCACCAGGGAAGTTCCAGGACACGGCCCTTTGATTCCTATTTGATTTGGGGACATCTTCAGCTTTACTTCATTAAGTGACATTAACACTTTTTTCCCAGTTAATCAAAATTGCTTTTGTTTTGACCTGCCACTGTAGGGAGGGCTTCCCTGGTGGCTCAGATGGTAAAGACTCTGCCTGTAATGCAGGAGACCCAGGTTCAATCCCTGGGTGGGGAAGATCCCCTGGAGAAGGAAATGTCAACCCACTCCAGTATTCTTGCCTGGAGAATTCCATGGACAGAGGGACCTGGCAGGCTACAGCCCACAGAGTCGGACATGACCGAGTGACTAACAATGCGTTCCCTGCATTGCAAGGTGGGTTCTTTACCACTAGACCACCAGGGGAGTCCCAGGATACTTCCCTTTGATTCCTATTTGATTTGTGATATCTTCAGCTTTACTTCATCAAGTCACATTAACATTTTTTTTCCAGTAAATCAAAATTTTGTTTTGACCATTTTAAAGATGCCTCTGAGTCATGGGGAGCTGCAAAAACAGGTTCAGCAGAGGTATTGATGGAACCAGCCTGTCTGAATCCTTTGCCCACAAGACAGAGGCAAATAAATACAACCGGAACCACCCAGAGATGAGTTAACTTCGAACAAAAACATTTCCCCCTACTTTTGCTGAAAGATGAAACAGCCCAGGCAAAGCCTTAGGGTGTGTCGCTTGACACCAATGACAAAGAACTGACCCAAACCACAGGCTAGCCCAAAGGGTAGCTAAGCTCAAGAATCTCAGGCAGCACATTCTGGGTAGTAGTTGGACGTGTATACTTTCTCCAGGGAAGCTTTAAATAAACACCTGTATTCTATTAGATAAAATGGACAAGTTTATTTATTTAAACTTACGGTCTAGCTGACAGCTTCAAGTCAGGAATGCACATGTTATCTTCTCCACAGTCGACCAGGATGTGAGCCTGAGTTGTGCAAACATGTATCAGAAAGATCTGATAAAAGATCTGAGAAAACCCACATCCCATCCTTTTTCTTGAAAATTATGAATGATCCCACAAGTTAAACCAAAGCTTTCCTTGCACTGTGCATGAGTCCACCCGGCAAGAAAACTCTTGTGTTTGGCAGTGACCTTCCCATGTAGGTTAGTTTACTTAACAGCCCGATTCCAATTCAATCTGAAATGTCTGTAAAGAATGCTACTCTGGCAGTGTTTTGAGGATTACAGGCTGTATTGCTTCTATTACAGTCACATTTTGAACAAATTAAATCTTGGTTGCACAAGGGGAAGGGCTTCCGAAAACACAGAGATACAGTGTTTTAAGAAACGTGTTCAGAAAATCTCCCAAATGTTACAAACATGTGTGTAGGAATGAAAACAAAATGGGAGGGATTTTGTCTGAAGGTCATGGGAGCAGTGCCCAGGGCCCGACTGAGATTATGCCATCCAAGATGGTCCAGGACCCACCTGTTCAGTAACAACGTTGTCCCTGTAGTAGTTCAATATTGGTTTCACCTCCAGACCTTCTTGAAAAGTGGATTCATCCAAACTGTAATTCACACTGATGTTGATTGGAGATAATTTGTCTCGGAATTCAGTCTCATCCTAGAGAAAATAATCACAAACTCAAGAAAAGCTCTGTAAAATGGCTACAAGATGTTAGCTGGTGAAAGGCAGGCAACATTTGATTTTGCACAATGAAAGTGAATGATGAAGTAATTACCACCCCAGCAGGCTTAGGCACATACTGATGGATGTAGCACAGAAGGGCCAGCTTCATGAATCTATGTTCAGAGATGGAATCATTTAGAGCTGTGCCTTTGATGAAATACATGCTTCCAGTGGCAATCTTTGGGTTCTCCAGATCTTCAACAACTCACATGAATGGGTCAAATCACATAGTTAAAAGCCTATGTTTGTGCTCAGACATGTCTGACTCTTTGTGACCCCATGGACTGTAGCCTGCCAAGCTCCTCTGCCCATAGGACTTCCCAGGCAAGAATACTGGAGTGGGTTGCCATTTCCTTCTCCAGGGCATCTTCCCAATCCAAGGATGGAACCCGGGTTTCCTACATTGTAGGCGGACTCTTTACCACTGAGCCACCACAGGTCTATACATAAAAAACAGATGCACAGTCAAAGTCCCTGAGAGTTTCATGAACTGGGATTTTTATTTTGATGAGGTCGGCAGAATTTATAAGCCCTCTTGTGCTCAGAGGAAGGAAACCTCTTTGATTCTCTTCCTTTCTCCTCATTTCTTTAAAGTCCTCATTTGTATGAATTTCAAAACACCTCCAGCACATCGGAAGTTCCCTTAGAAGAGAACCAGAACTTTCCTGGGAGTGAGGGGGTAGCTCCCCAATAAGGTCTGGGCACACAGGAGCTCCCAAACTGTGGAGTGGGCATGCCAGCCTTCAGATGCATGCCAGCATCAGTCATAAGGAGACACAAGAGTCGTGCTGGCTTTTCATTCCAGAATGTGCTTTTTAAAATTAACTTTTATTGGAGTATAGTTGTTTTACAATGTTGCGTTAGTCTCTGCTGTATAGCAAAGTGAATCAGCCACACGTATACACAGACCCCTTCTTTTTGGATATCCTTCTCATTTAGGTCACCAAAGAGGACTGATCGGGGTTCTCTGAGCTATACTGTAGGTTCCCATTAGTTATCTACTTTATTTGTAAACTCCGCTTTCTGTGGGTTTTCTGTTATTATGTCCCCTCAAGGAGAAGACCAACTGAATAGAGTCTTCACCACCTTACAACTGGTAAGAAGATGAAATAACTGTATCATACACATTTTGGCTTTTTAATGTCATGGAGGTTTAGGAGTTATTGTAAAAATACATTGCCTTACAATCTAAATGTCCACCGACAGAGGAATGGATAAAGAAGTGGATAAATGTGGTGTGTTTATACAGTGGAATTTTGCACAGTCATTAAAAAGAATGAAATCATGCCATCTGCAACGACATGGATGACCCAGAGGTGGTCACACTGAGTGACATTAAGTCAGAGGAGAAACACCGTGTGACATCTCTTATAGGTGGAATCTGAAAAGAAAGGATGCAAATGAACTTACTCACAAAACAGAAAGAGACTTGCAGACTCAGAGAAGGAACTAATAGTTGCCTGTACACACTGCTATATTTAAAAATGGATAACCAACAAGGACTTACTGTATAGCACAATGTTATGCTATGTTATGCTCTGCTCAATGTTATGTGGAAGCCGGGATGGGAGGAGAGTTTGGGGGAGAATGGATATGTGTATAGGTATGCCTG